>NC_062546.1:187263294-187571044 GCF_016906955.1 Phacochoerus africanus | reverse complement strand
GAATAATAATACCTTGCAGGGTTTTTGTGGGGTTTAATAAGACATGGGTAGATGAGGGTATCTAAAGTACACGTCACACAAAAAGATGTGGTAGATGTGGGTATCTAAAGCACACACACACACACACACACACAGAAAATAGAAGAACATCAATAAATGGTACTGTTGCTATTATTATCAAAAGTAAAATAAGACTCATCTAAAAGGGTAATGATGTTTAGAGCTGGTGGTACAAATAACCTTCCTAAGAAAAACTCACATTAAACAGATGTGAAATCTGCCCAACAGAGCAATCGCTGAGGCTAAGAAGTGAACTAAGGTACAAATCCCTATATCATCATTAGGATTCAGACAAAACACGGCATCCTCCACTGGTATGCCACTCAAAAGACCTAAAGAGCCAATGTCTAAATAACCAGACAAGACACAGTCACTACCAGCAAAACTTAAAACCAGGAAATTCCTCTTTAGTGCCACCTTATCATAACTCATGGGGCTCCTCCACTTCCTTGTGCGTGGCATCTTCAACTGACTGGCCCAGGCTGGGTGATGGATCTCCACAATGATGCCCTGAACTTTGACCCTCTCCCCAGCACTCTCCACTCCATAGCCTGTAACATCAAACAGGACACTTTAGTCAACAAGAGGTTAGGAATAGGACTCTGTGTCTTAGAATACAAGTATGCCTATCTAAAAATTTCACTGGGACCCTCTAGAAACTGCTAGAGTTTATCTGCAGTCATTCCTGCAGCACTAAAATCTGAGAATCACCTAATAGTTCTTGGGACACAAAGTCCTTTGGGGACCCTCAGAACATGCCATACAAAAGGCCAACTCCTCTGCCAGTCCATGGTTGAGTCTGACTGTCCCATTTGTTTCTTGAGAAGTTTTGTGAGCAAAGTCTGATGACAAAGTGTGACAAGACTAGTTCAACAACAACAGGTCCTGGAAAGAAGTCCATCTTACAGATGGAAACAACGTGAGGTTAAGCAGGCAAACACACTTGCCTAGAATGATACAGGCTACGTAGAAGGAGGATTCCAGGGCCTTTCCCAAGGTTAATGAATGGACAATTTAGGGAGTAACTGATTGGAGGTAAGAAGAAATGCTTTAAAGTTCCATTGACATCATCTTCAGTGAAGCAGGTGAGCCAGGAGCAGACAGAAATCAAGCCAGGGGCAGGGAGTATTGGTGGGGAGGTGACCTCTCTTAGGCAGAAGCAGATAACCTATGCTGTAAGAGACCCAAGTTAAGAGACAGGAACACCAACAGAAAGTGAGAAGCCTGCACTGTCATCCAACCCCAACGATGCCACTTCACTTCCCAGTTGTAGAACTGTGGTAGCTGGACCAGACAGAAGGTGATTTATCTCTCAGATGCTATTGCAATTGGGATCCTTCCACCAAACTTTTTGAAAACTGTAACGTTAATTCTCCACCTAAACAATAGTAACCAATAAACTCAATGAGTTTTATGAATCAAGCTTTTATATAAGCCACATTTAAGTACATATCAAAAGAGTAAATAACATGGATTTGATCAATCATCACTTTTTAAAAATCTAGCCTTATTCTTGGAATTTGTTTAGAATTCTTCCCCAAATAACTCAGATTTAGAATTATCCTGAGCCAAAGCCTCCTTGGGATTGATTTGGACTAGGCCAACTTAGAATCAGAAACTTCTACTGCTTTTCCCAACTGCCAGATGTGGTTGTTTCAGCGTAGGAAATTGTCGTTTTCCTCTTTTACAACTTAATATTGAAATAACCTCTCACAACTTTCAGTCATGTTTTCTCAGAGTTCTATTTTTCTTTTGTGTAGTTTAAATGAAAAGGAAACCAGAAAGTTATGTCCTGTGTCTCTAGCAAGCTTTCTATTTCTTCTGCTATTTCTGCCACATTTGCAATTACTTCTTCCACTAAAAAGGAGGGATCCTGAACCCCTCAAAGTCATCCAAGAGAGTGAGAATCAACTTCTTCCAAACTCCTGATAATGTTTATATTTTTAACCTTTTCCCATGAATCACAAATGTTCTTAATGGCATCTAGAAGAGTGAATTCTTTCCAGAAGGTTTTCAATTGGCTTTGCACAATGGAAAAGCCATCTATTGTACATCAGAGGAATCACTATCTATGGTAGCTATCTATAGCCTTACAAAATGTGCTTCTTAAATAATAAGACTTGAAAGTCAAAATTGCTCCTTGATCCTGGAGCTATAGAATGGATGTTGTATTAGCAGCCATAGAAACAACATGAATCTCATTGTCCATCTCCATCAGAGCTCTTGGGGGACCAGGTACATTGTCAATGAATAGTAATATTTTGAAAGGAATCTTTTTCTCTGAACAGTAGCTCTCAACAGTGGGCTAAAAACATTCAGTAAACCATGCTGTAAACAGATGTGCTATCAGGCTGGCTTTGTTGTTCCACTGATAGAGCCCAGGCAGGGTAGATTTAGCATTATTCTTAAGGGCCCTAGGATTTTTATAATGGGAAATGAGCATTGAATTCAACTTAAAGTCACCAGCTGCATTAACCTCTAACAAGAGAATCAGCCTCTCCTTGGAAGCTCTGAAGCCAAGCACTGACTTCTCCTCTCTTGCTATGGCATCTTCTTCCAACATCAGGCCATTTTTGTCAACACTGAAACTCCACTGTAGTCATCACCTTCATTAGTCACCTTAGACAGAGCTTCTGGATAACTTGCTGTGCTTCTGTACCAGCACTTCCTGTTTCCTCCTGCACTTTTTTGTTATGGAGACAGATTCTTTCAATTCAGCCTTCCTAAATCGAAGAAAGTGAGGGTCTTCCTTGGGATTAGGCTTTGGCTTAGGGATAGAAAGTTTTGCTCTTCCATCCAGACCACTACAACATTCTCCATGTCAGCAATAAGGCTGCTTCGCTGAAATAGCACTTTTCATTTCCTCTTGTCCTCTGCATTCACAGCCTGGCTATTTCACACAAGAGGCCCAGCTTCTGGCCTGTCTTGACTTTCAACGTGCCTTCCTCACTAAGCTCCGTCATTTCCAGTTCTCGATTCAAAGTGAGAGATGTGTGATTCTTCCTTTCACTTGAACACTTAAGGACCACTGTAGGGTTATTAATTGGCCTAATTTCAACATTGTTGTGTATCAAGAAAGAGAGGCCCAAGGGAGGGAGGAGATAGGGAAAGGCCTATAGGTGGAGCAATCAGAGAACACCCCATTTATTGATTAAGCTCATCCTTTCATATGGGCGCAGTTCATGGCACCCCAAAGCCATTGCAACAGTACCATCAAAGACCACTGAACACAGATCACCATAACAAATACAATAATAATGAAGAAGCTTGAAATATTGCGAGAATGACCAAAATGTGACCCAGAGACACGAAGTGAGCAAATCTACTGGGAAAGTGGCACTGATGGAACTTGCTCAATGCCGGGCTTCCAGAAACCTTCAGTTTTTAAAAAATGCAATGTTGCAAGACATGTTTCCTTGAAAACTCCATCTTGTCCTTCTTTACTTTATCCCATCTTCCTTCTTGGAGAAACAGTCACAGTGCTGGTAAATGACTTAAGCTTAACAACAAAGACCTAAAGGCATAAGTGACTTAAGCTTAAGAACTGTTATGTGCCTAGAGGTCAGAGTAAGAGCTTAACCCTTTACCACCTAAGTGGCTTTCTAAATAGTAAAAGAACTTACATAATAGCAAAAAAACCCTGTATCATCCACCCATAGCCACTCCTCACTTGATCTCATCTAAAGAGCACAATAAAAGCAGTGTGGATTCTTGAGGGCAGGCTTGGTCCCTGAGACCTTGAGTTCCCTGGCTCCCACCTCTACTTAAGATAAATGTCTCTGTGTCTTGTTTTATGTTAACTATTTTTCCTTAAGTTCCACAGCACCCGTTCTCCAACTCGATCCTGCTGAGCTGGCCCCGGCAAGTGGCGCCCAATGTGGGGCAGGCTCACAAACAGGCAGGCACGAGGAACGAAGGATCGCGACTACAGCGGAAATTTTATTCACTGGAAGTGCTGTGGAGCCCTGAGGAGAGAGGAATTTTGTGTGGCCACGCTAAAGAAATCCTGCAGATAAGTTCCCTCTCTCAGGTATTTACGGGGTAAAATGGGAAACTATAATCCTTACATTTGTTTGTTTGGACAACTCCTTAAAAAGGGGGGTGCAAAAACAAGTGAAAGTAAGCTTTCAAAACTTTTTCAGACTATTGAGAAACATTGTGATTGGCTTTTTACATCAGAAACATTATATTTAAAGATATGGGAAACTATAGGAATGGAACTTAGGATATTGCATGATGAGGGCATTCAAATTCCTGTGTCCATTTGGAGTACTTGGAACTTAATTAAATCAGTTTTAGAACTTCCAGAGACCACAGAGGACTTAGAGGAAGAAGGGGAGTTTACACCTTTGTTGGAAGAATCTAAATATGCAGTCCCTGAACAAAATTATCATAGAGAATATCTGGCTCCTGAGCCTTCGGCTCCAATTATTGATTCTGATATTCCTCAATCGCCTCCTATTAGGAGTAAGGTGATGAGGACTCGTCAAGCCTCTACTTCCAGGGTTGTAAAGAAAGTGAGCGCTATCCCTGAACACCACCTATCATCCATTCAACAGGGAATTTTACAGGCTCAAAGGGAAGGCGATTTGGATGCCATACACTTAGCCTTTCCGGTAACTGTCAGGGAGACAGTGGCTCCAGGCATTGATCCCGACAACCCTGATGGAGTTTATGAGTTCATTCATGAGCCCTTTCCTTTTAAAATTCTTAAAGAATTAAAACAGGCGGTTCAAAACTATGGTGTTAATTCTCCCTTTACAAAAGGAATCGTGCAGGGAGTAGCTGAAGGAAATCGTATGATTCCTGCTGATTGGCATAGCTTAACCCGTGCTGTGCTATCACCTAGTGAATATTTACAATTTAAGTCTTGGTGGCAAGATCATGCCCAAATTACTGCTAATCGTAATCAGGTTCGAAATCTTCCAATTACAATGGAACAATTGTTAGGGATTGGTCCTTGGAGTAATCTTCAAGATCAATTAAGAATGAATGATTTGGCTATTGAACAGATTAGACAATGTTGCTTAATGGCATGGGATAAAATTGAATCTACGGGTCAAATAAATATTTCTTTTCAAAAGATCCTACAAGGCCCTAAGGAACCTTATACTGAATTTCTAGCTCGTTTACAAGAGGCATTAAAACGACAAGTTACTAACTCTGAGGTGTCTGATACTATTTTTCAATTGTTAGCATATGAAAACGCAAACACTGATTGCAAAAAGGCCATAGGATTTTTAAAAGGAAAAGCTAACATAGCTGAATATATTAAAGCCTGTCAGGGAGTGGGGACGGAGTCTTTTAAGGCCTCAATGCTAGCCCAAGCAATGGCTAATTTAAAAGTTAAAGACAAATTTTCAGGAAAATGTTTTAATTGTGGCAAGACAGGACATATTAAAAAACAATGTCGCGCTCTTCCACGAGCCCGACCTTTCTTTCACGGAGCTTCAGCACCTTCTGGTAACAATAATAAACAGCCCAGACTATGTCCAAGATGTAATAAAGGAAATCACTGGGCTAACCAGTGCCGATCCATCTTTCATAAAGATGGAACCCCCTTGTTGGGAAACTACCCTCGGGGCAAGCTTCCAGCCCCGTCAACCAAGGAAGCATTCCCCATTCAGAACAAGAGCCAGACTCCCTGGGACTACGCTCTGCACCAGAGTTCGACATCACAGTAGATCTCCCTAGTGTACAGGATTTAATTCTCCTTCCTAGTGAAACTCCTACTTCTATTACAACCAAATTGGAAAATCCATTACCATCAGATACAATAGGATTGATAATAGGAAGGGCAGAGCTAACAGAACAAGGAATTCGAGTTCATACCAGGATATTGGATAATAACGGGGATGATAAAGTACAAGTGATGGTTTCCACTGCGATTCCTTGGAAAATTAAAAAAGGGGATCGGATTGCTCAAATCTTAATTTTACCTAGAGTCCAGAAGAAAAAAGACAGGAATAATTTTAGACAGAAGAGATTCAATACCACAGGAGGGGCAGGAGTGTTTTTGTCAGAAAAGGTCCTAGAGGAACGACCCACTTGTCAAGTTATCATAAATGGGAAGTCTTTTAGAGGATTGATTGATACTGGTGCTGATGTTTCAATCATTAGCCATTTACATTGGCCAGACACCTGGCCTCTTCAGCCAGCTGATGTTGAAGTCACTGGGTTAGGAAAAGCAGAGGGTCTCAAAAAGAGTGCCCAATGGCTTAATTGTGAAGGACCAGATGGGCAGCCAGCTAGATTGAAACCTTATGTTGCTCAACTCCCTATCAATCTATGGGGGAGAGATTTATTACAACAGTGGCATGCAGAAATTTACTTACCACCAGTAGAAAATGTTGCAGAAACAGGGTTACATTCCCGGATTGGGATTAGGAAGACATCATCAAGGGAGAGTGGAACCTATTGAACCTGAGGTTAAAATGGACAAATCTGGTTTGGGATACCGGCCTTTTCATTAGCGGCCACTGCTTGTAAAAATAATTATGTTTCTCCTGAACCTATTCGACTGAAATGGTCTACAGAAAAACCAGTTTGGGTTGAGCATTGGCCTCTTCCTTCAGAAAATTAAAGGTTTTAAGTGATCTTGTCCAAGAATAATTAGAGAAGGGCCATATAGAAGAATCAAACCATATCATGAGCAAGCTTGTGAAGCATCCTCTAGACCCCAGAAGGAGGATGATAAAGGCTCATCTTCCCACTTGAGGTCAAATGAAACATCTAACCCGAGAAGCCGAAAATCTACTAAGAAAAGGAAAGCCTCTCACTCCAAATAATTTGGTCTTAGCGCTCTTTACTTTGGTTTCCATCACAGTGAGTATTCTCACAACTGGCATAGAAATCATTTTATTACTTGTATAGTACAGGGATTAAAAGCCTCATGAGTAAAACCCATTAAAAACTATTGAAGGTTTAACAAGAGAGTCCATCAGCTTTCTTAGCAAGACTCAGAAGGGCATTGAGAAAACATACAAAGGAACCCAGAAACAATGGAGGGCCAAATAATTCTTAAGGATAAATTCATAGCTCAGCCGGTGCCAGATTTATGGAGAAAGCTCCAAAAATTGGCTTTTGGCCCTGATCAGGATCTGGAGCACCTCCTCAGAGTATGTTACAATCGGGGCCAGGAAGAATGAAAGGAGAACAAGAAGAGAGACTGAGAAAAGGCTGAGGCTCTAGTTATGGCGCTACAGGGAGTCAACCTGGGGGTTTCCAAGGTGAGAGGACTAGGGCAGAGACCTATGCCCGGAGTCTGTTTCCTCTGAGGAAAAGAGGGACCCTTTAAATGGGAATGCCCCAAGACTCAGATCACTGGAAGAGGGATTGCCCCTGAAGACGAAGGTCTCTGTGGTTGACCCCTCAAGCCCAGGATCAAGACTGATGGAACATTTCCATAATGGCTCCTGTCCTTATCACCACTCAGCCCTGGGTGACTCTAAATGTAGGAATACAGAGCCACTTTTCAGTCCTCCTCTCCAATCCTGGGCCCCTCCTTCATGAATCTGCCACATTTATATTTCTGGCAAGCCGGTTACAAAATTCTTTACACAACCTTTGAGTTGTGACTGGGAATCCATTTTCTTTTCTCAATACCTTTCTGATTGTTTCAGAGTCCAACTCCTCTTTTAGAAATTCCTAAAATATGGAAGGTAACTACATACACGTTGTTACAGTTGTCAACATAAGGTATAATATCTTATCGTACCTAGGTTTAACAGAAGTCAAATGAGACACTGAAACATCAGTTACTAAACAGAAACTAAAGGTCTTTAGAATGATGAAATATGATCAGTGCCACCCTGAGATGGTCTCTATAAGAAAAACTTGTTTTTAGAAATTATAAAGGTCAGTCCGTGGTTGCTTTAGAAAAGTAGGATATGTGTGTTTTCAATATAGAAGGAATGAGGAATGGAATTGCATCTCATTAAGGCAAAAGAAAGATAGTCTGTCTTCAGCTGATTGCTCTGCTTGGAAAATAAGTGACAGACTAATATGGATACAGAAAAATACACAAGGTGTGTGGCAAGTGGACATTGAGAAGTGAATTTTGAACATGGTGGGGACTGTTTAGAATAAATTTGAGTAAGTTAACTTTAAGGTGATGCCATAAATCATACTGTTCAAAAGGACATAAGGTAGCTTTCCATTGCATGCTGACCAAGGCATACAAATGTTTCATAACCAGCCAGAGAAATCAGAAGAATCATGAGTTCATCAGTAGATTCATGAGCTGTCCAATCCAGCTCCAGCTTTTGGAGCTGCCCTGTGGAACCAGCTGACCTCCTCCTCCCGGTGAAAATATTTCTTTCAAGTATCCAAAGCAATGTTATCAAAGCCCACTTGACCATTCCATGAGTGGAGACCTAACTGCTTTCCCTAACGACGCCCCTTTTCAGCAGGAAGAAGTTAGAGCGGTCGTCGCCCCTTTTCCCACAGTTAGAGTCTCCAACTCAAAGGGGGGGAATTAAGGTAGATTTTTAACTCAGGTAGTGAGTGTAGGGATATGGGCTTTGATACATTCTTTGTGGCTATTTATTAACATTTGTAAACTGAGGGTCGCATAGCAAGCCCAACTGCTATAAAGGTTGCGGGTATTGCCCCATGGATCCATCACATCAGAGTGAAGAAGGTTGCATCCGCTGCTGACATGGACACCGGGGAGGCTGTACAGCACCTCGAGAATCTCTTCATGGTCAAGTTCCAGAGACTCCCTTCACCATCATCAGAGTGCTAAGCCCTGCTCTGGCCACCCATGGAAGTTGGTCAGTCTATGCACAGCAGAAGCCCGAGGAGTTCCACGTGAGACTTAAAACTTGAACTCTGAGACTGAACTTGGACTGTGTTCTGTCTAAGTGAATAATTCAAGAAGAAATGAAAAAAGTTGCAAGACCTATTCTTGTCTTCCCACAAAAACAAAAAGGGGGAGATGTTGCAAGACATGTTTCCTTGAAAACTCCATCTTGTCCTTCTTTACTTTATCCCATCTTCCTTCTTGGAGAAACAGTCACAGTGCTGGTAAATGACTTAAGCTTAACAACAAAGACCTAAAGGCATAAGTGACTTAAGCTTAAGAACTGTTATGTGCCTAGAGGTCAGAGTAAGAGCTTAACCCTTTACCACCTAAGTGGCTTTCTAAATAGTAAAAGAACTTACATAATAGCAAAAAAACCCTGTATCATCCACCCATAGCCACTCCTCACTTGATCTCATCTAAAGAGCACAATAAAAGCAGTGTGGATTCTTGAGGGCAGGCTTGGTCCCTGAGACCTTGAGTTCCCTGGCTCCCACCTCTACTTAAGATAAATGTCTCTGTGTCTTGTTTTATGTTAACTATTTTTCCTTAAGTTCCACAGCACCCGTTCTCCAACTCGATCCTGCTGAGCTGGCCCCGGCAATGCAACATCTGTGAAACACAATAAAGTGAAGTACAATAAAACAAGATCTGTCTGAAGACTCAACCTTTGATGGCTTCAATAGACCATTCTGTGTAGCTGGCCTGCTGTAGAATAAGGGGTGAATCTTATTATTTTTTTTTTTTTAAGCAAAACTGGCATGGCTTGAAGTCCCAGAGGCTGACAAAGCCCTAAGAGATAAACCTAGAAGCTACAGTAATGATTTCCAGGGGAAGTAGACCATGGAACAGAAGTCTTTCTTGTTCAGTGTCAGCGGGTTAGAGGTGAATAACTACATAATAATCATGGAAAGTAGGAGAAAAAGAATGTCACTTTGTTGGGATATATAGGATGCTTGGAAAAACACTCAATGGATTTTGATTCCATGTCAGCCATGTTTCCTAGAGTTATATATCTTTCTGTTTGTGACTCATATCTGATGCTTTCCATAGAGCCACCTGCATCCTACCCAGCTCGGGCACCACATCCATGCACATTCCCACTAATAAGAATCAGCATCTGTGTAGAATTTATGGTTCTCTAGCCATGTTCACTTTCACAGTCTCTCTTGATCTCCCCCCCCACCCATATCCCTATAAGGTAAAAATTATTAGTCTAATTTTATTGATGCGTAAACAGAAACGTTAAGTAAGTTGCCCAAGGTCATATACTAGTTAAAGGAGAAGCGGAGGCCAAAAGGGCTTCTAACTTGCTCAACATTTTCATTTTGCTCTGGCCCTCCCCTCCTCCCCACTCCTGTTGGCTGTAACAAATTTGAAGTTATGCTACTGATCAGCAGCAATTGGTTTGAAATAAGAAATCTTTGTATTTAAATCTAAACATGAATATTTGAAAATTGCTAATGGGGGCCAAATGTTGGGCTTAAAATGATTGCCAACCTCTATTGTGTGCTCCAACTCCCTTAAACCATTTGTTCTCATGTAACATTTAGCTTAAGATGTAATACACAATACACATATAGTGTTTCCCCATGTACAATGTTTTCCAGCTTCTAATTCACTTTAGGCCATCAAAAGAGCACATAAAATAACCCCAGAGCTCTAGACATTTGCAATTACCTTGTGGAGAGGGAAAGGGAAGAGTGGGAAGAGTTTTTACAACAGAAAAAAAGCCAGATTTCTTGTTAGTCATGGTCTAAAAATGACAACCCCCTGCCTATCCAGCCAGCCTCCCTCTACC
This sequence comes from Phacochoerus africanus, assembly GCF_016906955.1. Taxonomy (NCBI): domain Eukaryota; kingdom Metazoa; phylum Chordata; class Mammalia; order Artiodactyla; family Suidae; genus Phacochoerus; species Phacochoerus africanus. The sequence goes on along the minus strand of NC_062546.1, from coordinate 187,560,380 downwards.
CACCCCTTAGCCCCCAGGCTGCAGCTGGCAGACCCTGCTGCAGACCACGTTTTTCTGCCTGGCAATCCATCCACAGAGCTGAGCAGGGAGCCCATTTTTGCACAACCTGGAGTGGTCCTCACGGCCTGAGGGGCAGAGTACCACCCAGGAGGGCTGGAATGAAGCACACACGAGAGGACCCAGCTGCAGTTCCAGCCCCAAGCCATACACCTGGGCCCCGCAGCCCCTCGAGAAGTGGAGCCAACACCCAGGTCCCTCCTCACACACCAGCCTCCCCCCCCTACCAAGAGCTAGCAAGGGAGCTGAATAAGGTTGCCCTGAAGACGCCCCCATGCTTCCCACCTCCAGAGGCCTTTGTTTATCCAACTTGACCAGAGTGAGGAGAGTCCCGTGAATGAGGTGAGAAAGGTTACCCTCCCATCAAGGCGGGTAGAAAGCAGAGTAGTCATACTTAGTTATATTTAAAAATATTTTTTCTCTTTCTAGGCCACACCCACAGCATATGGAAGTTCTCAGGCTAGGGCTCAAATCAGAGCTGCAGCTGCCAGCCTACACCACAGCCACAGCAACTTGGGATCCCAGCTTCATCTGCGACGTACGCCATAGCTCACGGCAACGTCAGATCCTTAACCCACCCAGCTGCAGTTCCAGCCCCAAGCCATACACCTGGGCCCCGCAGCCCCTCGAGAAGTGGAGCCAACACCCAGAAGGAAAGTGGGTTATGACACTCAGGAAGGGGTCCCTGCCCCCAGACGTAGTTCTCCAACAATTGTTCAGCTCCCTGAATATATAGGGCAAAACCTCTGTTAAAGATAAAATTGGGAGGGAGTTCCCATCGTGGCTCAGCAGTTAACGTACCCTACTAGGATCCATGAGGATGCGGGTTCGATCCCCAGCCTTGCTCAGTGGGTAAGGATCCAGCATTGCCATGAGCTATGGTGTAGGTTGCAGACGAGGCTCAGATCTGACGTTGCTATGGATGTGGTGTAGGCTGCAGCTCTAATTGGACCCCTAGCCTGGGAACCTCCATATGCCTTGGACGTGGCCCTAAAAAAGCAAAAAAAAAAAAAAAAAGACAAAACTGGAAGTTCTCATCATGGCTCAGCAGAAACAAATCTAACTTGCATCCTTGAGGACACAAGGTTGATCCCTGGCCTCACTCAGTGGGTTAAGGATCTGACGTTGCCGTGAGCTATGGCGTACGTCGCAGATGAAGCTGGGATCCCAAGTTGCTGTGGCTGTGGTGTAGGCTGGCAGCTGCAGCTCTGATTTGAGCCCTAGCCTGGGAACTTCCATATGCTGTGGGTGTGGCCTAGAAAGAGAAAAAATATTTTTAAATATAAAAAATAAAACTGAAAATAAAGGCAGGACAAGTTATCTTCGGCAGGAAACCCCTCTTCCTCTTCCTCCAGCTCTTTCACCAGAGTTCTTTATACCACGGTCCCCATGACACTAACTGCACATACCTCCCTTTACAAGAGGCTCAGTTCAAGTTCTCATTGCATTCCCCAGCTCTCCCTCCCCTGCTCCCCAAACCAACACATTGTCCCTTAGGCATATAATTATGATTGCTCACGAATGTAAACCCCCAACAGAGGCCTGTGCTCCAGATGCAAATAGCTCAGAGCAAAATGGTTAAAAACTTTTTATGCCCTTTTCCCAGGAGGACAGATACATTCCACCCAATCATGGTTCTAGGCCTTGGCTCCATGTACAGGCATCAAAGAACTGGTTTGCGTTTATGTTTCCACTTTGGATGGTGTCTTAACTTGAGGTCTTTGGAAACAGACTATGAGATGGAAAGCTGCCTGCTGACAGTTTACTAGGGAGCACTCTCAGGCTATAGGGAAGAGAAGAAAGCAGGATCAGGCAGAGGGAGAAACTAATCAGAGATGCAGTTACAATAAAGATTTCAGGCCATACAACGAGGTGCTCTAAAACTTGGGGTGCTCTAAAACTGGGAGGGCCTGTAGCAGTTGTCCTCAATTGAGAGGAGAAGCCAGGCCTTTTTAACCTATTATCAGCCAGTTATTGGCCTTAGTTGTCCCCCACGAGGGGATGCAATATCTTAAGTGAAGCAGGGCTCTGGAGCCAAGAGCAATTCCTATTAAGTGGCAAAGCTGTGAGCCTACGGGAGCTGACAACAGATGCATCAGTTCTCAAGAGGAATCTGGAAGGAGCACTATAGCCCATGACAGGCCACCCCTTCTGTGCTTGTTTCTGATAGTAAGTCCACCCCATCAAAGGAACTGTTTTTTCATGATTGGTTGACCTTGCTTCCAGGAAATAAGACAAAGACCTGAGCAAAGAATAATTCTTGCTGCTACAGTTGATCTCAAGGCTGAAAGTGATCATTTGTCTCTCCTACCTCGCTTATTCTAGATTCCATCCGCTCTTGGCTAGAGCCTTAGCTGGTCGAAATGGCATGTCTGGTGGCACAACCCAGATGTTCAGCTCTGAGTGTCCGGGTCCCATGTCAGTTTCAGGCAGCGGCTGTAGTGCTTTTCTATTTTCTATTAAAACTGGGTAAGGTGTCCCAGTGGACCCCCTCGAAGTCAAACATCTTCTTCCCTGCTCTCTTTGGGCAGCAGTAGGGCTTTGTGTAGAGTAGTCCTCTTCCTAATAATGAGGGTCAATTACTCATAACAATATGTAACTCCTGGAGTTCCCTTTGTGGTGCAGTGGTTAATGAATCCGACTAGGAACCATGAGGATGCTGGTTCGATCCCTGGCCTCGCTCAGTGGGTTAAGGATCCGGCGTGGCCGTGAGCTGTGGTATAGGTCGTAGACACGGCTCGGATCCCAGCGTTGCTGTGGCTGTGGCTGTGGTGTAGGCCGGCAGCTGTAGCTCCAATTCAACCCCTAGCCTGGGAACTTCCACATGCAGTGGGTGTGGCCCTAAAAAAAAAAAGAAATGTAACTCCTCTCCTAGACTGCTGCTCTCTTAACACAAGACACCCAAAGTGACCCAGGTGGCAGCCACCGTTCAATGGGGTACTTATTGTGTTCCCTTGTGGAAGCATCATTTTTCTCTGGGAAGCAGGATCTTTTTTTTTTTTAATTTATTTTATTGAAGTATAGTTGATTTACAATGTATTAAGTCCTACTATACAGCAACATTATATATATATTCTTTTTCATATTCTTTTCCATTATGGTTTATCACAGGATATTGAATATAGTTCCCTGTGCTATACAGTAGGATCTTGTTGATTCATTCTATATGTAATAGTTTGCATCTACTAATCCCAAACTCCCAATCCATCCCTCCCCCACACTGCCTTCCCTTTGGCAACCACAAGTCTGTTCTGTGTCTGTGAGTCTGTTTCTGTTTCATAGATCATTTGTGTCATATTTTAGATTCCACATATAAGTGATATCATATGCTATTTATCTTTCTAACTTCCCTTAATATGATAATCTCTAGGTCCATTCATGTTGTCACAAATGTATTATTTCATTCTTTTTATGGCTAAGTGATATTCCATTTTATATATGTCCCACATCTTCTTTACCCATTCCTCTCTTGCTGGATGTTTAGGTTGTTTCCATGTCTTGACTATTGTGAACAGTGCTGCTATGAACCTCGGGGTGCATGTATCTTTTCAAATTATACTTTACTCTGGATAGATGCCCAGGAGCAGGATTGCAGAATCATACAGCAACTCTATTTTCAGTTTTTTGAGGGAGATCCATACTGCGTTTTCCATAACGGCTGCACCACTTTACATTCCCACCAACAGTGCAGGAGCGGAACCAGCATCTTCAGATTTACAGAAAGCAGAGTTATGGGAAAGGGAAGTAGCAACTCCCTTGGGAACGACAGTAAGGAGCTACTCCCACTTCTTACTCCCTTAGTTTCCAGACCCGTGTATTCTACCTATTAAAGAATGCTACAGAATGGTCATTAATTTAACACACACGTGTTAAATGGAGGAGATATACCATCTTTGCAGCATGTCATCTTCAAGCTGGTGTTTAACTTCTTTAATAGAGCATTCCACCACTCTTCTATTCTTGCGGCTTCTGGGCAGTGCCATAAATGGTGAGACCAAAGGATCCCATGGTCATGTGCCCATTGCCACATGTCCTTTTGCTTTAAAGTGGATCCCTTGGTCCAAAGCAATGCTATATAGGGTCTCATGTCAGTAGATTAAATGCTCTGTGGGTTATGAGGCAGTAGTGCTTGCTGAGGGCCTGCTACAAAATAAAGCAAATGCATAACTGGAGCATGTGTCAGCTCCAGCCAAGATGAATTTATGCCTGTTTCAAGGTAGCAGGTGCACAATGCAGTCAACTTGCCACCCAATAGCTGGTTGGTCTCCTCAATGGATGGTGCCATATTAAAAGCTCAGCGTTGGTCTGTTTCTGGCCAGTTGGACATTTGACAATGGATGTAGATAGATCAGCCTTAGTGAATTGCCCTGATCCGGACACCACGGCTATTCTTTTCTTTTATTCATTGTGCCAGCACCAAGATGGTCCATGTCAGACAGACTGAGTCATTTCACAACTTTGTTGTTTTGTGCCTCTTTTGTGATTGGTACTCTCTTGTGATCATTCACATGCAATACAAAATTCATGCCCATTTCCATAGATCCACCAAGACCTTCTTGTCCCTGATCTTCCAATCTTGGTCTACTTTCTGACCAGCAGCAAGGCCATAGTCTACATATGTTCCAACAGAGGGAACCACCCACTGGTTGACGACCCAGTGCACTGGAATTCTCCCCACTGGATGGATTTCCCTCACTTGATCCTTCAGGGTTACCCAAGTGAGCCTAGAGTGCAACTACTCTCTGTCTTTGGCCTGTATCCACATACCAAGCTGATCAAGCCATAAACCTAACTCAAGCATTTTCCTTCAGTCAGCTGGTGGGTTATACCGGACCACTGATTGGCCACTGATGTGAGTCCAGGAGCAATGGCAGGTGTGATAGGGTCTGCAGCATCTGCTCCTACAGCTTACTTGTACCCTCTGGTCCTGTGGAAGCCCCATCATGACTATACCACTCACATTTTATAATGAAGCACCAGTGGGTCCACTGTGCCTTATGACTTGGAGGATGTGATACAGTCTGCTTACGATGGGCAGGTCTGGCTTCATGGCAACTTGGCGTCCCACGATCAGATGCTCAATCTCTATCAGGGTCCTGAGGTGTGCCTGATGCTGCTTTTTGAATGACACATACTTCTCTCCTGTAGATGGATGCCCAAGCTCTAGAAACCTAGGAGTCCACATCGAAATTTTCCTATTACTGCTTCCTATAAATACCATACGGTGCTTTTTTCTACTACCAATACCTTTAGAGCCACAGGGGTTGCCAGGTTACCTGACCCAAACAGCAGAGCTGTTTCCATCACAACCCGGGCTTGCCACAGGGCCTCTTTCTTCTCTGGTTCCACCTCAAAGCAAACAGGCTTCTATGATCCCTGTTAATGCGTAGAAATAGCATCCCAAACCATGAGATTGCAGATTTGATCCCTGGCCTCACTCAGTGGGTTAAGGATCCAGTGTTGCTGTGAGCTATGATGTAGGTTGCAGATGCGGCTCAGATTTGGCATTGCTGTGGTTGTAGTGTAGGCTGGCAGCTGTAGCTCTGATTCGACTCCTAGCCTGGGAACCTCCATATGCCATGAGTTCATCTCTAAAAAGAAAAAAAAAAAAAAGAGAAAGGCAATAGGATTCCAAAGTACAAGACATGCTGTCTCCTGAACCTGAAGCATTGTGCTTCCTTCTTGGCAATGGGAGATGAAAATTGCAATGAGTATTCCTTTACTTAGAGATCTCCCACCATGGTCCATGGTCCATGGTCCATGGACTCTAAAATACTTCATTAATGTGACAGGCTCCTAAATCTTCACAGGGTTTAATTCCTACCATCTGGAGCATATGTGCCTTACCAAGACCCCCAACATACCTGCCATTTCTTGTTAACCTGGTCTGATTAACACAGCATCATCAATACAGTGGACTATGGCAATGTTCTAAGGAATGTCCAGATGGCTCTTGTCACTTTGGACTAGAATATGATACAGGGGAAAGAGCACAGTATGGCCGTGGGACAAAGAGAAAAATGGTTATTCTTCTCTGTTACATTGAATGCAAATTGTTTCTGACCATCCACCCCATCTAATAAAGATGGAAAATAACCTATCTGCAAGATTAATGACCAGATACCATAGCCCAGGGATGTTTTCATCTGCTCCAGCAAAGAAGCTCACCTCTGGCTCGCAGCTACAAGTGGGGTAGCTAAGAGTCAACTTTCTAGGACCACACCCAGTACTAACTATATTAGGCTGAGATGCCTAAAAATAATCTCTACAATGGAGATTTGAATGCTGAATGTTGATTGAGTTGTACCTACAGGAAATAAGCCTGTAAAAAGGGTACGAAATATGGGGTTGGACAGAGACCTCAACTAATCCAACAGGGAGCTGAAAGGGCCTTTGAAACACTGTTGTCCCAAATTGACTCAAGGAAGCCAAACTTCTGAATTCTCACATCAGCCAGGCCTACTGGCCCCTCCCCATCTGTCACATCTCAGTTAAAATGTAACCCCCCCTTATGCCTTCCTGAGCATGCTGCCTAAAATAGGCTGGCTTTCACATCCACTATTATTCTTTTTGATAGCACCTGTATACTGCCTTCTTAGCACTTATTACAACTGGTAAATCTTTGGTATGTTTGCTTATTTATATAGTTATTGTCTTGTGTCTCTATCCAGAACATAAGCTCTGTTAGACCAATAACCACATCTGTCTATTCATTACAGTTTCTTTAGTTCCTGGAACATAGTAGGTAGAAGCTCAATAAAAAATTTGTTCAATGAATGAACTGGAGGAGAGAAACAACAAAGAAAAATTGCAACAAGCAACAGGGTGAAATAAAGCAGTCCTCAGATTGTTGAAACTCCCTGGGTGTAAGCTTGACTGTCTAAAGGGAGCATAGTATGAATGGCAGAGTTTGAGCTGGTGCCTTTGCTTCATATTCCTAGTCATCATTTACACCTTGTAAACTCAAAGTCCCAGCTTGCTTCTGTCTATGCCAGAGAGAACTAGAAGCCAAAACCACAGAGATCCTAATGTAACGGGGATTTTATTTGTACCCACTGGCTAGTGAGACCAGGGCAAATCCAAGGTGCTCTGGCACAAATGTGAGCCAATACCTTTCCCAAGGGTGTTTTTATCTTCAGCCTAAGGTCTAATTACAAACAAAAGGAGTTTCTTCTTCATCAACATAGAACTTCAAATACCTGGATAGACAGAGGAGAAATAATTTCTAAATCACAGAGCATTTTTTTAGAGCCCATTGGATCATATCCATATAGACTTTGACCAAAACCAGCAGAAAAGCATCAAGAGGCCTGCTGGTCACCATCAGCCATTAACTAGTCATTTGACCTTTTTGCTAAGTCACTTAACCTCTTCAAGATTCAAACTCTGCGTGTATAAAATGAGAAGTCATGTGGAGGTGGCAGAAAGAACTCTGGACTGAGGCTATGCATGATGCCAGCTCTGCCAAATTCCTACATGATCTTACACAAGAGCTTCACCCTTGTGGGCCTGGGTGAATTCACAATCTACAAAGGAAAGACTAGATAGGACAGCCTCTTGGGTTCCTTCTAGTTCAGATAGTCACTATTCTTTGTATGTGTCCCCAGCCCTAAAGCAGATGGGCTCAACCCTTTCCAAGAAATGGAGTCAATTTTTTTTTCTTGTCTTTTCAGTACCACATGTGCGGCACATGGAGGTTCCTAGGCTAGGGGTCTAATCAGAGCTGCAGCCACTGGCCAACGCCAGAGCCACAGCAACACAAGATCCCAGCCGTGTCTGTGACCTACACCATAGCTCACGGCAATGCTGGATCCTTAACCCACTGAGCAAGGCCAGGGGTGGAGTCAATTTTTATGCCAACTTTCTTACAGAAAGTTTCAGGTGTAAAGAGAATCAGCTTGTAAAACAGATGACTGAGCATTTCTCAAAATAAACATTTGCCAGAGCGAAGTGAGACTGGGAATTGCCTGGAGTTATGAGCTTCAAATGCAGCATTAAAACTCTTAATAGACTTGGAGATTCATTTGGAGATTTAGTATTTATTAATATCCCCACTGATTCTATTTTCTACCCCAAATTCAATGCAAAAGCTATTTTTATCAGCATCTTTATTACACTCATTGAATGGCATGAAAGCATCTTGTAGAATTACACACAGAAGTGTCCCGAAGTTGCTTTTAGAAACTGCTATTTTTATTCTGTAGAGTTAATTGAACCTGCTGCTATATATCTCATTTATGTAAAGTACAAAGACAGCAAGTTGTTAAACAAAAGTGTATTTGGTGCATAATATTAGGAATCACTCCCTTTAATGTTATGGAATATAGGCTATCAAAATGATCTTTCTCTCCTAAATGTAACAGCTGAACTTTATTTATGGTTGCATATTATATGTATTAAGAGCTATGTAATCCAATAAATACGGTGGAATGCAACAATTTTCTCTACTAGTATTGGCAGATAAAGTTGCCTAAGTCAATATTTTGGTAATTTAAGCATTGATAAGCAGCTTTTGAATATATTAATGATGATCCGTCTCACTACACATCATGATCTGGATCAATTTGTCTATTCCCTCTTTATATAGATCTTACCGGCCCCATTCCCATTCACAGAAGTGAAGTACCATCAGTACACATTGCTTTGAGTACTGCTTCCCTCAAATATTGATTTTTAATTTTTTTGTCAAACAGAACGTGCGCTCTCGTTTTGTAATACAGGATACACACACACATACACGCACACGCACGGACCTTAGCTGAGAGCCGTCACACTGTATGTAATTTCCCTAATAACGCAGAAGCTCTTATGCAAGAACATCAATAATGTTTAAGTTATTGTTGTTTCAAGAAACAGGAGCTGACTTCGACCTGCTTAAATGAGGAGAGAAAAGGCATTTCCTGGAAGGATCCCAGGTTATCAGCTAGAATCAAAAGAGGAACTGAAAAACCAGACTCAGAAAGCAAAGGAGCTGGACATTTCCTGGCCCTCAGCAGGAGATAAGCAACTGATAATATGCTGGATATTTACTGTGTGTCTGGCACTGTTCTACGTATTTTTTTTTACATTTTTTTCATTTACAGTGTTCTATCAATTTTTTACTGGACAGCAAAGTGACCCAGTCACGCATACATATAGATATTCTTTTTTGCACATTATCCTCCATCATGCTCCATCACAAGTGACTAGATATGGTTCCCAGTGCTATACAGCAGGATCTCATTGATTATCCATTCCAAATGCAATAGTTTGCATCTATTAACCCCAGATTCCCAGTCCATCCAACGCCTTCCCCCTCTCCCTCTCCCTCTGCCTTGGCAATAGCAAGTATGTTCTCCAAGTCCATGAGTTTTTTTTTTCTGAGTATTTGAAAGGTGTTTTCTCATTTAGTCCTCAAAACACATGTCATGAGGTAGGTACCACTATCTTCATTTTAAAGATAGGAAGCTAGGGAAAGAGAAGTTAAATGACTTGCCTAAAGTCACAGAGCTAATGAGTAATGGAGTCAAGACTCCATGCTACTCCCACAGGCAGCCTTCTTTCTAGAGCATGGCCTCCTAGAGACCCAGCACCATCAACCACTGTCCTCCGTGTATCACTGTTTCAGATCCCACATTCATGGCAGACTCTCCCACCCACTCCCCAGGCCAGAGAGACAGAACCAGTTTACACAACCATGGCCCATGAGGGCAATGCCCACGTATCCCAAGCTGGCCCCAGGGAAAGAGAAACTCTTTTTGTTTTGTTTTGTTTGTTTTATGGCCACACCTGTGACCTGTAGAAGGTCCCGGCCCAGGTATCAAACTCATGCCGGTAAACTCACGCTACAGCAGTAACCCAAGCCACTGCAATGACAATGCCAATCTTTAATCTGTGAAGCCACAGAGGAACTCCAAGAAAGGGAAATTTTTGTAAGCCTGGAAGCCCAACCCAAGAGCACCTATTACATTGTTGCAGCGGGAAAACGGAGTCTGGTCTCAGCAGACTTGACTTCTAGTCCATGCTCTGGTGCTAACTCTATGAACTTGACAAAGTTTAATCAGTTGGGGCTCCGGTTACTCCATTTACAAAATTAAGCAACTGGATTACTCTTTCCCTAATCTTTCCACCCCTAAGTTTCCTTTAATAAAACACCAGTCATCCTCTTAGGTGGCTCCACCATCAGCTGCTATGTGCTTGAAAAACTCTAAGCTACAGAGCTCCTCTCCTCCAAAGCAGGCCTCCAAAAATCTTTATGGAATCAGTCACAAGAGTCTCTCATCCTTGGGGACATTCCCATGCCTTCTTCATTCAGACATCACTGAGGCCATGTTGCCTAAATCTGGTCTCCATGCACCGAGGCTAAACTGAATCTTGGAGACAGAGTTTTGGGTGCAGCAAAAAAGAATAGCATCAGTGCTTTGCCAGGCAAAGGGGCACACAGAGGGCTCGTGCCTTCAAAAACTGGTGTCACAGAGTTCTGACTGTGGCTCAGCAGTAATGAACCCGACTAGTATCCATGAGGATTCAGGTTTGATTCCCTGGCCTTGCTCAGTGGGTTAAGGATCCAGCAGTGCAGTGAGCTGTGGTGTAGGTTGCAGAGGAGGCTCAGACCCTGCATTGCTGTGTCTGTGATATAGGCTGGCAGCTACAGCTCTGATTCGACACCTAGCCTGGGAACTTCCACATGGGTGCAACCCTAAAAAAAACATAAAATAAGATAGAAAATAAAAATAAAACAAACAAACAAAAAAACCTGTGCCTCCTATCTGGGAGGATGTGATGAGAAATTTTATAGCAAGAGTTCAAAGGTGTGATTGCTGATGAGGATCAGCGTGTGTGTGTGTGTGTGTGTGTGTGTCTGTGTGTGTGTGTCTGTGTGTGTGTGTAGGGCCTGTCAGAAGGTTTCCTATAGAGCTTCTGCGGTTCTCAAGGTTATCTTGCGACCTTAGGAGTTCTCTCGTGTTTCAGCAGGTTAAGGATCTGGCGTTGTCACTGCAGCTCGTGGGTCGCTGCTGTGGCTCAGGTTCGATCCCTGGCCCCAAGAACTTCCACATGCCAAAGGCTGGGGGAAAAAAAAAAATCAAACTGTGACCTTGTCTCTGGAATGAAGACTGCTTCATCAAACAGTTAACATCTTCCCTTTGCTGGGGGTTTTGGTTCTGCAAAAGAGCTCAAAGATACGAGGGAATCAGGACCCTGCCCACAGGCCACACTATTGTCTCTCGACTGCTCCTCCTTAGTCTCTGCATCCACTTGCTTCCCTGATGCTGATGAGCAACCAGTTAAACCTGACCTTTGAAACTCAGGGAAGGTCATGGAGGCTGAAGCCTATTTCCTACAAACAAGAAATGGGGGACACAGAAAGGCTTTCACGCCCAGGAGCTCCATAGGGTCCTGCAAGGTTTCAGCCAGAAGAGTGGTACCTGGTTTCTGCAGCGCTAGGGGCTCCTCTTAGAAAGTCACTGTGTACTTTTAATCCCCAGGGTGTCACTTGGCCTCCTCCTCAGAGGTGAGCTAACCAAGCAGGGCTCTGGCTTGACAATAATAAAATACATATTTTATTGTCTCTTTGTCTCCCTGATGGCCCCAGGAACTATCTTTTTTTTCCCCCCTATCTTTTGTCCTCTTTTCAGGGCCACACTCATGGCACATGGAGGTTCCCAGGCTAGGGGTCTAATCGGAGCTGTAGCTGCTGCCCTACGCCACAGCCACAGCAACACCAGACCCTTAACCCACTGAGCAAGGCCAAGGATCGAACCCACAACCTCATGCATGGTTCCTACTTGGATTCGTTTCCACTGAGCCACAATGGGAACTCCCCCCAAGGGAACTACCTTGAAATTAACCTCTCAGTACTCTTTTTTCTCCATCTTTTCAGAAAGGGAATGTCGAAGTTCGAGGGGGCAGGGACTTAAAGGCAGCTGGGCATGTGGGGTGGGAGTTATTGACCTGTGCAGGTGCTATGGGCTGAATGTTTGTGCCCCTTAAAATTTCATGTTGAAACCCTAATCTCCAATATGATGCTTTTAGGAGGTGGGGCCTTTGGGAGCTCTTTAGGTTTAGATGAGGTCATGAGGGAGGAGCCCCCATGATGGGATTAGTGCCCTTATAAGAAGGGGAAGAGGCTAGAGCTCCTTCTCCTACTGGCCCCCACCAGGTAGGGACACAACAAGAAGGTGGCTGTCTGCAAATCAGCAGCAGGGCTCACACCAGGAAGCCAATCAGCTGGCATGTTGTTTTGTTTTGTTTTTTAAACTGCTGCACCTGTGGCATATGGAGGTTCCCAGGCCAGGGGTTGAATCAGAGTTACAGCTGCAGGCCTGCGCCACAGCCACAGCAACACAGGATCCAAGCCACATCTGCAACCTATGCTGCAGCTTGAGGCAACGCCAGATCCTTAACCCACTGAGTGACGCCAGGGATTGAACCCACATCCTCATGGACATTATGGTGAGTTCTTAACCTGCTGAGCCACAATGAGAACTCCTCAGCTGGCATCTTGATCTTGGACTTTCCAGCCTCCAGAATGGTGAGAAATTCATTTCTGTTGTTTAAGCCACCCCACCTATGGTGTTTTGCTATAGCAGGCTGAGCTGACCAAGACAGGAGGCGAGCTGTTAAAGGATGTGAGTTTTGGACTTGAACAACATCTCAATGCAAGGGTAAGCCCTAACTCCCATTCATTCTAGTCCCACATAACTAAATAACAAGTTACTCTAAATATACACAGCAATCCAAAATTGCAAAAAAAAAAAAAAAAAGAAAGAAAGAAAGAAAGAAAGAAAGAAAGAAAGAAAGAAAGAAAGAAAGAAAGAAAGGCTTATCAGACACAACTTAGAATAGATTTACAAGGAGATCCCGCTGAATAGCATTGAGAACTTTGTCTAGATACTCATGTTGCAACAGAAGAAAGGCTGGGGAAAAAATGTAATTGTAATGTATACATGTAAGGATAACCTGAACCCCTTGCTGTACAGTGGGAAAATAAAAAAAAAAAAAGAAAGAAAGATTTTTTAAAAATTCTTAGTCACCATGAATATATACATTAGTATGAATTGTGGTTGTATAGGCAGAGTATTGGCCCCCAAAGATGCCACATTCTAATCTCTAAAAAGTGTAAATGTTACATGAAATGGTGAAGATTTTGCAGATATGATTAAGGATCATAAATGGTGGTGGCTATTGGGGCTAAGTGGGCCTTAAATGCCCTCACAAGTATTCACATAAAAGTAAAGCATTTGACACATAGGCAGAGGGAAGGCAAAGTGATGAGGGACCAGAGAGAGATTTGAAGATGCTGACCTTGATGGCTGTTGCAATGATATGGCCACAAGCCAAGGAAGCACAGCAGCCATCAGAAGCTCAAAGAGTCAAGGGGCAGGTTCTCCTTTAGAGCCTCTGGTGTGAGCACAGCCCCATCAGGACCTATCAGTGATACCGATTTTGAACTTCTGGCTTCCATAACTGTGAGAGTATAAATTTATGGTGTTTTAAGCCACCAAGTTTATGGTCATTTATGACCACAGCCACAGGAAACTAACTCAGCCTCTATTCATTTCCTCCCCTTCATTTCAATGAGAAGGTCACATGTCACTGCCCACTGATGCACAGCTTGGCCATGAAGCTGCCTGGCACCTCACGGTGAATGGAAAGAGCATTTCTACTCCTTGATGTTGGAGTCAAGCACGTGACTTGCTTTGACCAATGGCATGTTACTGGATACGATGCAAGCAGAGGCTTAAGATGTGCTTGCACGGTTGGGTTTGTCCTCTTATGATTCTGCCATTGCCAGGGAAGAACATGCCCCAGGCAGCCTGCTGGTCTCAGAAGAATGAGCCCCAGGCACCCAGCTGAACAGAGCCTGCAGCCTGGAGCTCAGCCCAGAGAGCTGGGACCAGCTGAGCTCAACCCCAGGCAGTCTGCACATGCTGGGGTGAGAAGTACATGCTCCTTGTTTATCTCACTGAGATTTTATGTCTGCTTGTTATACGGGCAGATGGTTGAAATCATCAGCTCTAGTAATAATACATAATTTATTAATTTAGTTATGAACATATACTTGAGACAGATAATACATGAACACATTGCTTTTTTCTGTCCTCACACTTCCTGAAACCATCATATTAAATGTTCACAGATAACTTGGACAGCAGCTTCTTGGTATTACACAGTTCTCCAGAGCTCAGCATCTTCATTTCCATCCAAGTTATGGAATTGTCTGTCCAATTTTGCGCCAAAAATTTCATCCCGATATACAGGTACCCACTCATAACACGACAAGTTTGGAGTTTTGTTTTGTTTTGTCTTGTTTTTTCATTCATGGGATTTCCTATAATGTCATGTCTACTGCTTCTTCCATGGACTTTAAAAGGCTGGCTTAAAATGACATCCACCACTTGTAATTACGAGGCCCCAAACTCAGGATTAATTACTAAGTTGTAGGACACACTTTGCCTCCTTTTGGTATTTTACCTGTTGAGTGAGCTGATTAGCTAGCATTAATCAAAGTCATTTCAAGAGAATGTGTCTTTCTCTGGCTGTTCTCTACCACACAGTGACCTGATCTTTCTCCAGTTACCTGGTGGGTTTACCGAAAAGCTGGGTTGAAGATTCCAAGAAATGTTTCCTACGATCAATCATTTTTGGAAAATGTGCAAAAGTAAAGGCATTTTAAATGCAATGTGTCAAGGCCATGATGCCTATCTGTCCTATTTTACTCTCCACCAAGCTTTCCCCTTTGCCCAGGTGTTTTGGAGACATCACAGGTATAGAGGGGGTCAGGTGCGCTGGGGTGCACCAAGTTTAAATTCAGTGGAATGAATTTCAGTGGCTCACAGTCACTTCTCTGCACAGTGAAGTCAGTGTTAGCTGTCGTGGGGTAGGAACAGCTCTTAGCAACACACCTACAGTGCACTGTGCCAACTCCTCTCACACCAGGACCAGGGCCAGAGGTCATACGGGGATGCTCACTGGTCCTATGGCACCCAGCAGGGAAGTACATGGGTAGTGGATGAGAAATACAATTTGAAATGTGTGGAACCAGAAGCCAGCCTGTGAAAAATTCTTCCAGTCATCAGAGGTTCAAGATTGTAAGAAGATTTGGTTCTCATTAATGCCTAATAAGAACAGAAGTTCTTTCTTATTGAGGAAGTATACTCCATAACGCAGCATATACAATTATAAATGCATCATTGATTTTTTTTTCTTTTTGATGGGAAACATGTGAAATAAATTTATCAGAATTCCTGGATCTACTGGGGGAAATCCACAGCGGTACCGCAAACTGACTACATAGTCTGTAACAGCTCAATTACAAATGAAACTCACTGGAGGTTTTCTCCAATCTGACAGTCAACCTGAATGTAAATGACATTACCAAGAACAAATTACAAACTTCAAAGGAACTCTACTAAACTATATATATTTTTTAAATGCCAACAAGCTGAATTATCTTTATATTCTCGGTATGAAAAATGAGTTTATAAAATCATTGTCACACGAAGACATACATGATTTTTTTGGCAGTTTACCATGCTTGTGGTATTTATCAGCTTTTTAAAAATAGATGATTTCTTCTCCCATTCCAGATAACTCGTCAGCTTTGAGCAAATTTGGTATTTTCTTTCTTAAAGCGAGTCCCTGACAATTGACTTCTAAAAGGTTTGTTAGTCGCAGAGTGATCGTAATGGGGTTGAGTATGTTTTAGTGAAGGGAGTTCTCTGCACCAACCAATCCTTGATGCTCCTGGTAGGACCACACGATGCTGCCTGAATCACAGACAGCCCCAACCCCCAGCTCTCTGCTCTATTTTTGTTACTCATCAACATCACAGACCCAGTGTTCTTACCGTGGGCCTGTCTTAAAGAGAGACAGAAAAGGAGGAAGGGAGAATTTCGTAAGCTGCTACTGCCAGGGTTCAAATCCTGGCTTCTCGATTTTCTAGACCTGTCATCTTGGGTAAATTACCTAACCTCTGGGAAAAAGTATAGCCCCTCTCTCATGAAGTCACTGTGTTAAATGGGTTAATTCACATGGAATGTTTAGCTAAACACCTAATACATGGTGGTAAACTCTGCATGAAGTTTGGTTCTTGTTGTTGTAGCTGTGATGCCCATCTGCCAAGCTGTGTTGATTGCTGGCTCCTCGTTGAGGTCTCATAACCAGCCTTATCATTCTCACATTGCCTAAGGACAAAACAGGTTTAATAGAGCCTCTAAATTTGCTCAAAATCTTATCACATCGCTGGTATGAATGACAGAGGGAAAATTCAAATCCATGAACATCTGACCCCACTCTACTTCTCTTCATTATACGATGAACCTCAAAAATTGATTTTCTTCTCACTTCACACAAATGAAAAAGATGGATTATATCACAATGCTTAAAAAAAAAAAAAAAAAAGAGAGAGAGAGAGAGAGAGTTCCCATTGTGGCGCAGCGGAAAAAAATCTGACTAGTATCCATGAGGATGCATGTTCGATCCCTGGCCTCACTCAGTGGGTTAAGGATCTGGCGTTGCCATGAGCTGTGGTGTAGGTTGCAAATGCAGCTCAGATCCTACATTGCTGTGGCTGTGGTGTAGGCCAGCAGCTGTAGCTCTAATTCAACCCCCAGCCTGGGAACCTCCATATGCCAAGGGTGTGGGCCCTAAAAAAAAGCAAAAAAAAAAATTTTTTTTAAAGGCTGCAGTGAGCAAATTGCCATGGGTAAAATAATAATTGATGGCTGGGTTGTGAAGGGGTTATTTGCTTGTTTATATGTTTGCTTCAAGGAAACAAAGTCAAAACTGTTGAAGAAATTTTCAATATATGCAATACTTATGTCATACTCTTTACAAATCTAGAATTATTTGATTTAGAAAAATGAGAGCACGATTTTAGGAATGGGTTTGCTCTTGAAATTAGTCTGTTATATTAAATTAAAAGCATTTTTATTCAGACAATCTTGACAAATTTTCCAATTGTGCTACTTTTGAGTTGTTTTTCACTTTTGTTGCAAATGGAGCTACAAGCTGCTGAACTATAAGGAATCCAGCATCGCTTCATTTTTTTGGCCAATTTGTAAGGAAGCAAACCATTAAGAACAGAAGTACACAACCACACTAATAAAACAAAGAGCTATTATGCTGTCTGCAGTTGGTTTTCTTTATAGTGAGGGGTAGAGACAAAAAGTGCTCATTTTCAGAAAAGGAATTAAAAGAAAGGAAAAGCCCTCCGTTCTTCTCCCAGGCTCCCCAATGGACCGAACACAATGTCTGCCACATAGAACACAACCATCTGGTAAGTCTCTAGGAATTTGTGCTTTTTGTGATTATTACAAGAAATTTTTATTCATCCACGCAGAATTCCAAAATTCATCCTAGTTCTTTAAATCCTGACTATTATTCCATCTTGACCATATTATCATCACAGTCACATACTGCTCCCCCTGGGACAGAGCTTTGTCAACGTGTAAGCCTGGACCAGAGGCTGTCCCATAGGCGGCATCCTGTCTCCAGGTAGATTTTCTTTGGCCCACACAAGGTGTTAAAAATGTCTTGAATGTACTGCCAATATTAAAATTGAGAGATCTCACATTGAGGTGTGGAATTCTGGCTTTTCTTTAAAAACCAGATCATCTGGCAGTTCTGGACCTGCCTTTTCCTCATAGCATCCATCAGCAGGCGCTGAGGGACAGCTCCCCCCACTAGATAGAGCAGACAGTCTGCAGGCTGCCACAGGCTCCACTCTTCCCAACAGCAAAGCCAAGCTTTCGCTATCACTTAGCACCATTCTTGAGCTCTCGCACTTCATACAGAAGAACAGTGGCTCTTGAAAATTTAGTCTTGGGATCTTTCTATACCCTTAAAATTCATAAAGCACTCTAAGAGTTTCTGTTTGCACTGTGTTAGATCTATAAATAGTTACTATATTAAAAATTACAACTGAGACAGTGTTAAAATATAAAGATAGTTCTTATTAACATCAATAACATATTTTTATGAAAAAAGTATTTCTCCAAAACAAAGATTATAAGAAGAATGATATTGTTTTTGAAAAATCTCTTTAAAATCTGGCTTAAGAGAATCAGATGGCTCCTCCTACCTGTTTATGCATTTAATCTCCTGTGCTATGTTGTTTCAGTTAAAGCACATGAAGAAAACTGGCCCCACTCCATTGTGTCAGTAGTTGGGAAGTGGACACATGTTTTCACAGCCTCTTCAAATACTTGGGAATATGAATCTTTGATAGGACACTAAAACTCACCAAGTGGTAACTTCTTAAAGGCAAGCTGCGATGTGGACTCTAACCATACCAAGAAACTTAACACTTGTTACATTAAGATCCATTAGTCTTAAACTTTGAAAGTAACTTCCACCTATGCAAGATTTTATAATATTATGCATTGGTCATTTGGAAAATACTGATTCAATGAATTGTGCAGATCTTCCAAATGTTGATATATTCCAATGTATAACATTTTTTTTAAAATCACATTTTTGTTTTCAATGTTATCTTGTCAGAAAAAAAAAAAAAAAGTCTTTAAAGCAAACTGTCAAGCTCCTAGTCGTGGACACAAGCTTTCCCAAACATTAATTAATGTTGTCTGAAACTCCAACTTCACCACTGGCAACAAATTCTGATAGCTGTTTTCCTTGAAGCGACAAGCTAGTTTCATTCATTTTCGAACACATGCCAGATGCCCAAGTTTGAATAACTCTAGTTTGAAAAATGGTGTGTCATGAAAGAAAAGGGGCTAGTTCAGCTTGCAACTCAAACATGAGTGTTTTCCTTGAGATAGCCACCATACTTTATCGTGCATAACTGCTTTATGTATATTTCCAGTATTGTCACTAATATAAAAATAAAGATGTGCACTCAAGAAGGGTTGAGATTTAATAAAATTAATTATTTTTACTATTTCATGGACATTTTTAAGTGAAACTTGCATTTTTTTTTTAAACGTGGGTGCATGGCAATGAAGAATACAATAACCACCAGAATCATCTGGTGCCACTGTCTTGATTTCTGTTCAATCACTATTACTTTTGCACCATCGGTGCAAATATCAATACAGTATAAAAGGCAAGTCATATCTTTTGGACCTCATAGACCTCCTGAAATTATCTCAGGCACCCCGAAGTTCCACAGATCACATTTGAGGACTTCTGTAGCAGGGAACTATTTCTCCATGTTCATTTCGAAGTCGAAATCAGGAAAATAAAAGATGATCTCAGAGGATGACATGTTTTAAGAAACTGGAAGTGAATATCCAGCCTGCATCATTGGTTTGAGTTTCCTGTGTGGTCCCCGCAGCCACCAGAGTTTGCACTAATGGCCTAAACACATGTTACAATGACCACTGCCACCCCATCCACTCTACTTCCCCATCCCAGAGTGACCACACTTCAAGTTGTCAACAGCCCTTCACACCTGGTGTGTATGAACAATGGGAGTTACACTCTGAGGACCCCAAGGAGACATAGTTTGGAAAATAAAAGAGAGTTTCTGGGGGCACCGAACAGAGACTTAGCCTCATTTCTTTATTTGGCCTAGAAGAGAATAAGAAGGAGTATGACTGCTTATTTTTATTAAGACTCCATCTACCTATCTATCGATCCAATCAATCTATTTACTTATAGGCACTACTATGTATTTAATCCTCCCAACTACCGTGTAAGTTAATTTGTACTCCATTTCACTTAGCCTTTAAGAGTTTACACACTGACAGCTAATGAAAGGAAGAGGAATTTAAGCTCAGGGCTCAGTGACTCCCAAATCCCTCAGCTTCACACAGTCTGAATATCCTGAGATTTGTAACTGGGATTCTAAATGGCAATGTATTTTTTTAATGATGTATAAGTAGTTTCTAGCGATGACAGTAATATAAAAAGGAGAAGCCGAAGACAACAATAAACGGTGGTGATAATAAAGAGTAATATCTCAGTTACCACAGGTGCCATGATAAAAATCATACTCACGATACTTATTTTCATTTATTTTTTCAACAATATTTATGTATCAGACATAATCCTAACATTCTCCATGTGCCAGTCATGAGTCTAAGGGTTTTTGTTGTTTTGTCTTTTTGGGGCCACACCCACAGCACATGAACATTCCCAGGCTAGGGGTTGAATTAGAGATGTAGCTGCCAGCCTACACCACAGCCACAGGAAGGTGGGATCCAAGCTGCGTCTGCGACCTACACCACAACTCAGGGCAACAGTGGATCCTTAACCCGCTGAGCGAGGCCAGGGATCGAACCCTCATCCTCATGGATCCTAGTTGGGTTTGCTACAGTGAGCCATGACGGGAACGCCTGGGGTTTTTTGTTTGTTTGTTTGTTTACATCATTCATGTGGTTCACTTCAACAACCATGTAAAGTAGGTATTATTATCACTTTAATTATTATGAAGAAATGAAAGCTCAGAGAAGTTAATTCTTTTGCCCAAGATCATATCACTTAGTAGGACAGGAGTCAGAATTCAATCACAGGTCTGTCTACCTCCAAAAGTGCCTAGTTATGTGTCAATTCAAGCTCTTTTTCAACTGAACATCAAAATTACGTCCATTGAGGCCCTGTGATGCAAAACTTCCTGCTCTGTAGATGAGAGTGCATGAGTGCTGTTAGACTCTGCTGGGCTCAAAGTAAGTCTGAAGTCTATGTTTTACTATTTGGAGGACTAATCAATTGTGGCAGAGGTGATCAGATACTGATCAAAGGTGAAGAAATAAGTTATGTCCAAAATAAGGGTATTAAGGGAGAATGTAGAGAAGGTCCTGGCTCCAGAATCTCCTCTCTGGAGTGTCAGTTCAACTGGTAAATTCTTGGTTTTGTTGGTTGGTTGGTTGGTTGGTTTTTTTGCTTTTTAGGGCCACACCTGTATCATAAGGAAGTTCCCAGACTAGGGTCGAATCAGAGCTGCAGCTTCCAGCCTATGCCACAGCCACAGCCACTCCAGATCTAAGCCATGTCTGCGACCTACACCACAGCTCATGGCAGTGCCAGATCCTTAACCCACTGAGCAAGGTCAGGGATCAAACCCACATCCTCATGGATCCTAACCAGGTTCATTAAAACTGCTGAGCCATGAAGGGAACTCCGGTAAGTTCTTGTTTCTAACACAAATTCTCCTGGGGTGTTAAGCCTTAGGAGAATTCTCTTTTTTGTGAGTATCAGATCACAGCAATGACTAGCTCAAGTAGCTATACCAGAGAAATGTGACTGCTCTGATCAGGGTAAGAAAAAAGGGAGGGAAGACAATCAAGAAGGAAAACAACAGCACTATCCAACATCGTATTGTAAGTCCTAGCCACAGCAATCAGATAAGAAAAAGAAATAAAAAGGATTCAAATTGGTAGGAAAGAGGCAAAATTGTCATTATATGCAAATGACATGATACTATATATATACATATGTATATATGTATATATATTACCCTAAAGACTCCACATAAAACCCTAGAACTAATAAATGAATTCAACAAGGTAATAAGATACAAAATTAACATACAGAAATCAGTTGCATTTCTTTACACCAACAATGAAGTATCAGAAAGGGAATGTAAACAGAAAAGGATAGCAATGCTAGGTGTTTTCATATCCTACCATATTTAACCTTCTCAGCATACAGTGAGGTAGGTTTCATTAGCCCCCTTTTACAGCTGAGGATGCTGAAAACGAGAAAGAATAAGTGACATCCCCCCCACACACACAACCAAGCCTATGAATTACAAAATCCATCATCCTCTCTCCTCTAGATTAGGGGCTGGCAAACTACTGGGCCACACCTTGCCCACTGCCAGCTTTTGTAAATAAAGTATCATTGGAACATAGCCACTTCTTGATTTACTGTCTGTGGCTGCTTTCAAGCTGTAACAGCCTTGCCGAGAGACTACAACAGAGACCATGGAGTCTGCAAAGTGGAAAACACATAATATCTGGCCCTTTGCAGAAAAAGTTTACCACCCTCCATTCCAGAGTAGTTTTTTTCAGCAGCAGCACAGTTTCCTCTAATTAAATCTTATCAGGAGGCCCAACATACATATAAAACAGATAAAAAGAGAAATGCTGTTAGGACTGCATTTTATAAATTCAAATGTACATTAACATTTACTTCTTGGAAATTCAATCACGAAGATTTCTGAAAGTTAGTTTTGAGTAACCCAAAATTTTAAAGTGAGATGTTTTTAAGAGCTTCATTGCAGTCTCATACTAGCATTAGCATATGATTTATACTTCTATTTAGCTTTTTTCCAGGATATCTTAAACTCACCTAGAAGCTGGAAAAGGAGCACTAGGAACCATTTCCTTTCCAAGTTAAATCTCCAACAATATCATTCTTTCTACCCACAGCCATAAAACTCAGACACACAGTGAACAAGCAACAAATATTTATTAAACAAACAGATGAAAGAATTTCCACAATGTGACATACGTATGTTTCCACTTATTAACAACACAATTTTTTTTTGCCTTTTTAGGGCTGCACCCACAGCATATGGAAGATCCCAGGCTAGAGGTTGAATTGGAACCACAGCTGCCTGCCTACACCACAGCCACAGCAACCCCAGATATACCGAGTCTGTGATCTACACCACAGCTCACAGCAATGCTCGATCCTTAACCCACTGAGCAAGGCCAGGGATCGAAGGAGTCCTCATGCATACTATAGTCAGGTTCATCCCTGCTCAACCATAACAGGGAACTCTCTTTTTTTTTTTTTAACACAATACAATTTTATTTCAATAAGTATCACTGCTTACCTCACAACGTGCTTGGTTCTGGCTGGGCCCTGTGCATACTCTGTGAATAAGATTTACAAACCCCTGTCTTCAGAGAGTTTATAATTCACTAAGAGATATGAAACCCCCGTGGGGTCCCCTTGGATACAAATCCTTTCTTGTCCCTCATTTCTTGTTTGTAGGAAATAGGCTTCATTCAGCCTTCATGACCCTCCCTAAGTTTCAAAGGGCAGATTCAAACAGTTGCTTATCAGAGAACAGAGGGAAAGGAGAAACAAGGGAGAAGCAGTCAAGAATCAATAGTGCAGTAATTAAAGCAGGATCCTGGTGCCTTCTCAGAAAATACAGATAACAGTACCTTTGAGTTTTTCTGCAGGAAAACTTCCCAGGTGGCGGCTGAACCCATGATTCCTAGAACAATATCATGGGTTCAGCCGCCATGAACAAATCAAACAACAAATCAAAAGACAGTCTGCACGCAATGAAAGATAACAAAGATTTTGACCCCCACCCCAAATGATTCTCCCTTTAACTTTCAAGTTCGAGCAAAATCTTCAGAGTCAAGTTTTGGACATGAGTCCACCTTCTCCCCAAGTTGCTGGCCTCCTGAATAAAGCAATATTTCCAGTCCTACCAGCAATCTCTGAAGTATTGGCTTTTAAGCAGCAAGCAGCCAAACTTGAGTTCAGTAACAGATGCAGACATGCCTGGATCTGTTGCTTGCCTGGATCTAACTGAGCAAGAGCACACATGCTACAATCACGTACTTGCTTCTGCAACTTTATATAAACAAAAATGTAAACGTGGATGCTCACTAGATGGGAGCAAGAAAGAGGTAGAGAAATGAGGAACAGGAGTTCTCATCGTGGCACAGCTGAAACGAATCCAACTAGGAACCATGAGGCTGAGGGTTCGATCCCTGGCCTTGCTCAGTGGGTTGAGGATCCAGCATTGCCATGAGCTGTGGTGTAGGTTGCAGAGGTGGCTCGGATCTGGTGTTGCTGTGGCTGTGGTATAGGCCAGCAGCCATAGCTCTGATTGGACCCCTAACCTGGGAACCTCCATATGCCATGGGTGCAGCCTTAAAAAGACAAAAAAGAAAAAAGAAAGAAATGAGGAATGAAAGGATGCTAAAGATGAGAAAGAAGAGAGATGGGAAAACAGCAAAGACACATGCTTTCCACTTACCTTTTTTATTCTTTTTTTTTTTTTTTGTCTTTTTCGGGCTACACCCACAGCATATGGAAGTTCCCAGGCTAGGGGTCGAATTGGAGCTACAGCTGCCAACCTACACCACAGTCACAGCAACTTGGGATCTGAGCCAGGTCTGCGACCTACACCACAGCTCATGGCAACGCCAGATCCCTGGGCAAGGCCAGGGATTGAATCCACATCTCATGGATACTAGTTGGGTTCATTAACCACTGAGCCACAATGGGAACTCCTTCTTTTTTTGACTTAAAGAGAAATGGAAAGGATACCAACAGCAAATGCCAACTCTGTAGCACTCTGTTCTAGATTATTCTTAATGCAACATCTCATTTAATCCTCATAACAACCCTCTGAAGCAGGAATTGGTTTCACCATTTTAAAAACGAGAAAACTGAAACTCAGGTCACTAATATATTGAGGGGCTAGAATTCAAAACTTTGTTTGTTTGTTTTTTACTCAACAACCTAGATTTTCTCCATTACCATATATGGTGTAGCTGCCAGGGTTTTGGACACAATAGAAGCATTATGTAAAATTACATCCCTCAACCTGAATTAACTTAGATAAGTCACAAACATGAATCTAGTCACACCCAGTTCAGTCCTGGCTCTCCAGTAAACTAGGGTCAACTTATCCCTCTCTGCCCTACAGGGGAATAAAGGAGAAAATGAAGATGAAGAGAAATGCAAATCAAAACCACTATGAGGTACCACCTTACACCAGCCAGAATGGCCATCATCCCAAAGTCCACAAACAATAAATTCTGGAGAGGATGGAGAAAAGGGAACCCTATTACAGGGTTGGTGGGAATGTAAATTGGTGCAACCACTGTGTAAAACAGTATGGAGACTCCTCAGAAAACTAAAAATAGAATTACCATTTGAAGGAGCAATCCCACTCTTGGGCCTCTATCCAGAGAAAACCATGACTCGAAAAGACACATGTACTCCAATTTCATTGCAGCACTATTTGCAATAGCGAAGACATGGAAACAACCTAAATGTCCATTGACAGAGGAGTGGATAAGGAAGATGTGGTACATATACACAATGGAATATTACTCAGCCATTAAAAGGAACGAATAACGGCATTTGCAGCAACGTGGATGGGCCTAGAAATTATCATGCTAAGTGAGGTCAGTCAGACAGACACCAACATCAAATGCTATCACTTACATGTGGAATCTAAAAAAAGGACACAATGAACTTCTTTTCAGAACAGATACTGACCCAGATTTTGAAAAACTTAAGGTTTCCAAATGAGACAGGTTGGGGGTGGGGGGATGCACCGAGAGTTTGGGAAGGAAATGCTGTAAAATTTGGTTGTGATGATTGTTGTACAACTATAAGTGTAATAAAATTCATTGAGTAGTTTAAAAAATAAAAGAAAACGAGGATGAAGAAAAGGCTTTTTTTCCTGCACTTGCCCAGATGGAACATGCATGGGTAATCATGGCAATATTTTAACATCTGCAATGGGCTTTTCTTTTCTCTCTCTCTTAGGACACTCTTTTTGCTCTGGTCCACCTTTGCTCCCATCTGCAAGAAGAGAGATTAGAATTTGTCCACAAAAGAATACAACGACACATGCAAAATAATTTACAACTTCCGCCACTGAAACATAATATTATGCAGCAAGCTAATATCTTAAATGACACATCTCGTTCTTCCTCTAACATAGCAAGGGTTAATTCTGGAGGACCCAATGCACTGAGTTCTCTCACAGTACAGAGTCACCGCTTTTGGTTTTGTGTGTTGTGCACTGCACACAGGTGAGACACCTGACTGAGTGGCCTTTGCCTCATGGATCTTGTAGCTTCATTTATCTCATATAATACATCCATTAGCCATCAAGTGTCTTATTACAGCGTAGTCATACTATGGTCACTTCCTGGCAGATGGGAAATAAAGTATCTTCACAGAGGACCACCCTTTTCTAATTTTCACAATGGAGTTGTATGGACTCATTGCAAAGATTTCCTTTCTTTCTATGCTTCTTGAGCTTTGTGTTAGTTAGGTACAGTTGCAAAGATGCTATGTAACAAGCAATTCCCAAACTTTCAGTAATTAACATGAGCGAGATTGTTATTGTCAATTACAGAGGAAAAGGAAAAAAGAAAAAGAAACATTTATTAATGTTTTACAGGTCTGCAGGGTTTGCTGGGTTCTGCTAGACTCAGCTGGATTTGGACGAGGTTACCATACAGACTGCACATTCTGCTCTATGTGTCACTCATTCTGAGACCCAGGCAAAATCAGCTATAGCTCTCTGGAGCATGTTTTTTTTTTTTTTTTTAATGGCAGAACAGCATGGACTCAAGAAATTGAGCCAAACGACACAAGTGCATTTAAAACTTCTAACCATGAAAGACAAGGCATTTCCCATATACCACTAGTTTCTGTACCCTGGGTTTTGCACACTGTTTTAAAAGAGATCGTTTCTGCTTATCTTTCAGCTTTTTTTGTAGATTAGTGTAACAGATTATGGCCAAGCAAACCAAACACTGTCTAAAAAGGATCTAAGAGTTAATCTTTTTTGGCTTTGCAGCCTATATGTGTTCTTTTTTACAATTACTCAACTCTGCAAAAGCCACCATAGGCAATACTTAGACGAATAGAGCTATGTTCCAATAAAAATTTATTTACAAAAATAGGCGGGGGGCCAGATTTGGTCCATGAGTCGCAATCTGCTAACTTCTGTAATAAATAAAACTATAAAGGATGTATCTCTTGTTTTGGTTACCTACAGCTGTACAACACACCGCCCCAAATCTTAGTGGCTTAAAACAGCAAATGTTTTATTATCTCTAAAAGTTCTGTGCACTAATTGGGCTAGGATGGGTGATTCTTCTGCTCCATGTGATGCTGGGTGCATCTGTAGGCATCTGGGATATCAAAGGGGATATCAACATTCAACTCATCTGTCTGGCACCTTGGCAAGGCTGACCAGAAAACTGGACTCAGCTGGAATCCACAAAGGTCTAAATACCAGCTGCTATGCCTCTCCTATTACAAAGCAACTCAGGACTCCCCAAAGCACACAGGGAAACAACCTTGCCTTTATAAAGCTCAGGCCTAGCACTGTCATTTCTGCCACATTCTACTGGTAAAGCATGTCATATGTCATCTGTCATCTACGACCATGTCATCTGTGTCCCATGTTGGCCTGTGTTAGAATGTCAACTTTCTCACTTCTGGACCTTCAGATGAGATGGAATTGTTAATGCTAGTCATTCAAACCACTAAGCAGATTTCGACAAGGCAACAGTAAAACATCCAGCTCCAAAAACTTCTGTGCCCAGAAATTGGTGCCTCCGTTCAGCCTCAGGTGGAATCAATTAAGGTAATTTAGTGTGAAAAGCAGAGGTTGCTTATGTCCAATAATGTCTGGCGTGGCTTGAGGCATCTGGGCATCCCCTTAATAGACTGAGTGTTAAGTGGTTCTCTTCTACCAAAGACCCAGCTCTACCCAAACACCTGGCTTCATAGACCACACGGAAGCCTGGACTCACTCTAAGTCATGCAACTGGCCATGACGACTTTTGCCCCAGGGCTTAGAATTGGCAAAGGGTGGGAAGCGTGAGCAGAAGCAGAGAAGTCCCCGAGATCCATGCACAGTATGCAATCCCACACTATCCTCCCCAGTAGAGCACCTCTGAGGGATAAGCTCCCACACTCTCGGTCCTGAAAACTCCTTGAAAAACCATCATTTTCAGATTTGCAATGAAGCTACCCCTCTCCTAAAGCCACAAGGTGATTCTGAAACAATAATAGGTACATTCACTAATAATAACAATAATAGGTACTTCTACACTGGACCTCTGTCGGCTTCTGTTAGTCCACCCATCTCTACATCTCTTTCTTTCCCATCTCTGCCCTTCCCCCCATTTCACAGGTACTTCTTAAGTCATGCAAGTGACCACACTGACCTTTGCCCCAGGCTATACCATCTCTGCACCTTCACCACCTGCTAGCCTGACCTGTCTGCACCTGCCTTTTCCCCACACTTCCTCACCTTGGCTTCCAGCCCAAGACAGGAAGCCAGAGAAGGCAACCAGAGAAACACAAGATTATCACAGACACCTTTTCCAGCTCTAACAGCTAGAACCATGTGAAGGAGATAATCCAGAGGAGAAGTTAAAGTAATCAGGCCTTCAGTGTCAACATCCCAAAATATCCTTCTTCCATCCCATATTGCATAGAAGGCCTGAGGGATGGTGGATGATGGACAGGCCCCATCCAGATCCTGTACCTCTAATCCAGCCAGAAACATACACACAACTGTGTACCTTCAGGACCATAAATCTAAGCTGTCAACATCCCAAAGACAGCTCATCCTGGAACCAACTCACCCTAATCCCCCTCTAACCTGCTGTTTGTCTGGTTACCGACTCTTGGTTCTATCTCCCATTTATAGTCCTGTTAGCTTGACAGATGCATTATTCTCCTGGCCTCCCAACTCCCCGTCAAAGGCACTGGGTAGGCCTCACTCACCAGCTTTCACGTCTTCTACTTTCAGTATGACACCTCCCAAACTGCCTAGAAGGACCCCACCCAGCTCAGTCACTGGGCCTTGATAGGCTGGGGTCAGGGATTCACAAAGGTCAGGCTTTTTTTTTGGCCTCAGTGTGTGGTTGATATCAGGAACTCATGAATGATTGCTGAGCGGCTGGGTGACACATATAAACCCAACTATAGTCCTAAGTGACTGTCCCATCAAACCCAGACAACTGGCCCACATGAGCTATTTCTGAATGAATCTGTGTAAAAGTGCCAGTGAAAAGTGATACCCAGTGGAAGACTAGCCAGACTGAACTACTTAAGGAAACAAAGCATCTTTGAGAAATGAAATTAATTAACTGCTTCCGAAGGGAGCATAGCAGAAGAATGGGAGGGATGGGAAATTTTACGTAAATTTCCAAGGGACAAGGGACTTGAAAGTAAACTAAGGGAATTTCCAGCTCTAATTTTAAAGACACTTTCCAACATCATGGCTGAGGGGTGTACAACAGGCACTCAAAATTAGAATTTGTATACATGTAAGGATAACCTGACCCCCTTGCTGTACAGTGGGAAAATTAAAAAAAAATAAAAAATTAGAATTTGGTTATGTACAAAGGAAAGATCTGAAAGAGAAAAACAACAGATTAAATGCATAAATCGAGAGGATTGGGGCATTTTAGAAGTTACTGCACACTATCCTCTGAGGGTGATTTTAGACTAGACCTTGAGAGGGTGAGACTGTGAATATACAAGTGAGCTTTTGTCAATCAGAAGGCTCTTCTGCAGGAATAAGTTTCCAGAGGATAACCAAAGGGAATTTCAAAGATCTAGTTTACATTCTCTGTGTCTTCGGGCCCATTTCCTTGGGACTTAAGAAACCATAAGGATTTTGAGATCTTGAAACAGCCATAAAAAAACACTGCTTAGAATGAGTCTCATGGTATTTGGTGCCCCCAGTCACAGACATTTTATGTCAGTCTGTTCTCCTACCAAATTTCATTGCCCACCAGCCCCCATCCCACCAGTCCTTGCAAAGTTTGCCACCTTCCCAAAGAGAAGCAGATAACACCTATATTTTGTCTGTTTGCTATCAATCTCAAAAGCTCAACAGATGAGAGTAGGGAGTATGTCAGTGGATGAGGAAGAATCTCTTCAAACCAAGATGCTCACACCCCTGGAAGGAAAAAAATCCACGAGGTCCCATAAACATGGTCCTCCAGCCAGCAAAGGGGTTTCTTCTGCCCAAACCTGGGTGAAAAGAACATTCTATTAAAATTAGTAACATCTCTGCATCAACCACACTGTGAAGAAATTTAGATACCTGCTCTTAATGCTGCCATTTGGAGCATGAAGATAATTCAACCCCACTGCTTGATTCTAAGGGAATTCTGATCCTGCCAGATCCAAAAATTTGGCAGTCAACACACCAGAACAGCTGCTGTCTCCTTGGTTTGGGGGGTGGGGGGTGGAGTCCGAGTGTGTGAGTGTGGGTGTACCTGAATATTTGTTCTATGTTGCTCTGTCTTCTTGCCTGTGTGGGGGGGGTTTCTTTCTGTGTTTCTCTGTCTCTCTCTGTGCGTGACTGCCTCTGTAAAACCCCCAATTCCTTTAGGTCCGCATCTTTGTCTCTGTGTTTTTCTTTGTGTTTTTGTGTCAATGCGCTTGTGTAGATATTTCTCTCTTTCTCTGCTTCCTTCTCTCTGCTTTCCACTCTTTCTTCCATTCTTCATCCCCCTTTCCTTTCCCTCTTTTCTGTGTTTCTCTGTGACTCTGATCCAAATGAAAATATTGCATTAAAAGTAGAAATATATCCAGAAGTATTTACTGTGCCAGCTAGACTATCAATTAAGAAATTAAACTCAACTAATGGGACTGCTTAAGAAAATTACCTTTTCAACAAAAAACAATTAATATCGATAGGAGTCTATTAAAGTCTCATATTCATAATGTCCTTGGAATAAAATGGCAAGGTTAAAATATTCTGGAACCTGGGAGTTCCCTTCGGGGCACAGCAGAAACGAATCCAACGAGGAACCATGAGGTTGTGGGTTCCATCCCTGACCTTGCTCAGTGGGTTAAGGATCTGGCATTGCTGTGAGCTGTGGTGTAGGTCACAGACGAGGTTCAGATCTGGCGTTGCTCTGGCTGTGGTGGCGGCCAGCAGCAAGAGCTGTGATTAGACCCCTAGCAAGAGCTGCGATGAGAACCTCCATATGCTGCAGGTGTGGCCCTAAAAAAGCAAAAAAATTCTGGAACCCAAAACCACAAGGTCATAGGCAGCTTCAGCCTGCTTGGTCCATTCTAGCAGCTCCCTGGACTGTGAGTGGCCCCCAGGCATGGTGAAAGAAGACTTCTGGGAGAACAAGGTCACTGCAGAAAACCAAGCACTGGAGTTCCCATCGTGGCTTAGTGGTAAAGAACCTGACTAGTATCCATGAGGATGTGGGTTCGATCCCTGCCCTTGCTCAGTGGGTTAAGGATCGGGCGTTGCCATGAGCTGTGGTATAAGCCAGCAGCTGCAGCTCCGATGTGACCCCTGGCCTGGTAACTGCCATATACCCTGAGTGTGGCCCTAAAAAGACAAAAAAGAAAAAGAACAGCAAGCACTGAGAGTCAACCCCACATGCCCCTTCAGCACCAGCCTCAGGAGATAGCAAGCCCTAAAACTCTTCGCTCTGGTGAAAGCAAAGCTCACAACTCTGGATGGCGATACCCAGGCAAGAACAGCAACCCAACAGGCAGTTGGTTGCTTTTTAACTCCTTCTTGTGTTGAAAGCAACAAAGAAAAAGAATCTCTCCTGAGAACACCTGGATCCCACTTAGCCCTTCCTGGCATGCTTGCTGCCCTCCTCTTCCTCTGTTCCATTTCTTCAGGCTCCCTCTTCCCAGGAACCCAATTCCATACTCACTTGTGCACACGAATGCATGCGTGCACACATACACACAGAGGCATACGCTCAGACACACACACGAGACTGGGTTTCTTCCCCCCTTTCTATCTTTCCTATGGTGAATAACGACTGTGAACCTTTATAAAAGCTCACTACGGGAGGGAGATGAATTGTGGTGCAGCGGAGATGAGTCTGACTGTTATCCATGAGGATGTGAGTTCAATCCCTGGCCTCACTCAGTGGGTTGGGGATCCAGTGTTGCCATCAGCTGTGGTGGAGGTTACAGACTCATCTCAGATCAGGCATTGCTGCGGCTGTGGCTGTAGCTGGCAGCTACAGCTCCAATTCAACCTCTATCGTGGGAACTTCCATATGGCACGGGTGCGGCCCTTAAATTCAAAAAAGAAAAGAGAAAAAAAGCCACCTATGGGAGTTCCTGCTGTGGCCCAATGGGATCAGTGGCATCTTGGGAGCACTGGGACCCAGGTTCCATCTCTGGCCTGCACAGTGGGTTAGGGATCTGGCATTGCTGCAGCTGCGGCTTAGGTTGCAACTGCAGCTCAGATCTAATCCCTGGCCTGGGAACTCCATATGCCTCAGGGCAGCCAAAAAAAGAAAAAAGAAAAAAGCTAGCTACATGCCAAGCACGATTTTGAGCATCCTCATGTTTTGCTTCATTTACTTCCTACAATGTCTTACAAGAGAGCTAATATTAAGTGCAATGCCCCACCCCCAGATGAGGAAACGGAGGAGCAAATTCAGTAACTTGCCCAGTGAGCAAGGGGGAGAGCTGAGATTTAAACCCCAGAGCCTATGCTGTCAACCCCCACACCACACTGCCTGAACCTGAGCATTGATCATGAACAGATACTAGAAAAGAAAGCGATCAGCCCTCTTTATTCTCTAATGAGCTCCCAGGTGCCAATATATAACAAGCTTCTCTTAAAGATAAAACAGCTTTAGGAGACTGAGCACAGAAATTTGGGGGTCATTTTGAAGGGGACTAAGTTCTTTGCGAACTGGGGGAAAAAAAAAAAAGAATCCCATTTCCCCTGGCTTTTTATTGAGAGAATAATCAAGAAAAGGTTTCCCCTTTCTCTCCCACTGAATACCATTTATCTTTATCAAACCAGAAAAGAATGTCGCTCCAGCTGGAAGTTTCTCACAAAGCCTTGGGAGATGAAAGGTACAGTAATAGATACACAAAGCAGTTGCTTTTTATCTGTGAAGAGCTGGTTTCATATGATCCTTTCATAAAAGTGAAAAATAAGACATTGTGTTTATGTGGAGCATACATGTGTCTGCGTCACAAAAAAAAAAAAAAAAAAAGGAAAAGTGTATGACCGTCTATTGGGACGGCCTAAATCCTCACTGTTTGCATTTGGTCTGTAAGAGTGGAAAACCTGCCTTTTAAGCACCTAAAGTACAGACCAAGCGGCCAATTTAGGCTCAAAGCAATTGCATTTGTTATCTGTCCTAAACAGGAGCCCAATCCATACTTTCTCTTCCGCTAAAGAAAGGGAACACTGAAAATGTAGTAAACAGGACAATTGATGGTACCTGGCTTTGTGTCAAGCAAAAGCCAGCCCCTGCACTGAAGAGTCCTGACCTTGAAAAGCTGGTTAAAATGGATGCTGCATGGGCTGCTGGCTGAAGAGGCAGCCGGGAAGTAGGTCAGTGAAGTTAGAGGCTGGCTTCTGTCACTCCCAGCCAGAGCCTGTGCAGCTCCAGAGGAAAAAAAAAAAAGAAAAGAAAATGTGCTCAGACAGAATCAGACACCATGTGTGGTTCCTGGCTGCATGTGGTATTGACAAAACCATCGCCACCGAATCAAGCCACGGAGGGGAAGGTTTCTGCCCCTGCCACTTCGGGGGAGGCTATTTTCTGCTCGTTTAAGTGATTAAGGGTTGTTTTGTTTCGGGTTTGTTCATTCCAACCACAGAAAGAAACTTTGTCATCCACCTTTCCCAGGACTTCACCCCACTGTCACCTCTTACAGGCTGCCCCGCCAGGGAGCACTTGACGGCCCTAGCTGGGCCGACAGTCAAGAGGGATTAAGGAAAGGCCAGATCTCCAAGGAATTTGGGGCAGCGAGCAGGAGATGCCCCTGGGATTGAAGTCAAGCTCTAGACCTTTCCCTCATCTACCCACCCACCTCCCCTGCTTGAAGAGGCGCTACACTGCATTGCTCAAGGGCACACTGGTTTGAAATCCCCTGGGCTCGCTTACTAGCTGTGTGACCTTGGCCGTATAGCCTAACCTTTCTGTTTCTCCATTTCCTCATCTGTAAGATGGGGGAGTAAGTGTACATACCCCACAGGGCTGTTGTGCTGACCCATCAGAAGCCCAGGAGGAAACAATGCCTTCAAACTGGGATAATCCAGGGTGGGGCTTTTTTTTGGTTTTGGGTTTTTTATTTTTGTGTGTTTTAGGGCCGCACCCTTGGCATATGGAAATTCCCAGGCTAGGAGTCGAATCAGAGCTACAGCCGTGAGCCTATGCCACAGCCACCGCTACTGGGGATCTGAGCCACATCTGCAAACCTACGCTGCAGCTCATGGCAATGCCAGATCCCCAATGTCAGATTCATTTCCAATGTGCCACAACAGGAATTCCAATGAGGGTTTAATAAAGACCAGTTTACACAGGCATGTGAAAAACGTAGCAAAATCACAAAAGAGGGTGCAGTGCCCCAAGGCTAGCAACAGTGGGGTGCCATCATCACGCCTGGGTCTGAAGGGGCACCAGGACAAACATGGGTGTCTGTCCTCAAACAACATGAGATTTCAGTAAAGAAGGTGCCTGATATAAGCTATGACCTTCCTTGCAGGGATGTGCTGGCTGGTAGCAACCCCACTGCGAAGGAGCGGCCTGAATAAATGCCTTGACCTCACTCTCTTTCTGCCATTCCTCCCACTGGCTGAAACCAAAAGAAACCAGAGGGCAAAGAAACCTTCTACACACAGCACTGAGCAGGGAGAAGGAGAAGCTGCAGGAGCAAATGGAAACCACTGAGCTTCAGGAAGTCCATGAGCCAGGATTCCTGTTGTGGCTCAGCAGGTTAAGAACCCGGTATGGCATCTGTAAGGATTCGAGTTTGATCCCTGGCCTTGCTCAAGGGGTTAAGGATCCAGCATTGCCACAAGCTGCAGCATAGGTCACAGACAAGGCTCAGATCTGACACTGCTGTGGCTATGGTGTAGGATGGCAGCTGCAGCTCCAATTAGACCTCTAGCCTGGAAACTTCCATACGCCACAGGTGCAGCCCTAAAAAGAAAAAAAATAAAATAAGAATTCCATGGGGCAGCGTAGCACAGCATGTAGAGCACATGTTCAGTGTATATTAATAGCTTTCTACGAGTTACCAGTTGTTTGTTTGGATACAACATGAAATACATGACTTGGACAAGTGACGCAAATCACAGGTAAATAAGGTTCAAGGCCCAGGGAAGCCACCTGCCCCTTTCTCATCCTGTCCCAAAGATTCTCGCAGGTTCCTATGGGGAACATCCATTATACCCCAAGTCGGAAGAGGTTGGCCTGAGCTCCTCCAGTGCTCCACAGCCTTCGGTGACCCCATCCACTCTCAACAACCACCCAACCAGTACAAAAAAAAAAAAAAAAATTTGCCAAAGGATACTTTTAATAAAACTTGTCACATATTTGCAGCATATAGGATGGCTAAGAGGATGGTGCTGGCTTCAGTAGGGTCAAACCCACAGGGCTGGCCTCTTAGCCTGTACACTGTACAGCAGCAGAAGCCCCTCCGTGGAAGCCAGGGGCTCTGGAGGTCACTGTTTGAAGACCCCTGCCTGCGGCATCCCGCAGAGGTTCCTCACGATGCTCTCTGTCCCTCTCCTGGGTCTCCCCTTCCCGGGTGCTAAACCAGAGGCCCTCGACTAGTCCATTACAAGGAGAATCTACAAGGAGATTCTGGAACCTTGGCACTAGTAACAGACCCTAACCGCTGTAGAGCGCTTAACTTCTTTTTTTTTTTTTCTGTCTTTTTGTCCTTTTTAGGGCCGCACCCACAGCATATGGAGGTTCCCAGGCTAGGGGTCGAATCAGAGCTGTAGCCACAGCCACAGCAACATGGGATCCGAGCTGCGTCTGCGACCCACACCACAGCTCATGGCAATGCTGGATCCTTAACCCACTGAGCGAGGCCAGGGATTGAACCCGAAACCTCATGGTACTTAGTCAGATTCGTTAACCACGAGCCACGACGGGAACTCCAACTTCTTTTGAAGCTCTTTCGCACACGTGGTTTTATTCCACCCCCAGAACAGGCTGGTGAATCCCCAAGTTAACACCAACCTGAACAGCCAGGGCTGGAACTCTTTTTTTTTTTTAACTCCAAGACCACAATCCCCACACCAACAGCTACCCAGAGACCACAAGCTCGAGGCCCGCAGATTGAGCTGGGTTGTCCTAAATGATTTTTTTTTTTAATGATTATTTTTACCAGTCGCCAATCTCCTCTTTTCTTCCAACCACCATCTAAAAATCATTGTCTCTGCTGGCTTGTGCAAGGTCTCCCTCCTCCCCCAGAAGGCCGGGCCAGTTCCCCACGAGGAAGGCCCATTTCTGCCCCCTGCATGGCCTGCCCCCACGCTAAGCCCACCATCTGACACTCAAAATGTGCACAGTGCTTCTTGGCCACATGAAAGAAGCAATCTCCCAGTCCATTCTTTTAGGTCATTTACCTTAACTAGGTCTTAAGACTCCCAACACTAAAAATAATCAGGTTTTGACTCAGCAGCTGGCGGGTGTCCAGGTTCACTTTGAGCATCTATGGTCAGGGAGGAAAAGTGGGCCGGATCTGGACGGAACAGACGGCCGGACGGTGCCTCCTTGCTCAGCCCACGGGAAAGACCCACGTGTAACAAATACTGATGAGGGCTGACTCCATTTTTCATCCTCCCAGGAGTCCCGAGCCTTAACAGCCTACCGTTTCTAGAAGTTGATGATTCCTTCCCATGAGACCATGAGTTCTTAAGGCACAAGGCCTTACTCATCTTTGTCTCCCGAGGAATTAAAAGTGCGCCCGGATCAGGCAAAGCCCCAACTAACGGTTGGAGGATTGTTTGTGATTGATGAGTGATGCCAGCCTGAGCCTCCAAGGGTGGGATCGAAGAATCTTACAACTAGAAGGGGTTTCCCTGACCGTCTAAAACTGCTCCATCCAATACGTCAGCCCCTAGCTAGGTGTGGCAATTTAAATTAGTTGACATTAAATAAAATTGAAATGGGTTTTCTTCAGTCACACCAGCACCATCTCTAGGGCTCCACAGCACGTGTCTGGCAGCTCCCACATTGGATGGCGTGGGATAGAGAACATTTGCATTATCGCAGAAAGTCCTGTTGGACGGCGCCAAAAAGGGTCTGGTTTTATAGCCAGAGAACCGAGCCTCAAAGAAAGTAATTTCCCCCGAGTTACTCAGTGAGTGAGACACAGAAACAGGACCTAAGTCTCCCGGCTTCTACTCTGTGTTGTTTCAACCATGACACTGGATTCACACACACACACACACTGCACAAGAGCCACAAAATGTCCTCCTCTTTCAAATCAGCCTGGTTTTGGAGAGCTGGGCAGAAACCCGACGTGCACATGGTGGGGAATAAATGCTAGACCCAGCAAGCAAACGATGGGAAACCACAGCTTCCCACAGAAAGCTGGGGGCCAAAAGATCTGAAGGATGCCCAAATGTGGGTTGCCTTTTGTTTTAAAGCTTTTCAAAACTGTTTTCATTTCAACGTTGGAGGTTAATACCCAAGATGGACACTCTTTTTGAAGAGTTTCTTTTGATTTTAATTTCTTAAAGTCCTCATTTCAACTCTGCTTTCTGTTTACATTATACCCATCCCACAATTTTTCTTTCTTTCCAGGTAACTTGATCCTTGAAAATGTACAGAATCCATCCATGCCCACTGCTTCTAATTAAACATCAACTCATCCTTTCAACTGGGTCATTAAGGATTTTAGGTTGCCTTTTTCTACATGTATGCATTGGAGGGGGGGGGCTAAAATTACATGAAGTTAAGTTCTCAAAAATGTACTTCTTTAAATAGCTAGGAATGAATTTTGGCAAAATTTCAAGAAACCCTACATAAGGGAAGAAGTCCACTCTGTACCCATTTCTCTCTCAAGTCGGAGCCGGGCACACTCTATAGACAGGGTCTGCTTGTACAGACCCGACCTCAGGCCGCTTATGACCCAAATGAGGCCCATAAACCCCAGGGTGGGTACAGTTTCTATGTGTAGAAGAAGTCCACACATCTTGTCACAGAAAGAGTGCATTTGTCCCTCTGTTTTTATGAAAGCAACACTATGCAAGAGGCAAAGCAATAAACATTTGCTATGGAAGACCTGGGCTTCTGGTGGAAACATTTGCCACGAGCAGACGCAGCAGCCCACGATGGCAGCTCAGACCCAGGAGGCCAACACTGGACCCGGGGTGGGGTGGGGGGGCAGGGCAGGCGTGGGGGAGCGGGAGGAGACTCAAGCTCTCTAAGTCTCAAGCTTCCAACCATCCAATTAGTGTGTAGAAAACCTCAGAATCTGCAGAGGAGACCCTCCCGGTGGACAAATGGGATAGGGAGAGAGAGTGTTTAGGAAAATTCCTTGGATGAATCCTGTTTTTCTTTCTTTTTTTTTTTTTTTTTGCTGGTATGTCTCCTAGGGTTTCTAAAGATTTCATTATCCTCATAAGTGAAATTCTTCAAATTACTGAAAGAAGGTGCTTATTGAAACCTATAGCTCTCCATTCCTTGGCAGGCTTTGATTTGAAACATTCAAAACACATACAACAGCCTCTTCTTCCCTGAAGACAGGGGCTTTAATGTCTTCAAAAAAAAAAAAAAGAAAAAAAGAAAAGAAGAAAAAAGAAAAGAAAAATAAGTTCCCTTACACTAGTCAGCTCCCTCCTCTTAAAGAAAAATGTTACCCAAACATTAAGGTACTGGAGCCAAAAAAATAGTAGCAACCTTTAAAATCTGAGCCCTGCTCTTTGTTCCTAATGAACAAAGAAGCACAATTCCCATAACCGGGAGCCATGTGTGCACACGATTTCAGAACAGGGACTGGAGTTGTAATCTAGGCCAACCACTTTATACTACAAAGGAGGAAACTGAGGCCCAGAGAGGTTAAAGAATTTTAACAGCCAGCAGGTGGGCTGAGCCACCACGTGGGCCAGATGTCCAGGGTCCCGATCATTTTTGCACAAAAGAAAAAAAAAATCCCTCTATTACTTAGAGGAGGACGAGGACCGTTTAAAGGTAGGGAAATAATACAAAGCTCCCTGGTTCAGCTGTGGATATGCACAGTCAGGGCCAGCTCTAGACAGAAATACAAACTAATTGGAGAAGCAGCACATAGACACATGCTGGAAAGAGCATCAACCCTTTAGATTTCGTGACTGATGGAAATAAAAGCCCCCGCCACCTGTTAGAGCATGAAAACACAATCCTGCGCGTGAAAGCGCTGAAACTGTGTGGTGCTGTGTAAAGAGACGTGATCACCATCCACGCGGATTTTGCACAAGGGCTGGGAGCCAGCCGCCTCTCCCAAGGAGATCCCTGTAACGGTGGCACCCAGAGGCAGTGTTCCTGCCCCTTCCGACCTTATTCACCCATCAGGGACAACTGTAGTGGGGGTCAGGATGGGATTGACCACGGGGAACTCAAACACCTTCCTCCCACTTCCCCAGGGAGGAAAGATTAAAGACCCTGATACTCAGCACAATGCCTTTGTGGCAGGTTTGGACTTTCTGACTTGCCTTGCATGATAGTGTTTGTGTTTTATGACTTCTGTGCACCCCAGTCTGAGCACATCCCATCCTCCCCCTGAGGTTCATCTTCAGAGGACTGTGCTCAGGCCTCGGGGGTGCTCCCTGCACACACAGCCGGGAGTGCCTGGAAAGCCCTTGACCAACAGCGGGTGAGGTGTGCAAAGCTCAGCTCCCGTGGGCCACTCCCAGGATAACTTACACCCCAGAACGTCCCTAGCACAAAGGGCGAAGCCACCTCTCATGGTCTTTTGCTGGACACTGCACCCTTTCTTGCCTCCATCCCCTTCTGCGACCTGGGAGCACTTCCTCTAAAAGTCTCTTACAGGCAAATCCTTCTTTCAGCATCTCCTTCTAAGAACCAGATCTAGAACTTCCACCTCCCTTATCCGCAGCTGGGCTGGTAAGAGAGGCCTGGGGTAGCCTTTCGTTTGGGAGGAGGTGCCGCCCTGGCTAGGACTGAAGAGAGCAGCTCCTCTCCAGAAACCTGAGCACACAGCAGGCCGCTTGTGCTTCCTCGGAGTGCTTTTTCACCCAGAATTATCAGGAAAGTGCTGTGATCGATTACTAATGTCTGCCAGGGGTGTAGGAAGGACGGGCTGAGGAGTAAAAGCCTCTAAACAAACTAGTGTCAGGAGCCTAGAAACAGAGGCCAAGTCCTGGAAGTCAGAGACCTGGGATGTTACTCGAACGGCCCTGGAGGCTTTGAGCCCTTTTCTCCCCTCCTTCAGTTTCACTGCGGTATAATAAACGCACAGTAAAGTGCACAAACCATAAGGGAATGACTTATTTTCACACATGTAACATTCCCATCACCCCAGAAGGCTTCCTCATGCCCTTTGCTCGTCCATCTCCCCTTCCCAAAAGTCACCAGAATTCTGATTTCTATCACCAGAGGCTAGCTCTGCTGTTCTTGAACTTCACATGAATGGAATCCTACAGCATAGACTCCCGTGTGTTTTCTTTGGCG
Source organism: Phacochoerus africanus (assembly GCF_016906955.1). Lineage (NCBI taxonomy): Eukaryota > Metazoa > Chordata > Mammalia > Artiodactyla > Suidae > Phacochoerus > Phacochoerus africanus. Next base: position 187,520,256 of record NC_062546.1, on the reverse strand, counting down.
GCACATTACCTTGGTGAGACTGAGCCATGTTGGTGCATATAAGTAGTCTATTCTTCTTGGCTGCCATGCACTATTCCACTGTATGAACATATCCAACTTACTTACCCATTTGGGTATTTGCCAACATTTGAATGAAGCTGCTGAGGGCATTCTTGTACACGAATTTTGGTGGGCATGTGCCCTGAGTTCCCTTGGTTGAAGACCTGAGGGTGGAATGGCTAGGTCACAGGAGAGACATATATTTACGTCTAGAAGGTTTGCCAAGCGATTTTTTTTCTTTTTAGGGCAACACCTGCAGCATATGGAAGTCCCCGGGCTAGGGGTTGAATAGGAGCTGCAGCTGGAGCCTATGCCACAGCCATGGCAACGCCAGATCTGTGAACTGCGCCACGGCCTGTGACAATGCCAGATCCTTAACCCACTGAGCAAGGCTAGGGTTCAAACCCACATCCTCACAGAAACAACATCAGGTCCTTAACCTGCCAAGTCACAATGGGAACTCCCACCAAATGATTTTTTTGATGTGATTGTACCAGTTCACACTCCTACTAGCAATGCACAAGAGTTCTGCTCAACCCACAACCTTGTCAACTCTTGGCATTATCAGTCTTGTTAATAAGTTCAGCCATCCTGGTGGGTGGGCAGTAGACTTTGATTGTGGTTTTAATGTGCATTTCTCACCTAGGACTGTTGCCTATCTAGGTCTACTCTAGATGCCCAAAGATGGTCATCTCTCCATGGCGTCTCCACTTTGCCCCTGACACACAGAGAGTCACTCTGATCCCACAGGCTACCCTCTGGGCATTGACACATACAGATGGTCCTAGGTAGGACAGAGAGATGAGGACTGCAGTAAGCAGATCTTTACAGTGGAACCGTAAGTGAATGGATGGCTGAAGGACTCCAACACATCAGTGACTCAGCAAACACTCTCTGCCCCAGAGCCTCTCCCATGAGATGGAACTTCCAGATGTTTCTCCAGATCAAACTTCAGCCAAGCCCTCATCTCATCCAGCAAAGATGAGGAAGCCAAAATACCAACTGAGCTTGGAGAAGGGACGCTATGAAGATGGAATGAAACAGAAAACAATGCCCAGAGCGGCATACAGTATGCAGATCTATGTAAATCAAATATAAAAGCCAGAATGCAAACCTTCAAGTGATAATGCCCTCCAGCTGTCATGCAAGACTATCTCCATCGCAGAGACCGCTGGGGTGCTGGGAACCAGCAGGCAGCATCATTCAGCAAGAAGGGTAGGGTTTTCCTCTTTCCTTTAATCTGGGAGCATGAGTTCACAGAGTCCCTAAGGATCCACAAAATATGGATGTCTGTTCTTTTTTAAATGGTTGTCCATTTTTATTCAAGTAAATGAGGCCCAGCTTCTTCTGGTTGGCGTTTAGCTTCAGAATCAGATGGAAGGAGGACGTCAGTCCATGGCATTTGCTGGAAACACAGGCAGTCTTTGGGAAGGGCAGCAGTGGCTGTCCTGAGACTCTGTCTGGAGTGGCAAAGCAAGTATCTGACTCAGAATCAGTAGCCTGACTTGAAGCCTCATTTGCACTTGACTGAGGCCCTTGAGCAAGTAACTTCCTCTCTGTGAGCCTCAATTTTCCCATCCACAGCAGGAGCAGACAGGGCAAGGATCACCACTAAGGTGTCTTTCAAGGCGAAGGGTTCTCTGAGCCCGTGAGTCTAGGCAAGGTCCCTTTGATCTAAACGTCAATCAGAGTGAGTCACGCGGCCAAGACACCAATGACTCCATGTAGAGCAATTAGAGCCAAGCCATTCCTGCCTAGACGACAGAAAGCCCAACCCAGACTCCGTGCTGTATAATTGAGCATCAAGACACAACAAGGGCTCTGTTTCGGGATAATAATGCATGCCTGGCTGATTTATTAAGCATCCAACTTAGAAGTGCATTGTTCCATAATGCCTCGTAGTTTAGGCAGCGCTCCATGAAAAACACTTGTGGTGCAAGCAACTGTGTTCAGATCCTGTTCCATCCCCCAACTCCCAACATCTCCGACCTTCTGCTGCAGCCTTTACCTCCCTTTCCATCCAGCACAGAAGCTCAGCTGCCTCTGTCTTGATCACACGCTGCACAGCCTATTCTACAACAGTCTGGGGCGCCCCCTATTGGCTCCAGGATTTTGTCAGACACGCCAGTTTGGCAACAGGCTTTTCAGCAGAGCAAAGGGAGTTCAGGTCACTGCAGCAGTAACTTGGGAAACCTCAGAAAGGATGCCAGGCAGCAAACACAGACAGAAGCAGAGAGGCAAGCCTCCACAACCCATCCCTTGGCCCAGCCTAATTTCCTCCATAGCACTTATCTCTACCTGCCACATGTATATTTATTTTTACTACTTTTATTGTCTGTCTTTCCCAGCAGGACTTCGAGTTCAGTGATAGGAAGGCCTTTGTGTGTTTTGTTCTTGATGGAATTCCGGCACCTAGAGGGTTGCCTGGCATTCAGGAGGCAATAACTGCTGAAGAAATGGTTTAATCATTCAGTAAAGACAGAAAGAAAGATGCCAGCTGGTGGCAGGGGTTATCAAGGAAAAGAAAGCAGAGGGAAGAGAATGGGGTGCTCAGAAAATGAGAAGGGTTGCTATTGCAGAGGAGTGATCAGGAGGGGCTCCCTGCTAATGACGTTTAGGCAGAAACCTGAAGGAAGTGAAAAAACAAGACAGTCGCATATATCGGGGAAGAATGTTCTGGATAGAACAGCCACTGTAAGGGCCCAAGCAAAGGCTTAGGGTGTTTGCAGAGCTCAGTGGAGCTGAAGCAGGGGATAATAAAGAAGCCTAATCAGCTGGAGCAGAGCTCAGCAGACCAGAGCTCACAGGCCATATCCAACCTCCTTGCCCACTTTGGTAAAAAAAGTTGTGTTGGGGCAGAGCCATGCCCATTCATTTACACATTGTCCCTTTGCCTTTCCTGCTAGGGAAAGAGTTGAGGGGCTGCCACAGAGACAGTGGCCCAGGAAAGCCAAGAATATTTACTATCTGGCCCTTTCCAGAGAGAGTATGCTGGCGCCTGCTCTCAGTCACAGAGGCCACTGTGATCGAGGATTGGCTTTTCTCGGAGGAACACGAGAAGCTATTAGGGGACTTGGAGCAGAGGAGTGACATGACCAGACTCACAATTTAGAAGGATCAGGGCAGCTGCTGAGTAAAGAATAAATCGCAGGAGTGGAAGCATGGAAATCAATTAGGAGGTGAGACATGAAGCTGGTCTGGACTGGAAATATAATCAGATTAGAAGATGCCCAGAGTCCAGTGGTTCTCATAGCAAAGGGCAAGGGGTTTGTTTGGCTCTGATAGATTTTGGCCCTCAGCATCTGGGTTTATGTGTGAGAGAGGTGAGGAGTAGCCAGAAAAAAATAGGCTGTTTTCCCCCAAGGCAGGAGAAAAACCACAGCGATGATGCTGAAGGTTATGAGCCAACACCCTTTCCCAGTGTTCTTTTGCTGCATCTTCTGGGCTTGGGCTGGGGTCCAGCAAGACTCTGAATCGCTTTCTGGTGGTAGAAGCCATCTGTGCTGTTGCTATTCTTTTATTGGGTGTCGCTGGCTTACTTGCTAAGGTGGACCTCACAAGGTTTGGGGCTGGGGACAGAGATCAGAGGGGCTGAGACAGAGGAGAGCCAGTCCTTAGAGTTATGGTAGCTGATCAGAGACTCAGGAAGTCAAAGGCTCAAAGAAGAGGCGGTGCCAAAAAGGAGATGCTCAGAGAGAGGTTGTGAGGGTCTTCCAACCTGCCCACCAACAGCCAAGACTGAGGATTGGCTTTCATTTCCATCTGTCTCCCTCAACACACCACACACGCAGGCAGCCCCCCTTTCGTGAGATGTGTTTTCCCCATCACCTCTTTCTTGATGTTTTTCAATTAGCCTCTGCCACACACAGGTGTTTGAGAAGGGCCCCGCCAGATCACGGGGAAGTTCAATCGGTCTTTCCGCAAGAAAGAAAATCAAAGAGTGTGGGAGACTAGGAGCCTCAAACTTGAACCTCATAACTAACTTACTTGCTGTGTAAGCTAGAGCAAGTGACTTGACCTCTCTGGGCCTCAATACCATCATCTGGCAAATAAAGGGGATAAAAGGCAAAGTACTTATGAGGATAGCTACCCATCATGCAAATAACAGATAAGAAATCCCTGGCCCACATCAGCAGTTATTATTGACAAGACAAGAATTATGCAATGGAAGGAGTAAGCTTTGTTCACCAGCTGTGTAATCCTGAGAAAGATAAATAACCTTTCTGAGCTTCACGGTGTCCTGGCCTGTAAAATGAAGAGAACACCACCTCTATCCAGGAGGAGGGATTAAATTCACTCTGAGCAAACAGCAGCTAGAAAGCGGCTTGACTTAGAGGGCACAGTTCAGATGGCCCAGATACCTTTATTATTTGCAAAAAGTCCTGAGGTTCTCAAGTCAAGACCATCAATGAGAGGGTAGTGGGGAGGCAAAGCAACTAAGAGATCTCAGATCCAGAGCAGCCCAAGGACAAAGGCAACCAAAGGCCAAGGGGCCAGGACTGGCAGAGATATAAGGGTGCCCACCCAGCACAGAGCGGCCATGCCTGTTGAATCCAACTCTACCCAGGTCATGAATGGCTCCAGTGGGCTCAGGTCCTGAACTGGATCTTCCTTCCCCAGCAAGATCCAGGGTTGTGGGGGTGGTAAAGGGCCAAAGAAGTCGAGCTAGACGATCAGGATTCCCTGGGAAAGAGAAGAAAAGATTCCCACTCCTTGTCTGCCCTTCCACCTCACGCCTCTTCACACCACTCTCCTGTGAGCGCTGGCAAGCTCGGGGCGCTGTGAGGAACACCCATGGTGTGTGTCTGTGAAATTAAACGCCCTATGGAATCTGAAGACTAGAAAGGATCTGCGGGGTCAGCTGGGATTCTAGCGGAACAGTGGACAAGCCACCTACCCTCCCTGAGCCTGTTTCTTTCATCGGCAAAATGCGGATAAATAGTCCTTATTGACCCTTAAATTGCCGTGAGATTTAACTAAGGTTTGAGAATAAAGAGTAATTCATCAAGACCATCTCTGTCCCATGTGCCACAAACCCCATCCCAGAGACAGGAAAACGGAAAGGAAGTGGGAAGGGGTACGGTTAGATAGCCTCCCAAGCTCCCAGTTGGCCCCAGAATCAGGGTGGCAACCCAGACTCTCAATCCCCAACTCTAGGCATCAGACCTTGCTCCCTGTTGTCCCAGGTGCTTATTAAAGTGACAGGCTCTTTGCATCTCCAAGCAGGCCACTGTGTGGTCCTGAGGAACAGGAGATGTCTGGGACCCCTCTGGGACCCTGAACTGCACCAACATGTCCTGAAGAAGTGGTTTAGTTGGAGGTAGAGCATGCTTTAAGGAGATGTGGGGGGGGGAGAAGATTGTATATGGTGCACGAAAGACACACAGTGATGAATGATGCAGGAGTGACGAGCAAGCTCAGGCTTCATGGCTCTAAGTCTCTCCCCCAGTCCCCTGCCAATCTCTGAACCCCAGATGGGTCTGGAACTACCAGAGTCTGCTGAGCCCTCCACTCCTTACAAGATGTATCTAAGACATACCACAGTGCTTGTAGAGCACATAATGGGAGCTCTGTGAATGTTTACTTGATGAATGAATGAATGAAGAAATAAATGCTGAAGTTCTGAATCTTTATGGTTGATTCCTATACACCTTGACTAGTACCCTTGTCATGAAAACGGTGCTTTGTTATCCAATCTCTAGTCTAAAGCCCAAGGGGACTTTGGGTTCAACCCAACCTGCACTCTTCTCCCTCAAATGACGGGGGCAATGGCTTCTCAGTCTACCTCTCAGGATAACTGAGAGGCTCAAATGAGAATGGGCATGAACACGCTTTAAATGCAACAAGGGATTCAAAAGTAAGTGCTCAACAACTTCGAGTTTTCAAAAGCTTCCAAGGGCCTGTCTGAGGTCAACGGGGAGAACTCTGCTTGGTGGAGAGAGGAAATGATGCTTTGATTCTCATGCCTGGAAGATCTTCAACCACGCATTCCTCTCCAGAGCCCCCATCTCTCCACGCTGGGGACAGGAGCAGTTACCAGACATAGTGGTAACAATGGCAGCAACAGAGAGAGACACTAACATTTAATGAGTACTTGCTGTGTACGTGGCTCCCTGCCAAATGCTTCTCACTGACAGAAGGATGGTGACAGACCCTGCACCCCTCAAATGTGGCTACTGACCTTGGAGACCTGCTGAAGACATGGGTACATCCCAGCACAAGCACCCTCTCCCGGATGCTCAAGTTGGGCTGCAAGAAACACTGGCCTGCGGAAAACAGCCGCCTGCATAGATTCACCACCTACATTAACTGCCATGGGACTCAACCCCCCACCCCACCCCTCCCCTGACCTTCCCCTCCTCCTTCTTCATTGTTCCTGCCACAAGTTCCCACCATCAACGCCCGCCACAGATCCTTTATAAGCCCAACATCTCCTATCAGTCAGTGCTGGTGCCATCTTGAACTCAGCCCATACACTTCAGATGCCTTAATAAATGTCTCTTGCTTTATCAACTTGGCCTTGTGCTTTCCTCCCTCTGATAACCTGACACTCATCACCATCTCACTAAGTCTCCAAACATCTGCTTAAGCTGGGGGTGGTAACTAGCATAGCATTCAATAAATATTCACTCCCCACCTCCCTTTACAGCAGGAATAAACTTCCCACTCCAGAGATGTGGATCCAGCCACGTGACTTACCAACCAAATGACCACAGAAGTGACAGTGCCTGAGTTGTAAGCCTAAGGAGGATCACGCATGCCTGCTCACCAATCTGGAAGCTTTGGAACTCTCCCATGAGAAGAGCAGGCTTCTGACGGTCCCCGTCCCCCATCTGGGCCCCAGAATAACCCACGTGGGGGGGGGGGTCTCACATCTGGGTCCGAGGCTTTCTCCTCAGCAATCTGAGCAAGCCCTGCCCCAGGTTAACAGCCGTATGTAAGGCAGAAAGAAATGCTTCCTGTTGACTACCACTGAGATTTTATTTATCATGCAGTAATAACGCATGAATAATGAAGTGTACAGATGGGGAAACCAAGGCTCAGAGAGGCTAAGTAACTTATCCGAGGTCGGCCAGCAGACATATGGCAGAAATAGGGCAGAACCCAGATCTTTCAGATAAATCAAGACCAGGTTCTTAATCATTAGACTGTCCTGTCTCCTATTTGCTGTCTAAGGAGGGGCATTCTGTCCAGAGCGGTGTTCCTTACTCTCTTCATGAGGAGGCTGTGCCCTCTGCATCCCAGGGGCCCACTCACACTAGCTGTGTTTCTCTAAGTCTGGGCCCGAGGCCATGAGAGGATTCCAGAGAGGGGGCCCCCAAAGTCAGGGGCAAGCACAGAGCTCCCCACCATGCAGTAGTACACGTGGCCCCCCTCACCGGCACTCTGACCCCTTATCTACACAGGAGTATTTCACGAGGCCATGGTGGATCCCAATCTTCAGACTGCAGTGGGACGTAATAACTCCAACATTATGAAACAGATTTTTTAAAAGTATGTCAGGAAAAGAGATCATCCTGTCCAGCTACATCTCTGGTTTGTGTGAATGTTTGGTCTCACTAAGATCTGATTCATTGTGTATAAAATGGCATTTTCAATTCACAATGTATCTTTCCCCCTCCCCCATTCACTCCAAAATACACAGTTCTCTCCTAATAGGCTCTAAGATATCATTATCACAGTCAGAACTTCCCTTTTCTCTCAAGAAATGAAAAATTAGTGAGGAAATTGTTCAACAAATGCAATTCCCCAAAAGGGCACAGAAGCTCTGACAAGTGATCCAGAACACCAGTAAAGCTCTAAGCCATGGAGGAATATAAGAAGAGGCTCGCTCTCTCCCCGCCCCCCCCACTCACACACACACACACACACACACACACACACACACACACACACACACACACACACAGGACGGGGCTCTTTGCTGTGTTGTGTTTCTCTCCCTGCCCTGGCTCACATTTCCTTCCAGTTCCAGATAACTCTTTAGCCTAAGGCACTATATCACCCCAGAATTAAATTAGCCCAGGATAAAAAGCCCACTTCACAGAGATGTGGATGAATAGGGCTTATTTTTCCTCATGAAAGAAACCCAGATGTAGAAGTTTCCTGAGTTTGGTGGCTAAGTGCATCAGTTCTGTGGCTCTTCCCCTTACGGTGACAACATGGCTGCTCCAGCTCCAGACTTTTCGTAAGCATTCCAGGTGGGTGGGGGAAAGATGGGACTAGAAGAAAGGAGAAACAATGCCTATATTAAGAAAGCAAAACATTTTCCCAGAAACACTCAGCAGATGGCTACTGACATGGCATTCGTTAGAAGTGTGCCACATGGCCACAGAGCTGCAGGGAAGCTGGGAAATGCAGTTTTGTAGATGAGCACACTGGTGGCCCCCAAAAATGAGCACTTTAGGAAGGAGTGAAGTGTTATGCCAGAGCAGCAGGGAGTCACTGACAAGCTCACCAACCACACTTTCAGGGTTGGCCTCATATTTGGTTGTGCCATCCAGATGCAGCCCAAGGACAGCTTGAAATTCATCCAATCCCCAAAGTTAATCATGACCTCCTTTCTTCTGTCTGAGGCATTATTTCCCAAATACTAAAGAGGTACCAGTGAAGAGAAGACAATTAATGCAAAGCAGCACTCCTGATTTGAACATTCAGACTGCTGCTGCTGATGTGGAGATCGGAAGGGAAGGCAGCCTTGGGATCTTCTTTGTGAGATGACATTTGTTTTTAACAGCAAATGACTTTCATGTCCAGAGTAAGCCACTAATAGAATTAACCAAAGGAAAGCAACAAAAATAAAGGTCTAAGGATATGACCCCAGCATCTGTTGGAAAAGGTAATCAGACAAATTGGGGCCCCCGTAATGACAGATTTTTCCGGATTATCTCGAGGAGGTTTTCAGAAGCCAAGCAAATTGCCTTGGTGGAGCTGCCCTGCATCCCCCATTAATACTCTGAGGCGACGGGATGAGGATTTCAAAATGTAAATGACTCTAAATGGATAATGACTAACACGACTGAGAAAAGGAAGGGCTGCTTTGACTGCTGAAAGGGCAGAAGGTGGGAATTCGCCAGCATCACCTACCCCTGCGTGGGGAAAACCAGCCTCTGGATAATGAGGAGGAAGAAGGGAGGGGATCTCAAGTCTGAGTGTATCTCTCTGTGCTCCTGGAAGATGGTTTCACTGACACAGACAGAGCTGGTCATCACCCCCCCAGTACAATGAACTTACAGAGACTATTTTGGTGAATATTAACTACCCGAAAAGAATGAACGTTTACAAATTTTATGAACTCTGGGAAAGATCCTGCCTGAGAGACTTGCTCTGCTGCACGAGGGTCTGGGCTCTGTCTCAGTCAACTTTCACTGAATAAAAAAACCACTCTGACCTGTTGTGGTGGCACGTCAATCGTTTATTAGTGCTCTCACATCTATGGGTCTCTTGGTTCTGCTGCCCTGGGCCAGGCTCAGCTGATCTTGGCTGAGCTCACTTTGCATTTAGTCAGCAGACTGACGAAGGCTAGCGTGTCACATGTCTGTGTCACTGGTTGGCTGTTAGCTGGCTGACGGGGTGAATGGGACATAAGACTCTCATCATCCAGCAGGCTAGCCTGGGCTTCATGTGCTGGTCAGGAATACCAAGAACAGCAACAGAGGGCAAGCCCCAAGGTGCAAGCACTTTTCAAGTCACTGCTAGCATGACATTTGCTACTGTCCAATGGCCAAAGCAAATCACCCGGCCAAAACCAGGATCATTGTGGGAGGGGAATACCCGAGGGTATAATAAATACAGAGAGGCATAAAGGAATTCAAATTCCATAATCCATCACAATAATCTATCACAGGCTTATTGTGTCTTAAACATCTATCCAGCACCTGCTAATTCTCCTTGTGAGCAAACAGAAACTAGAACTCAGGTTCAGACAATCAGCATCGTTAGAATTTAGTAACATTATTTTATGGTTATCTTATATTCATGTCAAATGGATTTTCATTTCTGGTAGTGATACAGAGTCTCCTTTTATATAAATTTACGATTTTTCCAAAGGAATTATTTTTAAGAAAATATATAAATATAACACAGTTGGCTTATATACAGTGCAAAATCATGACACCTAATGACCAAAATTTAGGAAACAAGGGACCATGTGAAATCCAAGGTCCCTGAACCTGTTCCCTGTTCATGAAAGAGGCAGGAAAAAAAGGCCATGTCTCCAGAAACATGGCAGAATTCTGAAATCAACATGTCACCAGTCATTAAAACAGCCTTACTGGTATTGAAGCACCTGGCTCTTCACAGAGCTTCCAACAATGAATTAAATAATAAAGATCAGCATTGAGACTGACTCTAATCAGGTGTACAGTTGGCCATGAAGCACATCTACCATCCCACACAAAGTCATGTTGGTACTGACACGCTAGAAGGACTCAGCCATGGAGCTAAACATAAGAGGATAGAAGGGAAAAAAGCACAAAGGTCGGTCATCACTAGACCTTAGACTCTGAACATACCCCCATAAAAGGAGTTACAGGAAAGTCTGGGTCATAATATTGATAATAATTTGGGGACTGACCTAGAGATTCCCAAGGTGATTATTTGAAGATTTGTTTGTTTAGATCATTTCCAGAGTTGAATGAAAACAAATCTAGCTCATTGCTATGTCCATGCACAAATATATGCAACAAATCAGATCTACAAGTTCACCCATATATACGCCCACACGTACATTCTACCCCAAAGGAGTATCTTCTACTTCCAAAATATTCTGGTAGAAGTCCATCTAAGAGATAAGGTGCTTGACCCCAACTCAGGGAAATGAAAGAGAAATCTCTTCCTAGAGGCTGAATTCTAATTCTCAGAGTGCAAAGCATCATCTGTCAAGTGGTCCAGGTAGATATGTGCATCCTAGGAGTGCACACACAGCACAGGTAGCCACCATGAAGCATTTTAAAGATACCTTTAAAATACACATCCTGGAAGTTCCCACTGTGGCTCAGTGGGTTAAGAACCTGACCAGTATCCACGAAGACGTGGGTTCGATCCCTGGCCTCACTCAGTGGATTAAGGATCCAGCATAGGCCGCAGATGCGACTTGGATCTGGCATTGCCATGGCTGTGGCCTGGACCCGCAGCTGCAGCTCAGATTCAACCCCTAGCCTGGGAACTTCCATATGCCACAGGTTCGAATCTGAAAAATTAACATAATAAAATAAAGTAAAAAAAATAAAAAAACATACTGCATGCAATTAGTTCATAAATCCCATATACAAGCTCAGCCCCAATATGCAGTTTCCTTAATCATCATTAGGTTCTCCCTTCCATGTGTTATCAAGAGTTTCACTTGGAGACTGTGATCTCAATTCAATAGTACCCAAAATTTCCCCTTTCTAAATATAAAAGAAAACAACAGTAAAACTCTAAGCCACATACCAGCTGCTGTAGCTGAGACCCATGACAATAAAATAGAAAGTAGCATTTTAACATGCACTCCTAAGCAAATAAAAAAAAGGAAAAACAAAGCAAGAGATGCCTTCCATACAAAGTCAACAAACTGCCCAGATAACCCCTAATTCACAGGTATAAACCCAGCAAATCAAATTAAAGTAACTGTCAAGTCTGGAATTTGATTTTTACCTTGTAGACAAGCAAATAAGTTAGCAGGTTACTGTTTCGTGGGTGCTGGCAGAAGACATAGGACTTCTAGATTAGAGACAGAAGACTTTGTTACTCATGGCCCAGCAACAAGCTTGAGCATCAGCACACGTGTCTGTTCCCCTTGCTCTCAAGTCCCACTGGAGGAACGCTGGGGGCCCGATGCCTGCTATGCACACAGGAGAAATCTGTGCAACAGATGAGGGCCCCTGAACTTAGGGACCATGCTGCTCCCTAGTAAGCAGGAAGCAGACCTGTTCTTTATCCAAAACAGAGACATCACTGTGCCCCTTGAGTGCACACACAGTAAACACAACCCTGAGAAATGATCCAGGTAGAGCATGGTCAGAGATGTGCATATTCAGCAAAAACTACAGGAACATTTAGAGCCCAGGGCAGACTGCCTCTCCCAACGATACATATTTCTTGACTGTTGAGTGAGCTATTTGCAGTTAAGAACAAGTCTGTAGCAAGGACAGTCATCTTGAGACATAATGTACCATCTACCTACTTTAACAAAGACTCTAAACCCAGGAGAACACATGCGTGTGTGTATTCATACTTTTCTCAGCTGTGTTTCTGAAAAACCATATTTTTAAATCAAGTCACATTTCGAATGCCCTGGAAGAGAACCTCAGAAGTGAATCCTTTTACAGTGGAAATGCCCACCCCCCGAAATCACCTGTTTATAAATTCACGGGGTTATAAACACTGGATTTTCTCAAAGCAAGACATGCACATACTGGTGCAACCCTGCCATGTGCAATAAGTTGTGGTGAATGATAAAAACCAAAGCGTTCAAGTGTGTCTGATTTGGTCACACCCATAAATGGTCATTGGCAAAATCAATCCCATCCCATTTCAAAACTACATCTGTTTTCTGCTTAAAAACTTCCTCATAACTATTTCATATGTCTTAGTGCCTGGGCCAAGCCTGACACTGCCGCTTTGGGTGAATGACCTTATTTGCTGGGACTCACAGCTGGGTTACTAAAGCGGTCTCCTTACATACAATCCTTCTAATATTCTACTCAGGCACAAATAAGCAGGGTTGCAATGAAAGACCTCCAGGACTGGTATTCCATGTTCGGTCTCTTTTCTTTTGTCTTTTTAGGGCCGCACCCTCGGCATATGGAAGTTTCCAAGCTAGGGACGAATCGTAGCTGCAGCTGCTGGCCTATACCACAGTCACAGCAATGCCAGACCTGAGCCGAGTGTTCAACCTACACCACAGCTCCAGCAACACTGGATCCTTACCCACCAAGCGAGATCAGGGATCGATCCTGCATCCTCATGGATACTAGTCAGATTCATTTCCACTGAGCCACAACGGGAACTCCTTTTTTCTTACATGTTTTTGACCAAGGTTTCTTCCCTCTCTCTCACTGTCCTCCCACCAAGAATACTCTGTTCCCTCACTGATAGGAATTTGGAAATTCCACCACCATTCCTTTTTTTTTTTTTTTTTGTCTTTTTGCCATTTCTTAGGCCGCTCCCACGGCATATGTAGTAGGTTCCCAGGCTAGGGGTCGAGTTGGAGCTGTAGCTGTTGGCCTACGCCAGAGCCACAGCAACGCGGGATCCGAGCCACATCTGCAACCTACACCACAGCTCACGGCAAGCCGTATCCTTAACCCACTGAGCAAGGCCGGGGATCGAACCCACAACCTCATGTTTCCTAGTTGGATTCGTTAACCACTGCGCCATGACAGGAACTCCCCACCACCATTTCTTGGAGCAATGTGACAAACCTATGAGACTTTGCAGGAAGAAAAAAATGTCTGCTTCCTCCCTTTACTAGATTACATTTCATAAACTACCGTTGGCAATAGTGAAGTTGGGTCAAAGTGACATAAAATATGATTTCTCTGCCATGCAAGGAAAACAAAAATGCTAATAATAGAAAACAGAATTTGTAGTACCTGCCAATGTTTCTTAATGGTCTTCTAGGAATCCATGGAACAGAGCTAAGAACACAGAAAGTATAAAATAAATTTTGTTGAAAATAAGAACACATCCTATTTGGTATAATCTAGTGCCAAGTCTTATAGTGATTAAAACATTGTCTAACATAAAAGCGTTCACATGCACACTTTCATTAGATTATCACTACAACCCTACAATGAAGGGTAGGCGAAACACTTGGGTCAAAAAATAAGTCAAAAAACTGACTTTCAGAGTTCCCGTCATGGCTGAGTGGTAACAAACCCAACTAGTATCCATGAGGATGCAGGTTGGATCTCTGGCCTTGCTCAGTGGGTTAAAGATCAGCATTGCCGTGAGCTATGGTGTAGGTCACAGACAAGGCTTGGATCCCATGTTGCTTTGGCTATGGTGTAGGCCGGCAGCCACAGCTCCGATTCAACCCCTGGCTCAGAAACTTCCATATGCCTTGGGTTTGGCCCTAAAAAGCCAAAAAAACAAAACAGACTTTCTTTCCTGGTACTTGAACTGACCCTTACTCCTTTGTCCTTTCTGGCTCCATACTTGAGCACAGGGAGGTGGCCGGCAGTTGATGCTACCACCTATGCCTGGAGAAGAACCAAAACAACCAATAAATAGTTCCTGCCCTCTCTACACTTGATACACAGACAGTGGGTCACTCGAGGATCTCACAACAAAAGTGATCTAAGAAGAAAGTCAAAACTGTTGGCACCCCTCTGCCTTATAGGACTCAAGGCACAAGGGCAAAAATGAATCTGTCCCATGGCTCAGCACCTCACCCAGTACAGCCTGGGGGCCACCATGCCTACAGTTCTAAGCTAATATTTCCTCTCAACATCGTCATTTGTTAGCACTCAGGACTTTTTGATAACAAAATTCTGAAGTGTCTTCCCAAACCCTACTAGATGCCTGGAAATTGTAAATTCTATAAACAGGTACAGGTTCCTTTTTTTTTTTCTTTTTGGGGTTACACCCAAGACAGCGGTTCCCAGGCTAGGGGTCAAACTGGAGCTGCAGCTGCAAGCCTACGCCACAGCCACAGCAACTCAGGATCTGAGCCATGTCTGTGATCTACACCACAGCTCACAGCAACACTGGGATCATTAACCCACCTAACGAGGCCAGGGATCAAACCTGCATCCTCGAGGACACGATGTCAGGTTCTTAACCTACTGAGCCCCAGGGGGAAATCCACAGGTACAGATGTTGAGCAATGGAGAGAAGAGGTCACAAGAGCTTTGGGCTGATGGGAGGAAGTGGGAGGAGTGGGGCAAGACAAGGTGACTCTGGGAGCAGCATGGGATACTGTCGAAAGAGACTGGGTTGAGGCAGAAAACAGACTTGCCTGACTAATTATGGGTAGTTACTTAGCATCTCTGAGCCTCATTTTGTCATCTGAAAAATTGATTAGTAATATTCACCTCAAATGACTTGAATGTTAACAGTGATTGAATGCATTTGATAGACAACACAGTTTCTTGTTGACTGTGGCATGTGCATGTAGAGTCCTTGAGGAGACAAACCATATCTTAGTCACCTATGGATGTCCGACATTCCTGATAGATAGCACATGGAACAGGATAAGCTCTCCACATGGCGAGCAGGCCTCATAGGAAAGATAGGGTTTGAGTCAGAGAAGCCTTAAGTAAGAGCACGGTCTGGAGTTCCCATCGTGGCTCAGTGGTTAATGAATCCGACTAGGAACCATGAGGCTGCGGGTTCGATCCCTGGCCTTGCTCAGTGGGTTAAGGATCTGGCGTTGCCGTGAGCTGTGGTGTAGGTCGAAGACACAGCTTAGATCCCGTGTTGCTGTGGCTCTGGCGTAGGCCGGTGGCTACAGCTCCAATTGGACTCCTAGCCTGGGAACTTCCATATGCTGCGGGATCGGCTCTAGAAAAGACAAAAACAAAAAAAACAGAGCACGATTTGCCCAAGGAACTGGCTGGGCAGTGTGGGATGAGGGAAAACTCAGTCTCATGAAGGACTCAGAAAAACATTAGGATCTGCAGCTCAAGGCAGATGTCCTAGGTCTAGGACAGAGATCAGCAAACCTTTCCTGCAAAAGGCCAGATAATACATATTTTAAGCTTCACGGGCCATTCGGTCTCTGTCACAACTACTCAACTCAGCCACTGCAGAGCGAAACCAGCCAGAGACAATACATCCATGAATGAGTGGCTGTGTTCCAGCAAGACTCTGTTTATACACACTGAATTTTGAATTTGCCAAAATAAGTAAATAAATAAATAAAAGAATATATAATGAGGAGTTCCTGTCCTGGCTCAGCAGTAAAGAATCTGACTGGTATCCATGAGGACATGGGTTCAATCCCTGGCCTCACTCAGTGGGTTAAGGATCCAGTGTTGCCATGAGCCATGGTGTAGGTCGCAGATGTGGCTCAGATCTGATGTGGCTGTGGCTGTGGCTGTGGCTGTGGCATAGGCTGGTGGCTACAGCTCCAATTTGACCCCTAGCCTGGGAACTTCCATATGCTGTGGGTGCAGCCCTAAAAAAGAGACCCCCCCAAAAAATCAATTTAATACCATATTCATGTTACCAAAATATCATTTTTCTTTCACTTTTGTTCAACCATTAAAAAATATAAAAGATGATTCTTAGCTCAGGGCTGTAACAAGAACAAGTTGCAGGCTAGATTGGACCCCTGGGCCAGAGTTTTTTTCTGACTCCTGTGCTAGTGAACTGACCTAAGAACACTGGATCTTAGATCACGCTCACCCTCCCTAGAGCTGAATCCTCAAAAAGCCCCACCCTCACTCCCTGTAAGAGTGTCCCATGGCTGCTGTAACACGTTACCGCAAACTCTGTGGTTTAAAACAGCACAAAGGCATCCTCTTACAGGTCCGGTGGTCACAAGTGGAACATGACTCACTGGGCTAAAATCAAAATGTCAGCAGATATGGTTCCTTTTGAAAGGTCCAAGGGAGAATCCTCTTCTCGTTTCTCCTGACTTTCGGAGGCTGCGGCGTGGCTCCAATTTCTTTCCCATTGTCACACCTTCTCTGGCTCTGCCCCTTCTACGTCTGTCCTGTAAAGACCTTTGTGATGACAGTTCATCCTCCTGGATAATCCAAGATAATGTCTCCACCGCAAAAGCCTTCATCACACCTGCAAAGTCCCTTTGACGCCGTAAAGTGACAGACTCACAGGTTCTTGGGATTAGGATGTAGACGTTTGGGGGCAGAGGGCTCTTATTCAGGCTCCCACACTCCTAGGCATTCACGGGGTCAGTGTATCCAAAGAGAGGGTGACTAATCTAATACTACGTCATGGAGAAAATGCCAAGCTAATGCAGCTGTGAAAAGAGACTGTCCTGAAAACACACACTTTGCAATATCTCTTCACCTCCTGGTACAGCCTCCTCTCTGTCTCTCAAGAGTCAATAATTAGTTTCCTCACCATCATCCACCACCGTTTAAACACCTAGGAGTTCCCGTCATGGTGCAGTGGAAACAATCCGACGAGGAACCATGAGGTTGCGGGTTCGATCCCTGGCCTGGCTCAGAGGGTTAAGAAGCCAGCGTTGCCGAGAACTGTGGTGTAGGTTGCAGACGCGGCTCAGATCTGGTGTTGCTGTGGTTGGGGTGTAGGCCTGCAGCTATGGCTCCGATTCAATCCCTAGCCTGGGAACCTCCATATGCTGCAAGTGTGGCCCTAAAAAGACAAATACAATACAATACAATACAATACAATACAATACAATAAAATAAAATAAAATAAAATAAAAAACTTCTAGAGCATCGTCACAGTACAAAAGTAAGCATGTACTTGTATCGTGTGTATATATGTAAACACACGCTTATGAACATAGAGAAAAGTGAAAACATGCAAATATAGATAGATTAGTTTTGGTTAACTCAGAAAGATGAGACTGGAGAATGGTGGGGATAAATGACCAAATTTTTTCTTTACATGTTGTTTTTTGGTGGTGTTTTTGTTTGCTTGTTTGCTTGCTTGCTTGCTTTTTAGGGCCTCATCCAAGGCATATGGAGGTTCCCAGGCTAGGGGTTGAATCAGAGCTGCAGCTGCCAGCCTACACCACAGCCACAGCAATGCCAGATCCGAGCCACGTCTGCAACCTACACCGCAGCTCACGGCAACACCAGATCCTTAATCCACTGAGCGAAGCCAGGTTTCGAACCTGGAAGCTGCACCCTCGTGGGTACTAGTCAGGCTCACTACCACTGAGCCGCAACAGGAACTTCCTACATTGCACTTTTATTGTTACATCTAGCTGTTTTGCTCTTACAGTTTAAAAATTTAGTAAATTTCAAAAATAAAAGTTAAAAACTAAAAAAAAAAAAAAGAGAGAGAGAGAGAGAGAGGGTGCCACCACTTAACATGTGGACCTGGGGGGGAGTTCCCGTCGTGGCGCAGTGGTTAACGAATCCGACTAGGAACCATGAGGTTGCGGGTTCGGTCCCTGCCCTTGCTCAGTGGGTTAACGATCCGGCGTTGCCGTGAGCTGTGGTGTAGGTTGCAGACGCGGCTCGGATCCCGCGTTGCTGTGGCTCTGGCGTAGGCCGGTGGCTACAGCTCCAATTCGACCCCTAGCCTGGGAACCTCCATATGCCGTGGGAGTGCCCCAAGAAATAGCAAAAAGCAAAAAAACAAAACAAAACAAAACAAAAACATGTGGACCTGGGTCCACAAGAGTATGACTTCCTTTCCTCTCCTGCGCCGACAGACCAAGGAAAAAGCTGAGGTCGGTATCTTCCCATTTGCACCTCTCCAGTCTTATCCTATGAATCATGACCACTAAAATTAGACTCTGCTCCAGGAAGTAATGCAAATGAAAATAACTCCTAAACCTTAGAAAACCCTCTCAATAGTGGCCCCGTTTTCCCCTGAGTCATTTTTAAAGTCACTCAAATTCCACTCAAAGGCATACTAAAAATTTGCTTTCAGCTTCTTATCTATGTGGCACACAGAGGACTGCATTATACCTAAGAGAATTAATGTGATTTAATTATATTATATTTGATGGTAGTTTAATATCAAACTTCTTTTTGTATAAGAAATTATTTCTTGGTGAAGTTAAGCTCACTTATTATGCTCATTCTTTATTCATTAAACTCATTAAGATCAGTGGGAATTGCTTATAAATAACTATACTATTGACTCGAAACATAGAAGATAAGTGAGATATTCTGAGAGTATGAAAGCATAGTGCTTCTTAGTCATTTTCTTGGGAATTCACATATTGGTAATCTACGTGCAATGTACTTTACCAAGAATAGATGACACACCTTATAAAAGCTCTCTCTTCTCTTGTGAAGTAAGCTGGATGAGAAACAGCCTATTGTCTTTCTCAGGAATCTGTTAAAAGGAGCTAAAGCCAGGGCCACCACACATACAGGTGTTCAGGTTGTTCACTGCACAAAGCTATACACCAAAGAGAAGTGGGGCTGAAATCTGGCCCATGGTTTGCTACCAAACTATATATCCTGGAATAGGGCTACCAAAAGGATGGGGAATCTTTTCTATTCTATTCTTTTCCTGTTTGGGGTGGCCACACCCTCAGCATGCAGAAGTTTCCAGGAGAGGGATCACACCCATACTACAGCAGCGACCCAGGCCACTGGCGTGACAATGCCAGATCCTTAACCTGTTGTGCCACAAGAGAACTCCAAATCTTTTCTTAATTCACATAAAGTGACTGTATGCCCACAAACTCACACAGCCCCACTTAAGAGGAGATATCTTTTTCTACCCAACAAAGGCACCCTTTGGACCAGCAGAGGCCTTGACTGAAATCCCCTTGCACTAACTTAAGCAAAGAATGGACAGACTTGTGGTTGCCAAGGGAAAGGGGGTGGGAGTGGGATGGACTGGGAATTTGGGGTTACTAGAAACAAACTATTGCCTTCGGAATGGATAAGCAATGAAATCCTGCTGTATAGCACTGGGAACTATATCTGGTCCCTTAGAATGGAGCAGGATAATGTGAGATAAAAGAATATATGTATGTATGTGTGACTGGGTCACCTTGCTATACAGTAGAACACTGACAGAACACTGTAAACCAGCTATAATGGGAAAAAATAAAAATCATTAAAAAAAAAAAAGAATGGAAATTCGTTGCAAGGTTACAGTTTTCTTTCTTGGGGTTCAAGAGTGAGAGGTACAGTAGATATCATGCGGGATTAGAGCCAAAAATAATGGGGAAGGTAATAACTAAATAAATCAATATTTACCAGCACATGTAGTCCTGACCACAACCTTGCCAGATCAGAATAACTCACTTCATTCCACAGACATAGTCTCTTGCCAGAGGTCACCCAGCTGGTCAGTGACAGAATTTTCAAATGCAAGCCCATGTCTGCAATCCTTGGGCTGTTCACCGCTCTCCACAGCCTCTCTTATCCTCAACAGGCATTTGGTGTTCTGAGAGCCACTCACTGACATCGCCTGTTCTCCTTCCAGACACGTGGCGGGGGGGTGCTTCACCTTGGAGGTCAGCACCCACGTGTGATTTGCTTTGGCCGATAAAATAGAAGAAATAGCATGTGTTCCTTCCAGTCGGAAGTCTGTGAGAGCCAGTGTGTGAGGCGCCCTCCCCTCTCCCACCGAGAAGGCCAGAGACATCCTAGGTGGTGGTGTCTCTGGTGCCTCTGTTGGTCTGCATCCCTGAGAAAGGGTAATTCGGAACAGAGACCTCAGCCAATCTGCAATGGATTTATACCTGGAGAGAAAAGTAAGCTTTCGCTAATTAAGCCACTAAGAATCAGGCATATGTGTTACCGCAGCATCAATCCTGGCTGGCACAGCTCTCAAGGGCCTTCTAGCAGCTGGTAAATCTTGCCCAGTACGTCGCACAAGGTCTTGCCTTTTCCTACTTTTCCAAAAACCTTGCCGTGTTTCACAGGCCAGCTAAAATCCCACCTGCCCAAAAAGCTT
Organism: Phacochoerus africanus; assembly: GCF_016906955.1. Classification (NCBI taxonomy): domain Eukaryota; kingdom Metazoa; phylum Chordata; class Mammalia; order Artiodactyla; family Suidae; genus Phacochoerus; species Phacochoerus africanus. The sequence continues at coordinate 187,499,700 of NC_062546.1, read as the reverse complement.
TCCTCAACTCCCCCCCCCGACCCCCGAGCTGGCCTTAATTCTGACTCTTTGTCATCACAATCACACTATGAACATCACATAAATTAAAATCTAATTATAGTGCACATAACACATTATATCTCATTGTATGCTGTTCCAACTTGCTTCTTTAAGACGTCTTAAATCTCCAACTAAATGATCAGTCCTGGAAGTTCCCATGGTGGCTCAGTGGAAACGAACCCAACTAGTATCGGTGAGGATGTGGGCTCTATCCCTGGCCCCACTCATTGGGGTAAGAATTGGGCATTGCCATGAGCTGTGCTGTAGGTCACAGGCGTGGCTCGGATTCCACATTGCTGGGGCTGTGGCATAGGCTGGCAGATGCAGCTCCAATTCGACCCCCAGCCTGGGAACTTCCATGTGCTGTAAGTGTAGCCCTAAAAAGACAAAATAAAATAAGTAAATAAATAAATAAATAACCAGTCCTTTGTGGGCAGAAATCATGTTACACGTTTCTGCAGACTTCCTGCAGCAAGGCCAGAATATTGGCAGAACATTGGCGTAGAGACCCAGTAAATAGTTATGACATCAAACTGTCCCAGAAGAAGCACACTGAGAAGGAAGAGGAAGGACAAGAAAAAGGATCTGATCGTTTCTTCCTCTGTGTACCCTGACATGTTTGAACAGTGGAATGCTCCTGCAAATGGAGGAAGGAAAGAGTTAAATTTTAGTAGACTATATCCTGAGACAGCTAACATCATTGGAAGTTATAGTCCTCATTAATATAAAGAGTTAATTATACACCTTGGAAATTCTATTCATGTCAGATCTGCTTTTAGGGTTAAGTCATGCATGATCCACTTATATTCAGGCATTCGCCCTGACACTGTCTGGTTCTGCAGGGCCATCGTATGTCCCTGCCCTAAGGATCCACAGGGCCTCTAGGAGCTGTTCTCATAGTGGAATATTTTTCTGCAAAGATGACCTACACTGCAAAATGCTTTCTATAACCAAAGGCAGAGCATAAATATTTGATAGCATGAAGTCCATGAAAACACATCTTCATTTCTGTAACGTGCTATCTCAGAACATATCACTGAGGGGACAGGACTTGCCTGAAAGATTCAACAGCTCCAATTTGCCAGAGCTCATTAGCATGCCCTAGAGAACAAGCACAGTGAATAATTCTGGATCCCCGCTGCTCGTGGGCTAGTTAGTGTGGACTGACCACACATGGCAAACCCTTTCCACCTTGTGGAAGAGCCACCTTGTGTGTCCAAAGAGCACTTAACAAGGAATCAGACAATGTCAGCTGGAAGCAGCCTTCAAGATAGCCTTTTTTTTTTTTTTTTTTAATTTTCTTTAGAGCAGAGCTGATTTACAGTGTTGTGCCAATTTCTGCTATATGGCATGGTGACACAGGCATAGGTATACACACTTTCTACTTATACCTATATTCTACTGCATATAGGTAGTATGTACACTATGTACATAGGTATACATACTATCTTCCATCATGTTCCATCCCAGGAGATTGGATATAGCTCCCTGTGTCACACACCATGACCTCATTGCTTATCCATTCTCAATGTAATAGTTTGCATCTACCGACCCATTCAGTCCCGCCTCCCCCTTAACCCAGATCTGTTCTTTTTGCCCATGAGATGAATGGATTAAGAAGATGTGGTACGTATATACAATGGAATACTACTCAGCCATTAAAAAAAAACCAAAATAATGCCATTTGCAGCAAAATGGATGCACCTCAAGATTCTCATCCTAAGTGAAGGCGGAAAGAGAAAGACAAATACCACAGGGTATCACTTCTATGTGGAGTCTAAAACACGGCACAAATGAACCTATCTACAGAACAGAAACAGGCTCATAGGCATAGAGACAGCCTTTCTCTACAGGTGAGGAGAAAAGTTCAGAGAGATGACATGAGCTGGAGTTGGACTCAAACTTAATCCTTTGCTATTTCCATCATAACCACAAAATAAAAACCCATGAGTAAAGTAAAAACAGAGAGCAATCCACTGATTAGATGTACGTTGCCAACTTCGAAATAAAGTATCATGTCATCTTTTGGGCTTTTCAATAAATGGTATTGTGTATACTTATTTGCAAATAACTTCAAATTTCTCATTAATGATGTATGTTTCCACAAATACCAAGCTTTGCTAGTATTCTTCTTTTGGCATTTGTACGTTAACATTAATTCTCAATAAGAAAATTATTTGCTAGCAAGTGCTCTGTCTGAGGAAGTGAAGGCTTCAGCTTAAGCACAGCTTTTTTTTTCTCCTTCACTGATCTCCTACCTTGTTCAAAACTGGTTATACCCACCCAGGTCTCTTGAGTCAAGATGTCACCGCTCTGTGTAATTAAATTCTAAAATAAATAGCAAGGCATCAATGCAAAACTGACCTTTCTGATTCAGAGAGCCCTTCAAAACTTCAGCAGGACAAATAGGAAATTCTTAGCTTTGAGTTGCCTGTGGTCCAACAATAGCTTTCTAATCCCTTTGTCAAGCCAAAGCATACAAGGAAAGGATTCACTTTTTTACTTACTGTCAGAGGTTTCTTTTATGCTTTCTCACCAAAGACTGTAGATTTGACAAAATCACGATGTAACCCTGTTTTTAAATGTTCTTTTCAAATGTGGTTTGAATCGTTCAGAGAGACAAGAAAGGGGTGGCCCCTTTAGTGGCAAGCCATGGCGGTACCCCATTAAAAGGAAAACTGAAATCACGGAGTATCTCAGCACTAACACAGCTGGTGTTGGAAGCAGGAACGATCAAGTGATAAACAAGAAGCTGCCTGAGAAATCCTGATTTAGAAAAAATAAATCAAGCATTTCGCTGAAAATACTACTGAGCTAGGAATTACCCACCCAATTCAGCCTCTCCTAACTCCCAACTAAAAGACTACAATGGCACTGGGAAACATCAAAATTCACAAGAGAAAATGTAGAGGTCAATCTAATTCCAGAATTCCAAAAGAAGCTCCACTACGTATGAAGCGAGACTAAACTAGATACCCGAGGAATTCCTACTGTGGCTCAGCAGGTTAAGGACCCGACATATTGTCCATGGGGATGCAGGTTTGATCCTTGGCCTCATTCAGTGGGTTAAGGATCTGGCGTTGCCACAAGTTGCAACCGCAGATACAGCTCTAATTCAACCCCTATCCTGCAGGATTCACTTGAGATGCTTTGTCAGAATGCAATGGAACACAGGGGAAAACAATGAGCATAAATATAAAAGAAAAAGTGAAAGAGGAAAAATAAAGAATGAAGCATAAAAATAAAGGTAGTGTTTCTGCAGAAAATACCAGAATAAGTAACACAAAAGCAATAAGATCTTTTTCCTAACATAAAAGATACAGGAAACTACCTTAGGCTGACGAAATCCAGATATGCTCTATTCATTTAAAAAGATTCATCATGAACTAGGAAAAAAATCAATGAAAAGGGATCTTTCACTTAGATTAATTTTTGCAATTTTTAAGAAGTATATGAATGAAGAAAACATCCTTCAAAGATTTAAGTAGGAAACAATAGGTTACCTATAAGAGAAAAAATAATTCAATCAGCCTCAGACGTCCCATCTATAACACTAATTGCCAAAAATACGTGAATAGGATCTACAAAATTCTAAGGAGGAAAGACCACTTGTCTTTTTCGTGTGTAAATACAATATAAAATTATTATCATATGCAAACACACACACACAATATATATATTACTCATCTATCTTTCCTTTAAAGAAAGTTACTTCTTGTAATTCAATTAACCATGTGATTAAACAATGAAGATTTTAAGAATGAAGATGTCAAGATACAAAAGAACCAATGATACACACTGAAGTAAGTTAACCACAGAGATAAAACTAAATAGCTGTAAATCTACTTATAAGCCAAATACAAATGTCAGAATTTATTCCTGAATGCAAAACTATATAATGTAAAAACAATGGATTACAAATATTGGGATTTAAAACTCAGATAACACAAACCAAGTTGGAGAAGAGAAAGAGAAGTAAAACTGCTAAATTTTGAATCTTATTTAGGAGTTATTCCAAGATACTGGTGTGGCTGTATTTTCATAATTAAAGAAATACAGTTTAAAGAGTGTATTTTAAGAATTTAAAATTACTAATAAAATGTCAAAGAGGATATATGTATGGAAAAGATAAAACAGTGAACACTTAGCATTCAGCGATTATGTAAGCAATCCAAATACCTATCCATAGGATGTTGATTAAATGAATTACTATTGGAGTTCCTGTCATGGTGTAGTGGTTAACGAATCCGACTAGGAACCATGAGGTTGAGGGTTCTATCCCTGGCCTTGCTCAGTGGGTTAAGGATCCGGCGTTGCCGTGAGCTGTGGTGAAGATCAAAGATGCGGTTCGGATCCCACATTGCTGTGGCTGTGGTGTAGGCCGGTGGCTATAGCTCTGATTAGACCCCTAGCCTGGGCATCTCCATATGCCTCGGGAGCAGCCCCAGAAAAGGCAAAAAGACCAAAAATAAATAAATAAATAAATAAATAAATTACTATTACAGAACCATATAAAAGAATAAAAATATACCCACTTAAAAAATCACATTATAATAAGCAATGAGGTCCTACTGCACAGCATAAGGATTTATATCCAATTTCTTGGGGTAGAACATGATGGAAGACAATATGAGGAAAGGAGTGTGTGTGTGACACACACATATACATATAACTGTATAAATGGGTTGCTTCAGTGTACAGCAGAAATTGGCATAACATTGTAAATTAACTATAATTTAATAAAAAATAAAGTATAAAAAAACACACTATAGAATATTTTGTCTTAAGAAAGAAAATGCAGAGAATATTGGAAGTAGAGGAAAAATTTCAGAGTTTGTTCTGTTACTCCCAATTTTGAAAAACGTAACATCTCACACATTACTTATTTTAGAGCATTAAAAAACACATGCAGGAGTTCCCATTGTGGCTCAGTGGTAACAAACCTGACTAGTATCCAGGAGGATGAGGGTTTGATCCCTGGCCTCACTCAGTGGGTTATGGATCCGGCATCGCCATGAGCTGTGGTGCAGGTCACAGATGCAACGAGGCTCAGATCCCGAGTTGCTGTGGCTGTGGTGTAGGCCGGCAGCTGTAGCTCCAATTTGACCACTAGCCTGGGAACTTCCAGATGCCGAGAGTGAGGCCCTAAAAAGCAAAAAAAAAAAAAAAAAAAAAAACCAAAAGACCAAAAGGGTTATATGCCATCAGGTTAACAGTAATTATCTCTGGGTTGAAAATGAGAATTTTATTTTCTTCCACTTGCTTTTCAGTACACAGGTAGAGTTTATGCCAAAAAGGCACTTAAAACAAATATAAACACCAAAGTATAAATCAATCTCATGCAATACATCTGAAGCCAGTCACTCTTTAGAGGGCCAACTAGGAAATAAGTTAGGCTTTGCAGGTCATACTGTCACTGTCACACCTCAATTCTGATACCATATTGCAAAAGCAGCCAAATAATATCAAACATGTGAGCACAGCTGTGTCCCAATAAAACTTTACTTACAAAAACAGGCTGGATATGGGGCCATTGTTTTCCAATCCATATTATATACTAATATCTGACATTGAAGTTTTAGAAATTGGATACCATTTTTTTGTTGCTGCTGTTCCCTGTAGTTTTTTCAGACAAATGACATGTGTCTAGGTCATGGGCACGTGGACACATGCCTAGACACTGGATAACTTCTACTGCCCAGTGGACGTTTCCATGATAATGGAAATATTCTGTCTGTGCCATCTCAGAGAGAAGCCTCTAGCCACACGTGGTGCCTGAGCACTTGGAATGCGGTTGGTGCAACTGAGGAACTCAATTTTTTTTTTTGGAAGTACAGTTAATTAACAATGTTCTGTTAGTTTCACAGCACAAAGGGATTCAGATACACACACACACACACACATATTCTTTTTCACATTCTTTTCCATTATAGGTTATTACTACAGATAGTGAGTATAGCTCCCCTGTGCTCAACAGTAGGTCCTTGTTATTTACCTACTTTATATATCGTAGTGCATATCTGCTCATTCCAAACTCCTAGTTTCTCTCTCCTCAACTCCCCCATCTCCTTTAGTAACCACAAGTTTGTTTTCTATGTCTGTGAGTCTATTTGAGTCTATGTCGTGTCGGTAAATGAGTTCGTTTGCATCATTTTTTTTTTTTTTAGATTCCACAGCTAAGTGATCTTACGGAATTCAATTTTTCAATTTTGCTTTGCGTTAAACAGTAGTCACATGGGAACTATATCAGACAGTGCCAGTCAAAGGCACGTGCTCCTGTCTCTGCTAGCCATCATCCACGTTTAGGAAGAGTACACTTATTTATTTTATCATGCTCATTTCCTGCCAGAAAACAGAATCTCAGTTTCAGACTCATTGCTTCTCAATTCTTACCAAATCTCCCTTGGAAGGATGAGCATCAGGAAGACTGCCTGAAGGGCACTAATTTTTCTATGGACTGACTCGTATATCCAAGAAGATTCACACAGCTCCTACTCTGCAGACACCAGGCCAGACTCTGGGAAAACAGTGGTGGACAAAACAGAAAGGTCCCTACCACAAATAATTTAAAGATGCTGAAATATACACAATAATACAAGGGAATAAAAATGAGGAAGACATCCAAATACGTACTGCTTCTAGAGGAAACAATTTAAATAAAAGAGTAGGAGTTCCCATCATGGCTCAGCGGAAACGAATCTGACTAGTATCCATGAGGGTGCAGGTTCGATTCCTGCCCTCACTCAGTGGATTAAGGATTCAGTGTTGCCGTGAACTGTGGTGTAGGTTGCAGATGGGGCTCAGATCTGGTGTTGCTGTGGCTGTGGTGTAGGCCAGCAGCTGTAGCTCTGATTCGACCCCTAGCCCGGGAACCTCCATATGCCACAGGTGTGGCCCTAAAAAGACAAAAAAAATAAAATAAAAATAAATAAATCAAAGTGTAGTAAGAGGCTGAAAGTAAAGGAAGGAAAAAGGGGCCCAGTGAAGACCTCAGGAAATGGTGGGGTCTTTGGAACCGGAGAATGTCGCCAGGCAAGGGCTAGTCCAAGTCAGGTACGCATTTTTAACACTTTGTAGGCCAAGCAGAACCTCTCTGCTGGCAAGAGTCAGCCCATCAGCAGCCACATAGTAAGCACCTGTCGCCTTATTTAGAACCCAGAGAAGAAACTTCTATCCTGAAAAGCTGAGTTTCAACTGACTGAGAAAGAGAAATCTCTATCTTATGGAAACTGCAAACTTCAGTTACATTATAACTGAAAATTAAGTATAAAACAAATGCAAAGATTTAAAGGGTGTAGTTTGATGAGTTTTACAGAGGGATATACCCATGTAACCACCATACTAACTGGGATTTAGAGCAGGAGTTGGCAGACTAGGGCCAGTGGGCCAAATATGGCTTGCTGCCTGTTTTTGCATACAAGCTAACAATGGTTTTTATATTTTCACATGGTTGACAAGAAAATTTTTAAGAATAATATTTCTTGACATGTGAAACACATATGAAATTCAGATTTCAACATCCACAAATAAAATTTTACTGGAACGAAGCCATGCTCGTTCATTTACATATTGTCTATGGCTGCCTTTGTGCTCCAATGGCCAAGTGGAGTAGTTGTAACCCAGACCATATGATGGGAAAAGCCTAAAATATTTACTAGCTGATCCCTGGACGAAAAGAGTTTGCTGCTCCTTGGTTTAAACATTACCACTGCACAAGAAAATTACCTCATGCCCCTTTACGACAGTAAATTCTCCACATTCTACATCCATTCCAGGGAACCACTGACCTGATTTCTATTATTAGAGATTAAATTTACCTGTTCTAGAACTGCATATAAGCGAAATTATATTTTATACAAACATATGTATGTGATATCCTATATATATAACCATATACATATTTATATACACATATATCCCAAGGGTTAGAGAGATCTGTATCTTTTGTCTGGCTTTCTGTCTCTCACTATAATGTCCACAAAACATATCATGTTGTGGCAGGCATCAGCAATTAGCTTTTTTTTTTGTCTTTTCTAGAGCCGCTCTCGCAGCATATGGAGGTTCCCAGGCTAGGGGTCCAATCGGAGCTGTAGCTGCCGGCCAATTCCACAGCCACAGCAATGTGGGATCCGAGCCACGTCTTCAACCTACACCACAGCTGACGGCAATGCCAGATCCTTAACCCACTGAGCAAGGCCAGGGATTGAACCTGCAACCTCATGGTTCCTCGTCGGACGTGTTAACCTCTGAGCCACGGCGAGAACTCCAATTTGCTCACTTTTATTACTGAGTAAGTAGTTCACTGTACACCATCATTTGTTTATCCATTCACCCACTGACGATTAAATTGTTTCCAGTTCTTACCTATTATCAATAAAGTTGCTGCTACCATTCATGTCTAAGCCTTTTGTGTACACATCAGGTACAGGTTCAGCCAAATATGTAGTGGGATTGTTGAGTCCTAAGACAGTGAAGGCCTAACTTCATGAGAAACTGCCCGAAGTTTTGACAGAGATAGACTAGAGTTCTAGTTTTCCTACATTCTTGCTGGTACTCGGTATCATCAGTCTTCTTCATTTAAATCAATCTAGTGAGGGGATGGGAAAGATAAATTAGGAGTTTATCTATCTGAGATTAGGAGATACAGACTATTATATGTAAAATAGATAAATAAGTCCCTGCTGTATAGCACAAGGAATGATATTCAATATCTCGTAATAATGGAAAAGAACTGAATCCCATTGCTGGATGCCAGAAACTAACACAACGTTGTAAACCAGCTGCACTTCAGCTAAAATATAAAATAAGTCCATCTAGTGGGTACGATGTGATATCTTGTGGTTTCGATCTGCATTTCCCTGATGGCAAATGATGGCGAGCCTCTTCCAGTGTGCTTATCAGCCATTCATACATTTTCTTTTGTGAAACCTCTAAAGCTGTGAACATGAATAACTACCCCTAGTTTCCTATTCGCTCTGGCTATTTGGAAGCCTCGAGTTCAATGCAACAGCTTAGCTTAGAGGGTGAAATAGAACAAGCCTACAGAACCTCCTTGCCTTTGAGGGCTCCAATCTAAATATTGGTTTCATCGTCTGTCCTTCCCCTTAGTTCCTCCCCCTCCCAATTTCTTCATCTACCCAATCTCTATCCTGTGTGCTCAATTTCTTTGGCAAGACTCAAACCCTAGTTTGGAACGAGGCAGGTAACAACCCAAGGGGAAAAGAATGAAACTGGCTAGCCTGCCTCTTATGAGACAGGAACCGTGCTCCGCACAGGGATACAGAAATGAGCTTGTCCCCATCTTTCAGAAACTCATAGGGAAAAGCTGCCAGGAATTAGAAGTCAAGGCCATAGGTACAGTGAGCATGCGCTGCCCTGAAGGACAGAAGGCACCATGGCCGGTCGGGAGTAGGGGACTTCCTGGAGAAGATGATTCTTGATTGAGTGTTGGCTGAAGAATGAGTCCATCTTGCCCAGAAAGAGAAGCCCTAGGGCTGTGGTAGGGTATGTGTACAAGACAGAATATTTTAGAACTTGGGACTATTTAAAGCAAGAGCGCACAATGCATTCTGGGAATTCGGAGACGTCAGCCCAGCTGGAATTGAGATGGGTAAGGTCACGAAAGCAGAGGGCAGTCACGTGACCTTCCAACCTCTCAACGACCAAAGCAGTCGCGTGCCCAAACCCAGAGTCAAAGTCAGGGCAGCATCACTCCTCTGCAGTGGCAGGAACTGCCAAGTCACATCGTAAAGGATGTGGCTATTGAGAGGGTGAAGAATCAGGGCCATTCATGCAATTGACCCCAACAGCATCCCGTGGAAGACAGGACAAGAGCCTCAAACAAAAGCGTTTCTGAACTCCATGTGGCAGCCCAGGTGCCGTGGATTCACACCTCTGAGGTAGCTCAGGCAAACAGGAGAACAGCACAGAAGAGCTGGACTCAGAAAAATTCATCTTTCAATGGCTACAACTCAGGTACCACCAACCACAGGGCCTGGAGCCTCATCTAACAAACTGAAATCTACCAAATGATGGCAGGTATCACACTGTTCTCTAGATTGGATTTCTGAGTTTAGAACTAAAACAGAGAATCTGCCTCAAAAATTCCTGTCAGCAGTCACTCCACTTGTCCAATTATCATTTACCAGGGTGATTATAACCACTGGACAATTAAACTATAACTGGCACTAATGCAATCGTGTTGCTAAAAAATATTCCTCAGCACCACACTTACCCAGGACTAGTTAACTGTTATGCTAATGTCTGGGCACATGTGACTAATAATGAAATGAGTTATAACTGTGTGTTTGGATCACATTACATTGCTTCAAGTGTATCATAATATTTTATAGCTTAATGGAGAATCTGGCTTATAGCAATACAGGAAAAATAAATCTCGGCCAATCATCATCCATTTAAAAAAAAAAGTCTACGTTCAGCAGCCGACAAGATTTTAACCATCAATAACAATTACCCTGAAACCTTTCTGACACAATAGGTAGATATTTAATATCAATAACATAAAATACACCCTCACTAATGGAGATATATTAAGATATTGATTAGTTATGCAAGAAAGTTTATGCTTATTCCATTCCCACCAGTAATTATGAGCAGGCTATTGACTACTCCTTGAACCGCATCTTTTAGTCCATTTCCCTTTCTCCACCCAAGAGTACACTTGGCTGGCAGATCATCAGAACAAACAGACATTCCTGGAAAATGTGAACCATATGTGCAACCCCATGCAGCAAGCGCTTACTGAATGCCTACTAGACGCCCTCCACTGGGTGTGCGGGTGCCAAGACCACATAGCTAAAAGGCACAGCCACTTGGCTCAAGATGCTTCCAATCTAGTGGGGGAGACAGACAGGACCACAGAACACACTGGGGAAAGCTGGGGTTGGGGGCATGCTGAGAGGCAGCTGAGCCAGAGGGTGGGGAATTGGACGGCCGCTAATGACTGTAACATAAGTCAGAGGAAGCAGAAGCAGGGCTGGGAGGAAGCAGGGGAGCTGGAGCACTGCCTCCAAGAATGATGCCTTTTCAACATTTTTCTGAAGTTAATAGGTAAGACGTGACAGCTGCTGGGACTCCAAAGGGGGACAAAAATGAAAAGGGTGTAATGGGAAAGCAAGACCTGGAAATGTGTCCAGAGACAGAGAAAGGCTGGAGGCTGCCCATCGGGTTCACCAACCTGACTGCAGGGCATCCTCTGCCCCAGCCCAGTCCACCACAAGGACCCTCGGGCCTGGCTGCTCCTTGCAAGGTGGAGGTCGGTTCCACAAAGGAAGTGCAAGTGTTCTAGGGCCTGGAGAGTGAAGGGTCTTCCAAGAGAGTTGGGCGGGTGGCGGGGACGGGGGAGCAGGGGTAGGGAGGTGGTCCTGAGCAGTAGCAGGAAATCAGAAGATGCTCAGTGGAATGGCATTCGGGAACTAAATAACTTTAACATGATGCAAGAAACAAAAGTCTTTCTTGGATATTTCAAATCAAGATAGGTGATTTCAAATCGTGTTTTTGTGAGGAGTTCCTGCTGTTGCGCAGCGGAAATAAATCCAGCTAATATCCATGAGGACGCAGGATCGATCCCTGGCCTCGCTCAGTGGGTTAAGGATCCAGTGTTGCCATGAGCTGTGGTGTTAAGTCACAGATGTGGCTCAGATCTGGCATTGATGTGGCTGTGGTGTAGGCTGGCAGCTGCAGCTCCGATTCGACCGCTAGCCTGGGAATTTATGTGTGCCTTGAGTGTGGGCCTAAAAAGCAAACGAAAAAAAAAAAATGTTTTGTGTCTCTCTTTCTTTCTCGCTCTCTCTCTGATGGAAATTTGCCAGCCTTTGCATTTCCATGCCGCCACCTAGAGGGGGTGGTTCCTGTCCCTACGCTAGTGCTAGATCCTTGTTCCCTGACGTGCGGTGTGCAGAGCCGTCTTGAAAGGTGGCAGGTGACCAATGCTATCACTTTCTGGCCCCAAGCAACCTATTGAGCAGCCATTCTGGACTCCGTGAATTGCCATATCCCTTTGGGGGCGCAGGCAGGAAACCAGCGGTGAAGGTACCACCCCACTCTGCTAAGGTCTTCCAAGAATGAAGCTCATTTGTAATGCAAAGCAATGTGAAGAGAACATTCTTTTAATACTGTAGACATGTTCCAATTCCCCAGGCAATGGGAAATGGCAAAGACTGATGTTTTGATGTTTTTTTGTTAAGGCGTTTTTTAGAAAATAGAAGAGTCCCATTTTTTTCCCCACATTCTCTTGAGTGGTACAGAGGTAAATGGAGTGAAAGAAAGAAGACCCTTTTTGAACATGATCTGTTTTCTCGTGTGCAGACTGTTTAGAATGCCAGTGCCTGCGGGCTATCAGGGAATTCGGGTGAGAGAATTTCCTCCGTTCCAAATTAAAAAACAAGAGAATGAGACCTCAAGGCCATTTCTGCCTTGAAACTCTTCCTGAACATGGTGTTTCACAATTACAATACAACGATTAACAAAGACTGATTTTCTTTCAACTCAGAGGAGAAATGAAACACAGACACCCCGCCGGTCACTCTTGGTGGCAAAATTGCTGCAACGCGAGTAACAAAGCACTGGGGGCTGATTCTGCCTTTCCTATCAGTGCCAGCCAACGAGAAGTTTATATATAACAGTTTGTACAAAACCATATTTTCTACCCTGATGCCCCGGGAAGGGGGGCTCTGCCTTACTACAGGGGTTAGGAGAAAATCACCTACACACAGAAGGCGATGCCAATTAGAAAAAGGTAACCAAAGCCCCCAAAACACATCAGAGCGCCATAACTGCCTCTACTTAAAATTATCGTTAAAGCGAGACAAATTTTTTGTTTGTTTATTTGCTTTTGTCTTTTTAGGTCTGCACTCTCGGTGTACGGAGGTTCCCAGGCTAGGGATCGAATCTGAGCTGTAGCTGCTGGCCTATGCCACAGCCACAGCAACGCTAGATCTGAGCTGCACCTGCGACCTACACCACAGCTCACAGCAACGATGGATCCTTAACCCATTGAGTGAGGCCGGGGATCGATCCTGTGTCCTTGTGGATAATAGTCAGATTCGTTCCCACTGAGCCACGTAGGCAACTCTGAGGCAAATGTTAATGCACCTTTGAGCTGCTGGTCCCCTGATGCTCCCCACCTTCAGGTTCATGGAGCCCACTCCTATTGATGCAGCCTTGGGGCATCTGTCCTCTTCAACCAGCTGGTGATTTCCTAAGAGCTGGGCATGTCCTATTCACCTCTCTATTCTCACCCGCTATGACAGAACCCACCAACTGGTAGGCAATGAATATGTGTTTATGAAATAAAAGGTGTAGAACTTGACACCCAGGGAGTCTGTAATTTGCCTAAGACCACACAGCTAATTAGTAACAGAATCAAGTCAAGCCTCCCAGTTTCCAGCCCCCTGCATTTCCTTCCCAATGCCCTTGTCATGCGCCATGTTCCCTGGTCCAGTCCTATGCATACACTGCTAATTTCATCTTCATTACAACCCTGGAAGTTAGATAGTTCCCATTCTATAAATGCCAAACCAAAGGCATTTTGTCCAAAGCCAAAGAGCAAGGAAAAAGCCGAGCTGTCCAGTGGACCCAGACCAGCCTGGCCCCATATTCCATGCTGCCTGCCCTCCAAAATTACCTCCTCCCTGATCAAGAGAATCCAGATATGTTTGCCAGCATGAAACCTGACTGGCATAAGATCCTGACATGATTGATAAGTTGTTGATACGTTTTTTTGAAGATTTGAAAATCTGGTTTCCTTTCAATAAGAATTTTATGAAACAATCAGAATTGACTTAAGTAGGAAGGAGAGAAAAAGAGGAGTCTGGAGGCACCATATACCTGTTTAAATAGAATTAAGGCAGAAGCTGAAGTCCTTTAGGGATGCAAACAAACAGGGATGAATGCTGTCCGTGAGTTGGCAGGTCCCAAAGAATTCTGGGAGCAGCTGTCTGCTCTGTGCCTCAGTCCTGTGAGATGAGTCATTTAAGAGCCTCGTAAAAATGAGTAAACAAACTTTCAAGACCTACCTCTTCCTCTAAAAAGCCAACAAGGAGCCCCCTGCTAAGAGACTGTCACAAACATACAAAAGACTCGTGTTACTACCACAGGAGTCTTTTACCTACAGCTTGGAAATGTGATATTTTCTGTTCAAATGTGGTTGAAATTTGCTGGGACTGGAAAATAGATTATTCTTTCCTTAAAAGGGCAAACCGACGGCTTTGTGGCCAGCGCAAAGAGGTTTTATCTTGGCTGATGTCAACTCTACTTGTGTTGGTTTGGACCCAAACAAGGGTCTGCTCTGATTCCCCCTATCTTATCTAGACAGCCAGATCGCGTGGGCTTTTGTGATCTGAGCACCAGGATGCAGAATGCTTGTAAGTTCAAGATCTGCAAGCAAGAAGTAGAACCACACTCAAATTGGAATCCTACTGACTCGCAGCAGCACAGACTGTTCGAGCAAAACAGAACCAGGGATGACTCAGCCCAATGTCCTCATTTTGGAGACACAGATACAGAAGCCCAGAGAGAAGTGACTTGTGGCATCACAAACCATCCCCAAAAAGGGGGTTGCATTGCATCAGCATTTTGAGCCCACAAGCTACCAAGCTAGTAGAAGCTCTCTGTTTGTTGTTGCTGTTTCAAAGAAGAATTGGTTGCAAACATCTTAAAACTAGAAGGTTCAGTACAGCAGTTCCTAAACACAGATTTACCACATGGTTCATAAATTCCACTTCTGGGCATATACCTGTGAAATAGAACATATATATTGGTGCCTGTCCCTGACTCCTAAAACTCTCATAATTTCCTAAATGATAAGAGCACTCGGCACTTTTTTTTTTTTTTTTTTAGGGCCACACCAGTGGCATATGGAGGTCGGCTGTCAGCCTACACCACAGCTCACAGCAACGCCAGAGCCTTAACCCACTGAGTGAGGCCAGGGATTGAACTTGCATCTTCCCGGATGCTAGTCAGATTTGTTTTCGCTGAGCCATGATGGGAACTCCGGCACATTCTTTGTTCTAGTACTTAGTCTTTGGTCCCAGTTCCTGACGCAGAGCTCCTAAATCCGTTAGAATTTTCCGAGTGATAGGAGGGTCTTTGGGACAAATGAGGCAATTCTTAGCGTGGGGGGGGGGGCTTCTCCATAGCTTCAGGGTGGGGACTGGTCACTAGAAAGACTAAGCCATGATTAGAAACTTGGCACTTTCCACTTCATCCCTTGTCCTCTGGGAAGAACTGAATTAATGATTATTCCTGTTTACATGATAAAGCCTCCAAAAATCCCAAAGATACAGGGTTGAAAGAGCTTCCGGTGGATGAAGACCTTCACGTGCCAAGAGGGTGGTACAGCCCAACTCATGGGGACAGAAGCTACGATGCTCAGACCCCTTCTGGACCTTATGTTTTCTTCAATCTGTATCTTTTTTTAATCTTAAAAAAACCAGTCAACGTAAGTAAGTGTTTCCCTGAGTTCTGTGAGCTGTTCAAACAGATAATCAGATCCAAAGAAGGGTTCATAGGAACCTCTGATTTATACCTGGTCCATCAAAAGTACAGCTGACAATGTGGGACTTACGATGGTGTTTGAGGTGTGGGGGTTGGGGGGGCAGGATAGTCTCGTGAGCCCTTAACCTGTGGGTTCTGCACCAACTCCACATAGTGTCAGAAGTGAAATGAATTGTAGGACCTCCGCTGGTATCACGGAGAATTGCTGGGTGTGGGGAGAACAAAAACGGACACAACTGTCGTCAGAAGTGAGGTATGTGTGGTCAGAGTGTGAGAGCAAAGCAAAGAAGTGGTGCCTTTCTTCTAGAAGATACCCCAGAGAACTGAATACAGGCTACACAGGTATTTGCACACCTATCGTCACAGGACCATTGCTCACAACAGCCAAAAGGCAGCAGCAACTCAAGTGTTCCTCAGCAGGTTAAGTGGATAAGCAAAATGTGCTAAATACAGGAGTTCCTGCCGTGGCTCAGTGGTAATGAACCCAACTAGTATCTGTGAGGATGGGGGTTCGATCCCTGGCCTTGCTCAGTGGGTTAAGGATCCAGGTTGCTGTGAGCTGTGGGGTAGGTCGCAGACATGGCTCAGATCCCATGTTGCTGTGGCTGTGGTGTAGGCTGGCAGCTACAGCCCTGATTTGACCCCTAGCCTGGGAACCTCCATATGCCACAGGCATGGCCCTAAAAAGCCAAAAAAAAAAAAGTGCTATATACATACAGTGGTATTATTCAGCCTTAAAAAGGAAGGAAATTCTGACACATGCTACAACACGGATAAATCATGACGACATTATACTAAGTGAAATAGTCAGAACAGAACAAATATTGCATGATTCCACTTACATGAGGTCCCTGGAGTAGTCAAGACAGAGAGTAGAACAGTTCATGAGGGGCTGGGAGCGAGGGAAATGGGGAGTTATCATTTAATGGGTAGAGCCTCCACTTGGGAAGATGAAAAAGGTTCTGTGGGTAGACAGAGGTGCTGACTGCACAACAATGTGCATGTCCTGAATGCCACTGAACCACACACTGAAAATGGTTAAAACGATAAATGTTTGTTATGAATATTCAATAAAAGAAAGTCAGAAGTGTCCACATAAATATTCAGACTTCCAGTGTCTTTTGAAAAACAGAAGAGCTGGTGACACTGGGCCCACGGTCCTGCAGGGATGGGCAGAGCCGCTGTCCCCTCCCCACAGGGCAGACACTCTCCCGCTCTGCGTGGCCACCTCCTTTCCACCCCGCCCACCTCCTGGACCAGCTGGGCTCTGGAGGCAGCTGGTTCCCCAACGTGGCTGCACTTTAGAACCAACTGCAGAGCTTTCAAAAAAATACCCTCGACTCACGCTCCACCTCAGATCACTGAGCCAGAATCTCTGAGGGGTCGGGCCCAGGCCTTGGTCATTTTTAAGAGCTCCAGGGTGACCCTAATGTACACCCAGACCTGGGGTCTACTAGCCCAGAGGTCGGGTTCTCAGGCTTCACTGCACATCAGAATCACCTAGAGGGTTGGGGGAGGGGGCTTAAAAACGGCTGATGTCTCTTGCCACAGGTTCTGACCGAATTGATATGGGCAGTGGCTCACACTGAAACCGAGCAGGGTCTGGGGGGCTCCTAAGCACACAAGCCTTTCTGTGTCCCCCCCATTTCTTGTTTTCAGGGAATAAGCCTCAGCCTCCATGACCTTCCCTGAGCCCCAAAGGGCAGGATCAAACAGGAGCTCATCAGGGAAGGGAGGGGATGCAGAGACCAGGGAGGAGCTGTCAAGAGGCAACAGTGTGGCTCGGGGGCAGGTCCTGGTCCCTCTTCAAGGGATACAGAGAACAGTATCTTTGAGCTCTTCTGCAGAACTAAACCCCCAACAAATGGAAGATGTTAATGAAGCATTTTTATTCTGGAAAGAAGACCACCAGACCACTGAACACCAGCTTTGAAAACAATGCCAGCTTGCCTCTGCCCTGATCCTTATCTGCGGCCCTATTTTTCACTCCCCCAAACTATAAAACCACCTCCCAATCTCTCCTAAGGGGGGCACCGTCTTTGAGGCATTAGCCCACTGTAACCCTCCTTTGCCTGGCAAAGCAATAAAGCTATTTTTCCTCCTTGGCCCAAAACTCCGTCTCCGCGTTTCTATGCAGCACCAGTGAACAGAGGGCCGAGTTCTGGCAACAATATCAAGAGGGCTTTTCTGTTTGTTTCATTTTGTTTTATTAAATTTTATTGGAGTAGAGCTGATTTACAATGTTGTGTTAACTTCTGCTATACAGCTAAGTGATTCAGTTATACACATATCCACTCTTTTTCAGATTCTTTTTCCATATAGATTATGGCATATTGAGAAGAGTTCCTGGTGCCATACAGTAAGTCCTTGTCAGTTAGCTATTTTACAGAGAGTAGTGTGTATATACTATCAGGAGTTGTTACAGGTCACCAGGTGACTGAATATCTAAGAAGAATATCTAAGAAGAGCCACTTCTGCAGGCATTAGAGTTTACACCCCAGCTACAGAAATGCAGCCCTTATTTCTCCTTACCCCTCCACCCTGCCCAATTAAATACCTAAATAACACATATATTGCTCCCATGTGTTACCTATGTTACATGTATGGGTATACACGCATATACACACATATACATACATACAAGTTCTGTAAGATCAGTAATTTAAGGGGCTCATAAATACAAACAAATCAGCGCACAGAGACACACACTCCATCAGCCATCATACTCTCCCCGATGAGTTCCAAAGTCACCCCACAGACCAAAGATAAACCATCACTGAGGCTTAGAGAACAGCATTCGCAATGAAGTTTAGTGATGAATATTGGACTAACTGTCACCTCTTTGGACCTGGGGACCCAAAACTATTATTTTTGAGGACTTCCTGCACCAGTGCACTTCTCTTAGTTATCGCATTTAATCCTCCTTGCTGTGGTCTCCGCACGCAGGTGGAAAAAGAATTTTCCGGGTTCAAAGCAAGGTGTAGAAAAGACAAGTTTATGGAGGCAAGAAACACTGTTCACACAGCAATCCAACTCCCTGATCACCAGGGAGAGCCGACCCTGGGTGCAGGGTCGTGTCTGCTTTTATAGCCCAAAGACAAAGGAGGGCAAGGAATGGTCTCGCTGTATACGTGCTGACCTACTGGTTGGTTGGGGAAGGATGGGGTCTTTGGATACACTTGCTGGTTGGTTGGGGGAATATGTGGCCCCTATAGGGATGGGGTAAGGAGTGGGGCCACATACCTTTCCTAGCAGGAGGCAGGAAGGAGTAGGCCAAGTTGCTGGGGTAGGGAGGTCCTTAGAAACAGTGTTGCAATTACAGTGAGACAGGTGGGATGGTAACGGTCTGGCAGTTCTTATCTGGGCTGCAGGCTTTTGAGTTTTATCTCCTTGGAGACGCCTTCAAGTCCCACACTCCTGGCAACACTCTGAGTAAGACACGGTCTTCTCAATTTCAGATGTGGCAAGTGTACAGACCTGCCCAGTGCGGACTTTGGAAGGGACACTCTGCCTCTGAGTTATGTGC
The DNA here is from genome assembly GCF_016906955.1 of Phacochoerus africanus. Taxonomy (NCBI): domain Eukaryota; kingdom Metazoa; phylum Chordata; class Mammalia; order Artiodactyla; family Suidae; genus Phacochoerus; species Phacochoerus africanus. The sequence goes on along the minus strand of NC_062546.1, from coordinate 187,480,619 downwards.
AAGTTCCAGAATTTTTCTTAAAATCAGTCATAAGCTTTTACAATTACACTTTGTATGTTCCCCAAAATGTTCTGTTCAATAGGATTTTTGTAACGTGACTCTCTTCTCAAAGACACTCAGGGAATTTGGTATTTTTAGGGAACACTTCAGAGAACCTTTTTGTAAAACAAACAGCCCATCAGCACTGTGAACACTAAGCTCTTAATGTAGCTGTTTTGTGAGTCACGCATGGCAGCTGCAGAGCTGGTTTTCTTACTTCCAACACGAATCCCAAAGAGCGGGACGAGTCGCATATGTCCGAGAAGATTTAAGCAGACAAATGTTCTGAACAGAAGTCATAAGCTTCCAAGAGCTGCCCTCTAACATCATAATAATAACGATAAAGAAGTTTTAAGTTTCTTTCTTCTCCCAATTTTCCAGTGGCAAAATTTGAGTCATTCCTTCCTCTCCAAGGAAAGTCAAAATCTAATAGAATTTAAGCCCACATTTCTCCATCCTACCTAAATGGCCCTTCTATAATCAATTTTCCATCATTGTGGCAGATGGACTGACTGTCTGCTGAGAGGCTAGGGTGATTGGGTTGGCTAAAATAACAGCATGGACCAACCTGAACTCGACTGATTGTTCTGTGCTCCACTGTGAGTAACGCGAGAAAAACCTAATTGAGCTGAAAATGGTCTCATCGGTTGTACCACAGATGGAAAAATGGATAGAGGCACAGAACTTTAGAACAGAATGTTCCTTCAAAAAGGTATCTAAAAAGGAATTTATTCTGCAAGTTAGCAGCCAACTACAGCTGTTATGGCCTCAGGGCCTAACAGAGGTGGACCTCTCAGGAGCAACTTGTAAAAGAAGGGGATGGAATCCAGAATAAATTCCAGCCACTAGGCTAAAACTCAGGAGAGGTTGCTTTTTTGTTGTTGTTGTTGTCTCTTTAGGGCCGCACCTGCTGGCATATGGAGGTTCCCAGGCTTGGGGTCCAATCAGAGCTACAGCTGCCAGCTTACACTGCCAGCCACAGCTACAGCGACACCAGATCCCAGGGGTGTCTGTGACCTACCCCACAGCTCAGGGCAACATGGGATCCTTAACCCACTGAGCGAGGCCAGGGATGGAACCTGCATCCTCATGGATACTGGTCGGGTTCATTAACCACTGAGACACAATGACAACTGCAGAAGCTGCATTTTAAAGTACAGGCAGTCCTGGGACTTCATGCTATGGCACAGTGGGTTAATGATCCAGTGTTGCCGCAGCTGTGGCCTAGGTTGCAGCTGCAGCTGAGATTCGATCCCTGACCCAAGAACTTCCATATGCCACAGGTGTGGCCAAAAAAGCAAAAATAAATAGAAATTAGAGTATGGGCAGTCTTCACTCAGAGGCTGACTTCTAAATGTTCAGAACTCAGTTTCACAGGTGATGGTTACATTGCCTAGAAGCATTTATTTAATCCTAACAAGTCTTGAAGAGTAGCAGAGATACTAGCTCTGCTCGTGTCTGGGCCCTGGATGAGGGAGAGGGTATGTGATACTGAAACAGGGAGAGAAGGAAGGGAAGAAGGCAGAGGGAGGAGGGGGAGGGGGTGGGAGAGAGATGTTGGCCGAAAATGAAATTTTGAAAAATTAAGCCTTTTTTTTTTTTTTTTGTCTTTTTAAGACTGCACCCACAGCAAATAGAAGTTCCCCGGCTAGGGGTCAAATTGGAGCTACAGCTGAGGCCTATGCCACAGCCACAGCAACGCCAGATCCAAGCCACATCTGAGACCTACACCAGAGTTCAGGACAACGTTGGATCCTTGGAATTCCCGTCAAGGTGCAGTGGTTAACGAATCTGACTAGGAACCACGAGGTTGCAGGTTCGATCCCTGGCCTTGCTCAGTGGGTTAAGGATCCGGCGTTGCCGTGAGCTGTGGTGTAGGTCAAAGACAAGGCTCGGATCCCGAGTTGCTGTGCCTCTGGCGTAGGTCGGTGGCTATAGCTCCAGTTCAACCCTGGCCTGGGAACCTCCATATGCTACGGGAGCGGCCCAAGAAATGGCAAAACGACAAAAAAACAAAACAAAACAAAACAAAACAAAAAGAACCACTGGATCCTTAACCCATTGAGTGAGGCCAGGGATCGAACCTGTGTCCTCATGGATACAAGTCAGGTTCATTATTCCTGAGCCACAACAGGAACTCCCTGAAAAATTAATCATTTATGTTGGACATTTCCCTAAGTCATTTTCTGAACTGCATTCTCAATACTTTCCAAGTTAACACCCAGGCCTAAGCCCCTCTCCACCCAGGGCTAAAAACTCACCCATATCTCCTTAAATCTGAGCTCCACTGGGAAGAGGGTTGACGATCCTATCAGACTAACTCTTCCATAGCTGACAACTATAGATGCTTCACAAAACATAAAAATTAACCTGAAGGCCTTGGAAAGCAACCAGAGCAATGAGAAAATGAAGGACGGAGAGGGAGTCTCACTTAGAAAAGCCCTGAGTGCTGAGCGCTTTCTGCTGTGGGACCCAGGCAGTGCTCAGCCAGGCAGCTAAAACTGGGAGAGAAGCTCAGCAGTCTACTCACTTGAGGAATGGGCAGACAAGGTTTGGGGTGACCACAGCAGCTGGCCAGTGACAGGGGTAGTCTTAGAAAGGAGGGAGCCCTGAATTTTTGCATGTTCTGCCCATTATCTATCTCACCCCCTGAACTGAATTGCATGAGCCTGGCTAAGGCTGAAAGAACTGAACAGATGTTTCAGTTCCTGCCAACCTCAGGGGAGAAAGAGTGTGGAGTTTGAATCCAGCTAATGCTAACACACACACACACACACACACACACACACACACACACACACACAAAATCAATACTCTTCAGAGGAACACACCAGAATTCAGTGTCTCTACAACACATTACTTACAGTGTGCTCTGAACACAATCTGAAATTAGTAGTCATGTCATGATATAGAAAAATGTGACCTACCCTCAAAAGAAATGACATGTTGTGACTGTCCCCAAGAGGACCTATTCTAGATGCTAGAATTAGTAAATAAGGATGCTAAAGTAGTTCCTACGACTATGCCCATAGATAGAAAGGAAAGATGGTTTTAAATGAATGAACAAATAGGTCATTTTAGTTAGAGAAATAGAAACTATTTTAAAAACGCCTGAAATTTTAAAATTCACTAGATGGCTTTAATAGAAGGCTGGCGATAACAGGATAAAAGAGCCATGAACTTGAGGATAAATGAATATAAATAATCCAATTTGAAAAACAGGAGAAAAAAATGACTGGGAAAAGCGGTCAATATCAAAAGGTCTAACATACATGTAATTGGAGTTCTAGAAGAAAAGGAGAGAGGAAATGGGGTAGAAAAAAACATTTGAAACCGTAATGACCAAACATTTCACAAACACAGAGAAAGATATATATTTGCAGATTGAAGAATCTCAGTGAACTCAAGAAAAACACACCCAGGCACATTAGAGTCAAACTGCTGAAACCAAAAAGAAAGAAAAATTCTTGGGTGCAGCCAGGGAAAAACAAAACACTACATACAGGGAAACAATAATATCAATTACTATTACTTCTGTTAGGGGAAAAAAAAGATGACAAAAGACAGTGTTACGGCTTTGTAAAGAAAGAAAAAGTGCAGAAAGAGAAAAACCGTCTATTCAGAATTAGTATAACAAAAATATCCTGCAAAAAATGAAAGGAAAATGAAGACATTTTCAGATGGAAAAAACTGAAAGAATCCATCATCATCAAATCTACACTACAAGAACTTGTTAAAGGAAATTATTCACACTGAAAGGAAGTGACACCAAAATGAAAACTTGAATCTTCAGGAAGGAATTAGCAATACCATACGGGTAAAAATTATTTCCTTCTTTACTTAATATACATGTGACTAAAGCAAAAATCAAAGCATTTTATGTATTTTGGGATTTATAACATATAGAAACAACACATAAGACAACAATAGCATAACGAACGGAGGGTAAGGGTAAACGGGCTAAAAATCTGCAAGGTTCTTGTATTTTCTGCAAAAGAGTACCTCTTTAATGCCATATAAATAGGCTGTGAAAAGTTGAAGACATATATTGTAATCCCTCAAACAGCCACACACACACCCCCCTCAAAAAAACAGAAGGTGGTATCCATTCCTATTCAAAAAATAAAATAAAATAAGCATAATTTCACAGAGAGAATCCTATGAAAATGTTTGTAGCAGCTTTATTCATAATACCCCAAAACTGGACAGAGCCCAAGTGTACATTAATTAAAGTGCAATGGCTGAGCAACCAGTGGTCTATTCAGACACTGGATACATACAATACCACCCAACAACAAAAGGAAAGAACTACGAGCCAGTGCAACATGAATGAACCTCAGAAACATTATCTGAGCAAAGTCTCTAGAAGAGACTAAATTTATCTCTAGTGAAAATAAAAAGAAACACTGGGATAGGACAAGGTTTGACTGAGGAAGGAAATGAGGGAACTTTCTGGGGAGATAGTTATGTTATGTATCCTAACAGAAGTTTGTATGTACTTGTCAAAACTCCCTGACGGCATTCTTAAAAACTGTGCGTTTCACTATTTACCATAAACAAAAAATAAGTTGTAGCATAAACAAAAACAGCAGGGAGAGTACTGCTGTTTTCAACTTATTATTTTTATTTTATTTTGTTGTTGTTGTTTTAGGGTGGCACCTGTGGCATATGGAGGTTCCCAGGCCAGGAGTGGAATCGGAGCTGCAGCTGCCAGCCTATGCCACGGCCACAGCAATGCCAGATCCGAGCCAAATCTGCGACCTACACCACACCTCATGGCAGCACCAGATCCTTAACCCACTGAGGAAGGCCAGAGATCGAACCTGCATCCTCATGGATACTAGTTAGATTCGTTTGCACTGAGCCATGATGGGAACTCCATGTTTTCAACTTTTTTTAAATACAACTCCAAAGAGAGAGAGAGAGAGAGAGGTATGAACTGATGGATGGTTAGAAAAATGAATAGATGGGTAGATGCATGATAAAGCAAAAGGCTAATTTTAGAATTCAGGTGGTAATTTATGCAGGCTGAATGATGCTTCCCTTCCCTTCCAACCACCCACCCCTCCCCGACCCCGCAAAAAAAAAAAAAAAAAATCCACATCCCACTCCCAGAAACTTGCGAATATGTTCTGCTATGTGGCAAAAGGGATTTTGCAGGTGTGATTAAGAATCTTAACATGGGAGGATTATCCTGGACTATTCAGGTGGGTCTTATGTAACCACAGAGTCCTTAAAGAGGGAGCCAGGAAGGCCAGAGGTAGAAAAGATGATGTGGCCACAGACGCAGAGGCCAGAGCAATGCGGCCACAAACCAACTAAGAAGTACATCCTCTAGAAGTTGGAAAAAGCAAGGAATAGATCCTCCCCTAGAACTTTCAGAAGGAACAGAACCTTGATTTGAATCTCAAAAGACTCACTTCAAACCTCTGACCACAGGAACTTACATTACATTTGTGTTCTTTTTTTTTTTTTTAGGGCTGCACCCGTGGCATATGGAAGTTCCCAGGCTAGGGGTCCAATCAGAACTGCAGCTCCGCCTATGCCACAGGCACAGCAACACCAGAGCCAAGCCGAGTCTGCAACCTACACCACAGCTCACAGCAATGCCAGATCCTTAACCCACTGAGCAAAGCCAGGGATCAAACTCAGATCCTCATGGATATTAGCTGGGTTTGTTTCCACTGAGCCCCAACAGGAACTTCCCACTTGTGTACTTTTAAGCTGCTAAGTTTATCATCATTTGTTACAGCAGCAGTAAGAAGCTCATGCATAGATAGGTGTCTATGCACAATTCTTTCGACTTTTCTGTATATTTGGAAATGTTCATGACAATCTGTTGAACTTAAAAAACCTCCCATTGGCTAAGGGTAGGAATTAGGTAAAAGGTGAACTAACTGAACTATCCAACACAAGTATCTGATTGGCTAACAACCTCCCAACTCTTCCAAACTTATTTAAAAGTTTTAAGTAGAACCCTGATTAGACATTAGAATTCATAATTGTCATGATCGCTAAAATTACAATCAGTAGAGAGGGGGAAGTGAAGTAAATTGGACATTGCAGAAGGAAGCAATGTTTTTATTTAAAGAACCCACCCCATGGAAAGGTCAGCCTGGTAGCTCTCCTGGATCCTGTTCCCCAACATGGCAAACATTTATTTCTTCCTCTGCTTGTAAGCCCATAGGTTCTCCAGAATACTTAAGTTCTGTTGTTATGGTTGATTGTTTTTCTCCTTCCAAAGAATCCAGGAATGGAAGGAAGATTGTAGGATGGATAGACAGCAGCCATTCAAATGACTGGCTCAGTAATTTACATACACAGGGTATTCGTTTAAATTAAGTGCTTATGAATCAGGAATCCACTGTGTTAGAGAAAACCAGGCTCTTCTTTACACAGATAATAAAAGGTTTGGGTCTTGTTTTGGGTTGTTTGTTTGGTGGTTTTTTTTTTTTTTTTGGTTTTTTTTTTTTTTGAGATTTTTGATTACCCAGATCTGGAAGTTAGTCTTCATTGCATCATCTTAAAAGCGCAAATTGCCTTTGAAAAGAACAGTAAAAATGCATATCAAAGCGAAAACAAAAAGCAGGCAAAGCTTAAAGCTGATTTCTAAATGTATGGGGTTGCAAAATGGCAAACAAAAACTGAACAAAAATTTTAAACCAAGTTTATAGCCCAAGCCATGAATAAAAATAGAAATGAGAGTCGTGCATGGAAGAAACTCATACCCAGCCTCTACAGAGCTGTGTTCTCAGGAAGGGAGAGATCTGATTTCTCAAAATCTGTTTTTCAAGCAAAATGAATAAAATATCTCAAATATTTTATTATAAGTGCCAAACATGGCAGATGGCATTTGCATGGAGATTATATAATCACATTGAAAACTAACCATAAAGTTCTAAGAATATCCACAGAGGGAAAATACCTCCACCTCATCCTCTCTGCTCATCAGAATGGCTCTCCTACAGGGAGGGCCCACCGTCTCTGAAGCCCAGAGAGAAATGCAATCAGGGGAGGATTCCATTTCTCTGGCTCCAGACTCAAATTTGAATCAAGAGTTCAGTAAGTGCCAGTGTTTTCTCATTATCACCAACACCCAAAACCAACTGGTTTTAACCCAACATAGCCACTGAATTAAAAAAGGGTATACGTACTTTGTAGAAACTTGCATGCTCTTCTCATGAAACACCCAAATTTGCATTTCAAGTCAATATTTTTTCGAGCACCAATTATATTTTCAGCAACCACTTTATATTTTGGTTAGAGCTAGGCCTGAGTAGCATTTCAGTACATGTTTTAGGATAAATAAATTTATGAATGAATGAAGTTATGTTTTAAGACATGGCCTTATTCTCTAATGAAACATGAGGGCAAGTCTCTTCCCCTCAATAAGATGACATGCTTCTTCTTTTCTAACAAAGACCCAACCTTCATTCCACTGCACCTAACAAAAGTGGCACACTGAGCCATTTTTCATTAAATCAGCTTTATAGAGCTGTAATTGACATCAAACAAAATTCACCGATTTTTAAGAGTACAAGTAGATGAATTTAATGTTTACAATCATTGCTATAATCAAGATCCGGAAAACTGCCATCAAAAACTTTTTTTCCTGTTCATTGCTGTTAACTTTATCTCCTACTCCCTGCTCCCAAGAAACCACGGTCTATCACTATTGTTTTATCTTTTCTAGAATTTCATAGAAACTGAATCATACGGTAGGTAGTCTTTTGAGTCTGGCGTCTTTCCCTTATCATAATGTATTTGAGATTTATCCATGTTGTCATGTGTATCAGCAGTTCATTTATTTTGATTCTGAGTAGTAGTCCACTGTATGGGGGTACCACAGCTGATGGCTATTTGGACTGTTTTCAGTTTTGAAGAGTATGAATAAAGCCGCTATGACCCACAAGTCTTTGCATGGACATGTTTTTTGTTCTCTTAGGAGTAGTTTCTGGGTCAAATGGCAAGTGTGTATTTGACTTTATAATAAGTCGCCAAACTCTTTTCCAAAGACAGTGTTTGACAGTTCCAGGTGTTGTGCATCCTCTTCAATACTCAGTATCATCAGTCTTTTTAATTTTAGACACTCTGGTGGGTACCGAGCGGGCTCTCACTTTGCATATTTCTCTAGTGACTCATGCCATTGAATACCTCTTTGCGTGCTTGACAGGTCAATTCTGACATCTAGGTGTGGGGTGGTATATTCCTAATGATGGAATCAGAAGGCTCAAAGATGCACTCCCTGGACATAGTCACTTGTAAATCCAGAGCTAGGCAGATTCTGGAATGACTGTCTCGAGATCAGACCACACCAAGAAAAGATACACACATTAAAAAGATCCACACTTTAAAGAAAAATCTTCCAAAACTCAAGTTGAATTGTTAAAGGCCAGATTAATTATCTGCCTTTCCTTCCTTAGGGGGAGAGGGGAGGAAAAAAAGAAAAACACTCCTCTCACAAATAGAAAGAGCTGGAAATGATACAGCAGTCCCTTCTCCAGCAGACACCCCCACATAATATATCACTAGCTATCAGATGGCCGTCTGAGATCTGAAGGCTTCAGAACATGAAATTTGCCTCTCAAAAGAACCAAATGTTAAGCTCTGCTACACATGCCATTAGTCTCTTACAGCATTCAATTTTCTCTTCATCTTATTATTTTTAGGTAGGATTCAAAACACCCACCAGGGATGTATTTTTTTTATGAGCTAGAATGTTGTTTTGGTAGAAAATGTGTTCAACTCCTAATCATTTGTCAAGGATTTTTTTTTTTTCATATGAGATGTAGCTTTCCATCTACTTAAAGTACAGTAAATTACTCATATTCAGGACATCAAAAAATGTCACCCCTTTACTTAGGAAAAGAATAAAATCAGTCTCCACAATTATCCTCTCCATCACTAACAGTCCTGGAAAAAGTCTTAGAAAACTTCTCTCTAACCCTTCCAAATCGTCTACTAGAAACTGGCGTAAACCCTGAAAATGTCTCCTCCCAATTTTCCATCTTTGTTCCAACTGTACACTCGGACATCTGCTCTCCAGCCTTTAAGGTGGACTTTTTTTTCCAAAAGCCCAAAGTTTCTTCAGAAGCAACTTACATGATAATCTACTTTTTCATCAAAGAAGAAGAGCAAGAGAAAAAAAGACATGAAGCAAAAACCTTTTTATAGCTGAGATCCATTAATTTGCATCATTCTTCTGTAACCCTAAACTGTATCTGGTTGGAGATTAGGAATTTAGTTGGCCGGCCTATATTTTGACTGTGCAGGCGTATAAATATGACCATGATGAAATGAAAATCTTTCTTCCAGGGACACTGGGTGGACCCACACTTTTTGTAACCTATGGGTGATGGGTGATGGGTGATGGTCATTGCATTGGCAACAAACTGGATTTTAGTTTCTTCTTTGGGATAAGGAGACTATTCCATTTCCATAGCTATGTAATACATGATTTATTTCTTCAACAAGCATATTTTCCAATGCAAGATCTGCCACATTAAATCCAAATATAAATTTAAATGCCTGAGATTTAGCCAAGAAACAGATTGGGTATCAAATGAGAACATCATGGTATTTCACACACTTAGGTGTTAATTACTCTAACTAGGATTGATTCCCAAAGGCACTTTGCTTGACATCCATCAATTAGTCCTTTTGTGGAAATCTAAGTCATCTAATCAGTTGCAAAATTCAGGAAGATTGATAAACACAATTATGGCTGCTCTCTCTATTTCCTCACGGAAGTTCTTTGCCATCATCTACCTCTAGAGTGAGCCCCAAGATCTTTTAACTCAGAAAGAACTACCTCCACTGCCACCCCCAATATACTCCAATGCCCCCAAACCCACACCATCCCTAAGCCAACCTTTGCACCCTTAATCTCTTCGGTCAGAGGAAGAAGAAAAACACAGGCCAATCCATTTCTGCAGGGGTGCTTGTTGTGACTCAAAGTCTTGGTCTGCTTGAAGGCAAATCCACACCACAATGAGCAACAGAGGGAATCTGCGAAGAACATCTCTCATCTCAGAGCCACCATTTGAATAAGCAGAGGCACTGGTTTTGCCTTTTTCTAAAAAATTCACTATACACGGTAATTATATAAACCACGTCATTAGTAACGTTTTCCCGGAATCATTTTTAATAGGTCCAAAGCATGGTTCTCCTCTTTAACAATAAGCCCACCTGTGGGTATATGATGAAGGAAGGTGAGAACAACTTCCCTCCCCCCTTGTCCACACACTGAGGCTCATGCCACCCTAGAGCTGAAGATGCATAAGCCTAGAAGGGCCACTGCCTTGGCACTCTGAGGGCAGGTCAGCGCCTTGGGGAGTCTTTCCCCGACAAGTGCCAATAGCTGCCTTCCTTCTCACCTCCTCCCACCACCGACAGGGCAGGGCTATGACCATGTCACTCTGGACCAGTTCTTCTATCACGTTGCTGCCAATAAATACTTACTGATGGGCCCAGCAAAGCCCTCTGAATCCCGGAGGCTCACAAAGCTTGTGCCTCCTCCTACTTAGCCAGACTTTGCTCGCCATGGAACCCAAGGACGAAGATTTCCGGGGTCACCCACCTTCACACTCCCTGACTGCCAAGTGCAATTATCAAAGAGAGATCACTGAAGGGAGAGAAAGAAACACAGCTCAGAATATGACATGTCCAGTAAGATGGCACCATGGCGGTCCCCCAGCATTCACTGCTGACCATTCACGAGTCCTTCCCTCCACTCAGCTCCTTCTAAGCACTCGTGATTCTCACAAGCTTAGAAATGAAGCGAAGAGTTCCCACTGTGGCACAGTGGGTTAAGAACCTGACATACTGTCCGTGAGGATGCAGGTTCAATCCCTGGACTCGCTCAGTGGATTAAGAATCTAGCATTGCCGCAAGCTGCAGGTGCAGCTAGGATCCTGCATTGCTGTGGCTGTGGCACAGGCAGGCAGCTGCAGCTCCAATTTGACCCCTAGCCTGGGAACTTCTATATGTTGCAGGTACAGCCCTAAGAAAGAAAAGAAAAGAAAAGAAAAGAAAAGAAAAGAAAAGAAAAGAAAAGAAAAGAAAAGAAAAGAAAAGAAAAGAAAAGAAAAGAAAAGAAAAGGAAGGAAGAGAAATGAAGTGAGAAGGCAAAAAGGAAGCCACAGAATGTATAACACTGAGTCTCCGATTCTAAGAGTCGAGTGACCCGAAAGGTCCTCTAATCCAACGATGCTGTTTTACAGATGAAAACACTATGGCCAAGAGAGGGTAGGTGAGGCTTACCCAAGATTATTCTGACAGCCTAGAACTGATTTCGTGTACCTTCTTTCCTCTATCTTCCAAAATAAATAGCTCTAAATTATAATAATAATAAACCACCATATTTGTTGTGTGGTTATTATTGCCAGACACGGTGCTAACTACCTTTCATAGATTATTTCATTTAAACCTCACAACCATCCTATGAAGCCCATACTCTCATTATTCCCAAGTGGGAGATGAAGAAACTGCACCATGTTTAAGCCACTGGCTGGAGGTCAAAGAGCAAGTGGGTAGAAGAGCCTATGCCTTTAGCTGAATGTTCTACGCACACGACCAATCAACACTCCTGTCGTGACCCTAGGCATATCCTGAATCATCACTATATAAATTACTTCCAGGATCCTTGCAGATCTTGTGTGGTTATAGAGAACCAAGACAACCCAATTCCTCCACATATCAAAAAACAGATTGCAGCTGCCTGCCCATGAGTAGCATCTGACGGACTGTTTCTGTCCTCGAAGGTCCAAGCAAGCTGGACTGTCTACAGAAAGGCCAAGTCCACATGACATAACCTTGAAAAAACAAACCTTTGTTTGGTATTTAAAGGACTCCTCAGTATCTTCTGCTTGCATTAATACTGCCCCCAAAATGTTTTTTACCCTTCCACTTCCAGCAGGTACGGGCATCTAACTCTGCCTCTGAAAGCCTAACACCAACACAATCGCCTAGCGGACAGCATCCCAGAGCTGGGTCCACATTCACCAGCAACCCCCAGGGTCCATGGAGGATCCAGAGCAGACTTTCCACTCAACTTGCACATCAACTCCACCCCGTGAAGTTACAGAAAGAAGGCACACAGACTTCCTGGTGAAGAAGTCTGATCTAGGATATTCATTTGTTTGTTTTGGTTTGATGTGGTTTGGTTTAGTGGAGCCCACAGCATGTGGAAGTTCCAGGGCCAGTTACTGAACCCATGCCACAGCAGCAACCTGAGCCATAGCTGTGACAATGCTGGATCTTTAACCTGCTGAGCCACCAGGGAACTCCTGGGCTGGGATATTCTGAAATGTATAAAGGGCTGGCAGAGATAATCTGAGCTGAGTTCCTCATATCAGCAATATTCCCCATCTGGGGACATGGAAATGGCTGGACGGAAAGACACAGAGGCAGTCTAGGGCAGGGGTTGGGTTCAAGAGAGTGGGCAATATAGTCAGAGTAAATCTTTTCCAAGCTTGGAGACCTTGGGCAAGTTGTGAACCTCTCTGAGCCTCAGTTTCCCCATCTGTAAAAGAGGAAGAACAATACTCCCTCAGAGAACCCGTCGGATGATTAAATGAGATAATATATTGTGTCTAGCACAGTGCCTAGAACACAGTAATATAATTATCATTCCTTACGTTTTTGTTGAATTAATTCCATCTCTTTTCAGTGGAGAGAGAACTTCTCATCTTCATTGCAGAAGAGGAAAGAAGGACAAGATGAGGGGAGGGAGGTAGAAAGTTAGGTGGAAAATTCTAATGCCAGTGAATCCTGAAGCCAACAGAGTCTAAGGAACAATGCTAAGTCTGGGTGCAAAAAGAGAATCCAGCCAATTATACCTAGCTTCCAGTACTTTTCAAGTACATATTTATAGCATATGTTTAGGTGTTTATGCTGTATATATAATTAGCCATTTTTCTTTAGTGTATCCAGTAATTATTTTATCAAATGCACATCTGTTTTAATTAGGCATGTACACACTTTACTATACTGTAAAATGTCAAACACACTGTAAAACAGCTCAGAGTACATTAACACATAAAAACAAAAATTCATTTGACATATCACAAACAGCTGCAAGAAGCTCACAGACCCAACCAGCTGCTCCTCGACAACTCAGAGCCATTGGCTGTTCCACTGGGTCCTTGAGAGACTGTGCCCAGGATGGAGCTGCACCGTCTGCTTTCTGTTCTCCTGCCTCAACTCAACTGTCAGATATGGTGCCTAGGGAAGCACATGGGGCTTGGCTGGTGCCACACATTCTGGCCTGTCTTCAGCTTGCCGAGTTGGAGAATCTCAGTGCAGCTGATAATACCAAATACTCAACCCTAGAGGAGGCCTCAGCTGCCAACTGTAGGTGCCCTCATTAGACAGAGAGGGATCCTGAGAACCAGGGGGAGGAACTGAGTTAGTGAATGGACTGAGGTCATCATCCCTGGGCCATTCCATGCCCAATCCAGTGCTCCTTCTATTCCAGTGGTTTCTAAGCCTGACTGCATCAGAATCATCTGGAGCACTGGCATAAAAATGCCAGTCCCCAGGGCCCCACCCTGACTGAGAACTTTTACGGGAAGTTGCAGGTACAGCCCAGGAACACATATTTTAACAAATATTGCTAGCAATCCCAAAGCTACTTTGTATGAAGTATATATAAAGAATTCCTACAACTCAAAACTAAAAAGATACACATCTGGAAAACTTGAATAAACATTCTATAAAGAAGATGTAAAGATGGCCAATGAGCACATGAACGGTGCTCAATTTCATCAATCCTCAGGGAAACGCAAATGAAAAACCACAACGAGGTATCATTTCAGAGAGCTGGGATTAAAAACACTAACACCACAAAACGTTGGCGAGGATGTGGAGCAACTGGAATTTACACCCATTGCTGGCAGGAGTAGAATATGGCACAGTCATTTTGAACAGCTACTTGTCAGTTTCTCATAAAGTAAAACATACATCTGTCCTGTGTTCCATCCCTAGCCATTTCCTCAAGACAAATAAAGACATATGTCCAAGAGTGTTCACAGCAGCTTTATTCATATTCTTCAGCAAACAACTTAAATACCCACCAACAGAATGATGGTAGGATAAACAAATTGTAGTATATGCATATGAAGGAATACTACTCAGCAACCTAAAGGAACTATTAATACATGCAAGCTAATGGATGACTCTCACTGGCATTATGCTGAGTGAAAGAAGTCGGACACAAAATTGTACACTCTTTATGCTTTTCCATTTATATGCAATACCATTTATATAAACTTGTAGAATGGCTGAAGCTAGTCAATGGGGATAGTCAGAATATGGAGAAGGATGGGTTTGATTGGGAAGGGATTTTCTAGGGTAATAGCAATGTTCTATGCTTTAACAGGGGTGTGAGTTCCATAGATGTACACATTTATAAAAATGTATCAAACTGTACACAGAAGATCCACAGTTTTCCCTGTATGTATATAATACCTATATATGCATAGATATACATATTTATGTGTATATTTAAAAGAGAGGATTTACGTAGATAGATAAATAGATAAATAGCAAGTTCTATAGGAACCTATTTTTACGAACCTATTGCTATCTACCCTCCCAATTCATATATTCCCTCCTTTACCAGTATTTCTGATACCTCCCAAATAACCTACTTGTATTCAAATCCTTGTCTCAGGCTCTGCTTCTGGAAAATTCAATCTAAGACAGTCACATTGCCAGTGAGTTAGGATCTGAGATTTGAAAACAAGTCTTCCTGATTTCGAATCCTTAACACATCATGCTGCCTTTGACACACACAGTGGAAGACTTTATCGTACCATTATCAATCTATGACAGATCAAGTAATCAAAACCCAACAACAACAAAAGGAATTTTTGTGAGATATAAGGTTAATTTATAAGGTTAAGTTAGCATGTATTAGAATATATATCCTATACCTTACAGAGAGCACACCTTCTTTTTAAGTATTTTACTGAAAAATTCTTAATACATTCTAAAAATTATAAGTTATTTAGGCCACAGTCTCTTAAAAAGGTACAATAAAACCAGAAGTTAATAACCAATGTTTAAATAAATACATCCAAAAAGAAAACTTTCAAATACCTGGGAATTAAAAAGAAAAACATCTTTCCTAAATCATGATATGGTCAAGGGAGAAATAAAAAGTGCAACAGGAGCTAATACGTACACATATATATATGTACATTTATAGGATACAAGTACAGGCTAAAGCTATAATTTTTAATAACATGCAGCTTCAAACATTCTGGAGTATTTTTAAAAGAAAGATAATAAAGTTTTTTCAACTCAAGAAGCTAAGGGGAAAAATGACAAAATGTAACTCAGGCAAGGAAAGAAGATAATGAAGATGAATAAATACATAAATGAATTTAAAAACAGAAAAGCAAAATTGATAGATGATACCAAGAGCTGGTTCTTTGAAAATTCAATAAAACAAACAAAATCTCTGGATAAGCTAATCAATAAAAACAGAAAGTAAAATCATACATAAATACATTTAGTAATGAAAGATGATGGAGGAATAGATGCACAGAAGATTTTAAAATTATAAGTGAAAAATTCACCAGGTATGTAAATAGATTAGCAAATCTCAATGAAATGGATAATTCCAGCCGGGGCAGGACTGCGTAAGGGATAACAAACTGACTCAGGAAGGAGTAAGTTAATCTTTAATTATCCCCCACAAAAACTCTGGATCCATGTAGTTTTATAGGTAAGCTCTTATAAATCTTCAATGAGGAGAAAACCCCATACCATATAAGCCATTCTATTACACACAAAAAAAGAAATTGCCCAATTTATTTCACAAAGTTATCTTAACCATATACCAAGCTCTGACAAAACAGTACAGGCACACACAAATATAACAGGTCTGTAGAGAAACATTAACACAGCAAGCCCAAGGCTGCTAGCTTTTTTTAAAAAGCCTACTACAAGAATGGTCCTTGGGCGGCATCCAGGAACTTGGAATTCTGAAGTTCCCATCCCCCTGATTGATAAGGGGGGCTGACTGTGTCCAAACTGTTTATGCAAACAATATGCCTGACACTGAACACCAGCTTTCCATCTGGCAGTCTGGAATTTCAGTACAGACCTAACCGAGGCTGCCTCCCTGATCAGCGTCCAGTGAAAGCCCTAGACACTGAATCGAATGCGCTTCCCTGCTAGACATCATTTCACATGCATTGACACTTGTGGCTGGAGGAATTAAGTGCGTCCCATGTGACTCCACCGGGAGAGGACTCGTGAAAGCTCACGTCTGGTTTCCCCCTTATTTTGCCCCACATGCGTTTCCCTTTGCTGGTTTTACCCTGTATTTGTTCACTGCAAAAATCAAAGTATAAGTGTGACTATCCACATGCTGAGTCTTATGCGTTCTCCTCACAAATGAACAAATCTGAGGATGGTCCACACAAAAGGCCACAGCCCTTATGTATAGATGTTAAAATTTCTTCCTTTTTTTTTTTTTTTTTTTGCTTTTTAGGGCCGCACCCAAGGCATATAAAGGTTCCCAGGCTAGAATGCCGCATCCTTAACCCACTGAGTGAGGCCAGGGATCAAACCCACATGCTCATGGATTCTAGTCAGGTTCAGTAAGCACTGAGCCACAGCGGGAACTCCAAAATTTCTAACTAAAACACTAGTGAATACTAAAATAATAATTGTCTAAAGCCAAGTTTTAGTTTGTAATATGAGTATTAAAAATCTAGTTATAGGAAGAGTCTTATAATAGAGCAGCTCATAGCAGCGCAGTAAGTTTTAAAGCATATGATGTTATCAGAAGACATTCAGTAATAAAAGTTAACATTAAATCCAAACAAATATCTTAACCAAAAAAAAATTCCTTTATCCTGAATATAATGAAGAACATCCTCAAACATTCACCTCAAAATACAAAAGAGTAAAATATAGCTCCTAAAGCCATTCTCATTTAAAACTGAGACCAAAATACAAATTCCTACTGTAACCACTACACTTAACACTGTCTAGAAACTCTTCATGATGCAGTAAAATCTGAAATAAAAATAAGAAGTATTTACATTTTTAAAAGGAAGAAAACCTTACGTGCCTAGAAAATTCAAGACTTTGGCAAGTTATCTGAATATCGGAAAAATATTTTAAGAAGTAATTAGCTTTACTTTATGCCATTTATCAGTACTTAAAAAACACAGAACTCTGAAACAGACCATGCTCAAAAGCCGCTTCACAATATCTAGAAATAATAGCAACATGAGTGACCCATAGGAAGTAAATTGAAAATTCTCTTGACTATACTGGGAGTTCCTGGCATGGCTCAGAGATAACGACCCCAACCAGTATCCATGAGGATGTGGGTTCGATCCCTTGCCTCGCTCAGTGGGTTAAGGATCTGGGGGTGTCATGAGCTGTGGTGTAGGCTAAAGACATAGCTCAGAGCTGGTGTTGCTGTGGCTGTGGTGTAGGCCAGCAGCTGTAGCTCCAATTCGATCCCTAGTCTGGGAACTTCCATATGCTATGGGTGCAGCCCTTAAAAAAAAAAAAAGACAAAAAGAAGACCAAAAAAAAATTCTCTTGAATATATGAAAAACTTGAGATATTTCTTGGATGAGAATATTGATTAAGTATTAAACTACCAATTCTAGAGTTAATTAATAGCTTGAATATAATGAGAGACTGAATATACAAATGAGCAATGGCCAGACCTGTGTAAAAACAGAACTCTGACTCATAATCTACAGCAAACTTGCCTAGGAAACCCCAGGAAGCCAGCCTGCTGTAAGTCAGACTTACAGGAAATCAGACTATTACCTCTAGAAACAATCCAAGAAGTTAAATAATAACTTCTATAACAATCAGCCCAAAATGGCCAGGACTTGATTAATAACTGACAGCACCCCTACTTACAACGTAGGACCAACAGAGAAAGCCAAATATGTACCCCTAACCAATCACACAGATGCCCCACTTTGAGCTCATCCATCTCTAGCTTCTCCATGCCAACAGCCTTCAATCAGGGCACACCTGAGGCCTCTTTCTTTTTTTTCCACTATAAAGCTTCCGTGCTCCTCTCCCTGCCTTTGAGTGTCTGCCAAAATGCAAGGGATGATGGCTGATTCCCATGCTATAAAAAACCCTGAATAAATAGCCTTTGTTTGTTCTCATTTGGTCTGTCTTTTTATTTCTAAAATAATATCAAACAAATTCCAGTAAGACTTTTTTTTTTACCTTGGCAAAATAATTCTAAAGTTCATCTTTTAAAGATAAACATCTGAGAATAATCAAGAACGCTTTTTAAAAACAAAAGCAATGAGAGGACACTAGCTCTACTGTGTTTTAAAACAATGAATAAAGCAATACACATATTTAGCCTTGAGCCAAACACTAATATGTGTAAATTTTTAGTACCTAATAAAAGAGTTATCACAAATCAGTAGAGAAATGAGGTCTGTTCAGTCCTTAATGCTGTGAAAATCTCCCCATTTAGGGGAGAAAGTTCATTTAAAAACATCATCTCAGAAATATTTCAAAGTAAATTTTAGACATATCAAAAAGGTAAATATAAGAAGTTAAATGATTAAAATAAAACTATAAGATCATATAGGTGAATAGTATCTAATCTCTAAATGTCTAAAAAAAAAGAAAAAAGAGGAAACAATCAATCAATGTATAATTTATGCATTTAAAATAGGGCAAAAATGTTTATAAAATACCATACAAAAATTATGAAATATAAATACATATGGCACTGGTGAATATATGAACAGAAAAATGGACAAAGTACATGGAAAAGTCACAAACAAAAATAGAATAGCAAGTCACCACAGAAAAACAGGCAACAATTCAAGTAATAAGCTGCAGCTTTCTGGCTCTCAAATTAGTCATTTTCTTAAAAATAGGATTACCCAGTGCTGATGAGGTAGAGTGAAAAGGAAACTCACTGCTGGCTGGGTGGATTGTAAGTGGTATAATCTTTTTGAAAAGTGTTTTGGCAATGCGTATGAAGAGCTTGAAAAATATTCCTATCAGTCAAGTCATCCAGCCTAAAAACAGGAGAAAAGCATCATGCACACAGAGATGCTGAATTCAGTACGATTTATAAGAACAAAGAGGATGGAAACAACTGAAATGCTTCAGAATGGGAGACTGGATAAGTAAATTACGGCGCATTCCAAAGAAAATGTTACTCGCTTATCTTAAATGTTTTTATAAAGAGCTTTTGGTAATATGGGGAAATGCTTATGTCAATTATTAAGCCAAAAAGCAAAAAAGTTTTCATATGTTCAGTCCCATATGATCTCAATTATGGAGAGTTTAACAAATACACATTTATACATGCATATACATATATGTATATGTGTACGTATGCCAAAACGGAGCTTGATTGTCTCAGAGGGTAGAATTATGGGAGACTTTTTGATTCTTTCTACTTTTCACCACTTTTTTCAATTTTCTAATTGAAAAAAGATGAAGGGGTGGAGACTTTGTTTAAAAAGATGGAAAGCTAGTTTGTCCAGGTTTCTTGTACCAATATTAGAAGAGTTCTTTTGCGGGTTTTGGGGGGTTTTTTTTGCGGGGGTTTTTTGGGGGGGAGGGGTTGTTTTTAAGAAAAGAGACTTAGAAAATGATACACTATGCATTGGTGACTGGGGTAAAGGGTTACCTGATTAAATAACTGCTGAAGAGGAAGGCCTTTAGAGGTAGATATAACCCCTCATTCAGACCCGGATGACATAATAAGTCTCCCTACAACCTTCCAGAAACTGCCAGCTCTTCCGATGTGCAGCCAAAGGTGAGCTATTAATCCTAGGAGCACTGAAATCTAAACCAGTTGTGAGAAGTTCTCTCTCTCTCTCTCTTTTTTTTTTTTCCTTCTCTGACATTTAGAAACCAGTTGTTTGGGCTTCCATCCATGATTTGCAATTATAAAGCCTTTTTAAACCCTCTGGTTTTGCCCACATGCTGTAGAAATCAGTATGAAAGTGAGAGTCTGTAATATGACTTCACCAGGGAAAAAGCCCAAGCAAATGCCACGTAACTCAGAAAAAGGGATGTTTCCAATCAATAACCTTGGCATCTTCCTAAATCTTTTCACAGTTGTTCTTGTCTTGCCTTGGAATACATACTTGGTTCACCAACCGTGGGAGGTGTGCAGCCTGTTTAATCCTAATACTACTGATCAGAACTGCTCTACAAATAGCACGTGCTGTTGTTTTTCTAACCAATCCCTCAATTCCCCATGTGCTTATTAGCGGGGAGTCTCTCTCCTGAGACTCCTCTTACCCTCTGATAATCCAAACTGGCTGAGAACATTCCTCCAAGATGGTGACTCCTGTGCCAGTGACCACAGCTCTTCCCAGGAGCTTCACCCAGTTCCTCAGGGCTCAGCTACTCAGACGAAGCATGCACGTTGGGGCCTGAGGTTTAGCTCTCAATGCTTTGCCTCACTAACATGGCCACATCCAGCTACCACTTGGGTCCAGAGAGCAGAGTTCCAGGGTCCCTTTCCTCCAGAGGTCTGGACTTTGCCTTCCGGACCCTAAAAGTACAAAGAGCCTAACTAGACAGCATCTCCCCCAAACAAAAATGCTGCTCGCCCTATCTTCTACAGTGGTTTCCTCTTATAGTTTCCTCTCTTCTTGTCCAAGCCCTTGCCCCTCATTTCTTCTATCTCTTCTCTCCTAGTCATCCTCCTCTTCTCTATCTTTTCATTCATTGAGAACAAATATTGATCCAATATGGTACCAGGACATAAGTGATAACGGAGTAAGACATTTATTCATGCTCTCGAAGCCTGTAACCTAGTCATAGAGAGAAGACTGGCAAAAGACATGAACAATCAGATGCTAATTTCATTTCTACTTCTCATCTTTCTCTCATTATTTATACACATCATACAAAAAGGCTGAAATACAGCTTCAGCTTACACAACAATAATAAACTTTGATGGACTTTCCATTCTATTTCAGTAATACATTCCCAGTCCATGGTGGCCTCTTAGTAGATGAGATAATTTATTTCTGTGGGTGTTTCAGAATGGGACAAACTTTGCAGGACTGAGCATTCTTCCAATTAGTGATGAGGTGAAAACAAAACAAAACCAAAGCAATGCAAACACATGCTTTCTTGGGATAGAACATGATGGAAGACTATGAGAAAACAAATGTGTCTGTATGTAGGAATGACTGGGTCACTATGCTGTACAGAAGAAACGGCACAATGCTGTAAATCCCTATACTTTAATAATAAAAAAATAAGCGTATCAAGTCAGCCAGGAGCCCTGAAAATGCAAGATTATTCCTACAATGTATGTCCAAGCACTTCTTCATCTAATGGGCCCTCCAGGCAGCCCTGGGAAGACAAGTGCATGGTTTTATAGGCAATATTCTCAAAGGGCTTATTCTGATGATAGTGTGAAAAGAGCCAACCCCAAAGAAAGGCTGGACCCCTGGGGTTGAGACCATTCCCCTGCACAAAGGTAAACTAGAGAACTGAGGCAATGATCTGAATAATTCCATCTCACCTCTCCTCCTTCATCTTATCTCAAGAAAGGCTTCGGAGAGCTCAGACAAAACTCGCGGTGTCCTGCCTTTGCCTTTGTTTTCCATATTCGCTTAATTATCCAGATAAATACAGTATCCGCCTCTTTACTGGGGGGCAGGGAAAACGGTCAAAAAACTTCACATCTTTATCAGCTACTAGGGAAAAAATAATCTGTAGCCCTGCACCCAGGCAATGTGACACATTTTTTTGTCAGTTTTCTTTTTCCCAGTGGGTGAAATTTAACCACTACTTTGTTAGCGAAGGTCTAGTCATTCCCCAGAGGAAAATTATAGGCATGAAGATATAACCTCTGCCATGCCACAGATGAGCTTAAAAGGATAGATTTCTAGGTCTAGCCACCGTTTTGAAATTAGGTTTTAAAGGATTTGGTTTGTTGCTATGAATTTAAGGGGCAGAAAGGGCCAACAACCACTTACAGTTCTCAAAAATAACACCGAGCAAGAATATTTCCATCCTATTACAGCTCTGAAGAAGGATAAAAAAAAATAAAAGCTCCCCGTTGGACAAAAGTGAATTAACGATGGCCACAAATACCAACGTTAACTCTGCATTATTGAGATTCACACACTCACTTCATTACCAAAGCATCCTCCAGATTAAAACAGACATAACTAGTAGCTTGAAACTAAGAGTAAAGAGCTGCCTGGCCATCACTCTGTCAATTTCATCTCACGACTCTTTCCCCTGACAGCTTCTTCCAGGATATTTCAACCAGCTGTAAAATTTGCCTTCCCCTTCTTTTCTCCCTTTAAAGGAAAAGCCTGCCAGAGGATTTGGGTGCATTAGGACAGACTTTATTAAACAACTTAATCCATCTCTGCCTGCCTAGCAGGGCCTGGGGAGTCCTAATTAATCAATAAGCATTTATTGAGTGTTCCAATGTGCATAACAGTCCTGAGTCAGATGCCGTGAAGCCTTCAAGACCTAGTTAGGAAAATAGAGCACATTGCCTCCTAAAGGCTTTCCTGACAGTGAGTTAGTACAGGGGGGAAAAGGATAGAGTATTTGTTGGAGGCCTCCTGGGTACAAATGCTGCACGAGATGTCCTATATACAATATGATTTCCCTTAATCTGTACGTTTGCTAAGGCAGCCATAACAAAGTGCCCCCGGACTAGGGGGCTCAAACAACGGAACTTTATTTCCTTGTACTTCTGCGGGCTAGAAGTGTCAGCTGTTGGTTTTATTCTGAGACCTCCCTCCTTGGCTTGTAGGTGGAAAACAGAGGGAAAACACTCCCTCTGTTTTCACATGGCCCTTCCTCTGTGCACACTCATACCTGTGTCCCAATGTCCCCTTTTTATAAGGACACCAGTCCTATTGGATTAGCCCCCCACCCCCACCCTGCAGAGACCTAATTTTAACTTAATTACCCCTCTAAAAACATTATCTTATATATTGGAGGGTTAGGACTTCAATGTATGAATTGTGGGGTGTAGGGCACAATTTAGTCTATAATTCTACAACAGAGGTGAAAGGATTAAGTCCAGTAGTGAATAATTAAAAAAAAAAAAAAGAAAAAGTAGCTTAAAGGTAACAGAAGTTTATTTCTCACTTTCAAAAAGATAAGAAATGGTCCAAAACTGAAATAATGATCCCTGGTGGGAGAGACCCAGGTATCTTTCATAGCTTCCATTTCCAAGGTCACCTCATGGTCCAATATGGCTGCTGAAATTCCAACCATTAAGTCTATATTCCACTTTGGTGATTCTGTTCTCAGAAAGGCTCTCCCTCCACAGTTGTAAGATAGCTGCAGCATCCTCAGGACCTACCTTCCCTAAGCTTCTAATCCAGTGGGAAAGAGCAAGAGCCTCTTTTCTAGAAGTACCAGCAAAGTTATACTTGTGACCCACTGATCCTGATTAGGTCATATGCTTATTGTGGTGGTCAGGGGAAGGGGACATACTGATCACCTTGGGTCTGGACACCTACCTAGCCTTGGGGTAAGAGTGTGACCATCAGGAATTCCTGAGGGAACTTTCATTTAATGTTTTACTAGAAGGACAAATGGATGCTGTGCAGGACAAACCACAATGTCCATAGCGCGTTAGCCACATTTTTCAGATGAGTGCATGAGACCCAGAGAAGCAAAGTTACCTGCCCAGGGACCCACCCAACTGCCAGAGCTAGGATTCAAACCCTACCATCTGACGACAAAATCCTTCCCCTTCTTACCCTGTTACTTTCCTAGATTCAAAGCCAGGGGACATGATGACCATGGGAGGGGGCAAGACAGGAAGACTTCCTGGAGGAGGTGAAGTAATGAATGATAGAAAAGAATCTGGATACCAAGGAAACCAAAGAAAAAACACCACCAGCAAGGAGACATTCTCTGTGTGACTCAGTGCCCGAAGTCGACCTGTGTCACGGTTGTCCTGGCATAATAAATACCAGGGCACCAGGGCCACCACCATTGAGGGTCAGTCTGCAAACTCTGCAAACTTCTGGGGGGGAAATGGCCTTCAGAGCCAAAAGATCTGGGGGAAACCCGTCCTTTATCCTCTTGTTGCATTACAGGAAACCAAAAATACGGTTCTAAGAAGTCCTGCGTTATCTCATTTGGCTGGACCAGAATTTCCCAGACAACAATTTTCCTCATAGATTTTGTTTGCTGGTGACTTGGTTGTGATCACCTACTAACATCTTTCATATTCAAGACAACACAGTTCTTTGAAATGCACATCAGGAAACAGGAATTGCTGATTTAATCCAAAACTTGATTTTCGAGAAGAGGGAACCATGGTTCAGGGACGATAAGAGATAATGGCTGCTGGAGTTCCCGTCGTGGCGCAGTGGTTAACGAATCCGACTAGGAACCATGAGGTTGCAGTTCGGTCCCTGCCCTTGCTCAGTGGGTTAACGATCCGGCGTTGTCGTGAGCTGTGGTGTAGGTTGCAGACGCGGCTCGGATCCTGCGTTGCTGTGGCTCTGGCGTAGGCCAGTGGCTACAGCTCCAATTAGACCCCTAGCCTGGGAACTTCCATATGCCGCGGGAGCGGCCCAAGAAATAGCAAAAACAACAAAAAATAAATAAAATAAAATAAAATAAAATTAAAAAAAAAAAAGAGAGAGATAATGGCTGATGTTGTCTAACAGGTGAGGGACGGCTCCAAGGCCAGCACCCAGGCACCTTCACTCCCAACGCCTCTGTACACGCAGGTGGGTGGTAGTTTTCAAAGTACTTTTACATGAGATTATCTTCTTATTTGGGCATGACAAAACTAAGCTGAACATTGTTCTCATTTAACATTTCAGTTTTTATCTAAGTAGATCCTGGGTTCTTGCGTTTCCAAGAACTGAGGTGGGAGGGGAGTGGGGCTCACGGGCTCTTGCAGGCACCCAGCAAGGCACTCAGGGTTCAGTTAACTTGCCTACGGCTATTTAGTCAACACAGGGCTAGGAACTGTTTCTGTGTCCTCCCGTTCCTCAATAGGTTTTGAGTAGATACATGAATCAATCCATCAAGAAATGTTTATTAAGTGTTTACTGTGTTCTCGGAACTGTTCTAGACCCTGTGGGGCACACAAAATAACTGTAAATCAATCCAGCGATTATATATTGAATATTTACTATGTGAGAAGCCCTGTACTAAATATTATGGGAGTTACAAAGTTAAACAAGCTGTCGACCCTTTCCCAAGAAGTTTATTATCTAATGAAGGATATGAGATGAGTGCGCTGATAAATACAATGAAAGGCAGCATAGGAACATAGAAAGAAAGCTTGTTGGTGCGCATGTTTGTCTGTTTGTTTGCTTAGCGAGGAAGAGGCGTGTGAGCTGGCGTTAGAAGCATCTGATCCAACCGCACTGGCTCCTCTCTGCAGGTGAGAAAGGGGAAGTTATAAAAGCTGTTGGACCCCGGAGTTTGCAGCTGAATGCAGGAAAGCCTCTAAGAGAGGTTCTTAACCCGGACTGCAAATTGGAATCACCTGGGGAGATTTTAAAACACAGATGTCTGAGGTTCCATCCCTGACTCACTGAATCAACATCTCCTGGCCTAGGGCGTTAGGACTGTATTTTCTTTTTAAAGCTTCTCCAGGTGACTTTGGTGTGGTCAGGGTTGAAAGCGGCTGGCCTCCAGCTTTGAGGCAGGCCAGACTGGGGGGCTGGGGGGGGGGGGGGTGGCGGTAGGCAAGCTGGGTGGATAGAAACAGGGAGAAATAGCCAGACCTGATGACCACGCCAGAGGAAGGATCAGGGTCCTGCTGGGAGGGTGGATACTCAAAGAAGATAGCATCAAAGATGACTTCAAGGAGTTCTCTGTGGCAAAGCGGAAATGAATCCGACTAGGAACCATGAGGTTGCGGGTTCGATCCCTGGCCTCACTCAGTGGGTTAAGGACCCAGCGTTGCCTTGAGCTGTGGTGTAGGTTGCAGACACAGCTCAGATCCCATGTTGCTGTGGCTGTAGTGTAGGCCAGCAGCTACAGCTCCGATTAGACCCCTAGCCTGGGAACCTACATATGCTGTGGGTACAGCCCTAAAAGACCAAAAAAAAAAAAAAAAAAGGTGACTTCAAGACACAAGCAATAAAGCCTAGACCTGCCATTGTGGAAAGTGTGCTGAGCAAAAAGGTAATAGTTCACAAGAAGAGTTGAACACCATGGGTCATGTCTGCCTGGAGTCTTTCTCCCCCACCGTTTTAGGAGCAGCTTCTCCAGAGCATTTGTCCTGATCCCTAGCTATTTTTGTTTTGGTTTGGTTTGGTTTGGGGGTTTAGTTGTTTTTTATTGTTTTGTCTTGTTTTTGTTTGTTTGTTTGTTTGTTTTTGTCTTTTTCAGGCCAAACCCTAGACAGGGAGGTTCCCAGGCTAGGGGTCAAATCAGAGCTGTAGCTGCAGGGCTACACCACAGCCACAGCAACTCAGGATCCTAAACCCACTGAGCAAGGCCAGGGATTGAACCTGCATCCTCATGGATGCTAGTCAGGATGGTTTCTGCTGAGCCACAATGGGAACTCCCTGGTTTGATTTGGGGTTTTTTGTGTGTGTGTGTGTCTTTTGTCTTTGTTGTTGTTGTTGTTGCTATTTCTTGGGCCACTCCCGCAGCATATGGAGGTTTCCAGGCTAGGGGCTGAATAGGAGCTGTAGCCACCGGCCTACGCCAGAGCCACAGCAACGCGGGATCCGAGCCGCGTCTGCAACCTACACCACAGCTCACGGCAACGCCGGATCCTTAACCCACTGAGCAAGGCCAGGGAGCGAACCCGCAACCTGGTGGTTCCTAGTCGGATTCGTTAACCACTGCGCCACGACGGGAACTCCTGATTTGGTTTTAAGGCCGCACCTGAGGCATATGGAAGTTCCCAGGCTAGGGGGTGACTCAGAGCTGCAGCTGAGGCCTTTGCCACAGCTATGGCAAGGCCGGATCCAAGCCACATCTGCAACCTACGCTGCAGCTTGAGGCAACTCGACATCCTTAACCCACTGAGCAAGACAGAACCCGCATCCTCACAGAGACTATGCTGCATTCTCAGGCCACCTGTTGGGCACAACGGGGGCTCCTGATCCCCAGCTAGCTTTTAAAGCACTAGACAGGCTGTAATTGTGTCGGATTCACAACCACTGCTCGGCAGCCTCTCCTGCAGAAGGTAACCTTGGTCTATAACATTCTGTGTTTCGGGGACATACTATTAAAATCCAACTTCTGTATATACGACTTCTGCATACACCCCAAGCAGGCCCGGGGGGGTCTTAAAAATCATTGCACAGAGGGCTAAGAGCCAGAGAGTGTTTACTGTGCGCCAGGGCTGCACAAACACTTGGGCTACATGATCTCATCTGATCCTCCCCCAAATCCCACCAAACAAGCCCAGCTGTTCTCTCCACTTCACAGATGAGGAAACTGAGACACAGAAAGTTAAGGAACTCCACAGAGCTTGCACATCTTGTGAGGAGGACTAAAATGTTATGAATGGATCCAATGTCTTAGTCTCCTTATCTTCCTCTGTGAAAACCTGTCATCTGTAGAGTCATCACACACTTTTTGTCAACTGAATTGCTGACTCTCTCTGATCGCCGGGCCCTGAGCTCCTGAGCAGGATCCAAAAATGTTCAGAGCTGACAAGATGCCAGCAAGGAACCCTGGAGGATTTGGAACAGGGAAACAAGTATCATTTGATTTCATTTTCACAAGTCTTAGGTTCAGAAAAGACTCCTGCTCAAGCGCCACTGGGAAAGAGGTAAAGTCAGGAATTTGAACCTAGGTTTATCTGATTTTGAAAATACACACTTTTCTATCGTAACCCCGTATTGCCCCCATGTATCTAGAACTCACCTAGGAGTCTGACCTCGATGGGCAACTGAGGATGAACAATCCCCTGATGTGTTTCTCTACCTCTTATCCCCTCCCCCAAGCTCTGGCCTCTCTCACCTGCCCCACCCTAGAGGGGTGGGAACCCTGTTTCTGGCTCCAGCTGCAGGACAATCCCCCCAACCTTTCTAAAAAGGCCAGTAAGCGACTTCAGGTGGCAACTGGGACCAACAGCTTCTCCAGGCCACTGGAAAATGTAGCTGGGACCAAAAACTAGAGAGCATTCCTCAGCCACGCTGGCAGCCAGTTGGAGCACAGAAGGCATTTCACGTTAGTGCAAAAGGATTAGCCTCGGCAACATCCACACACCCAGGGGTCACTGACTGGTTTTGCTGTCTGAGGCAGGAAGCGAGGAGGTCAGCCACCCTCCAGCTGCTCCACCAATCCCAGGTTTCAGCTGTATTCAGGCTGACTCGAGGCCAGCCAGGGATGTCTGGCCTGACACCAGCTGCTCCGCCAAACCACCTGGCTGCCAGAAGAAGAGTTTGGCCAGAGGCCATAAGAAGAGGGTAAATGCCTATCTCATCTCACCCGCACCCTACAACAGATGCAGAGTTAGGCTAAGTTCCCACTGTGGCGCAATGGGATTGGCAGTGTCTCTGCAACACCAGAGCACAGGTTCGATCCCTGGCCTGGCACAGTGAATTAAAGGATCGGGCGTTGCCACAGCTGTGGTATATGTTGCAACGGAGACTCAGATCTGATCCTTGCTCAGGAATTCCATACGCCAAGGGGCAGCCAAAAAAAAAAAAAAAAAGGAAAAGAAGAAAAAAAAAAAAGAAACAAGCCCAGGACCCTCTACCAAGGGGTATGGTGAAGAGGGGTGCCCAGGAAAGTGACAGTCCCTGGTGTGCTTACAATGGCATTTGGAAAACAGCTCACTGATCAGATCACACCACCAGGCAGTGTCAGCAAAATCACCTGGCCCCCTGCTCTTCCAGGTGTGGGCCCCAGTGCAGCAGCTTCACCTGGGAGCTTGTTAGAAACGCAGACCCTTGGAGTTCCCGTCGTGGCTTGGCAGTTAACATGGACTAACATCCATGAGGACGAGGGTTCTATCCCTGGCCCTGCTCAGCGGGTGAAGGATCTGGCATTGCCATGGGCTGTGGTGTAGGTCACAGATGTGGATTGGATCCCAAGTTGCTGTGACTGTGGTGTAGGCCGGCAGCCACAGCTCCAATTCCACCCCCTAGCCTGGGAACTTCCACATGCCATGGGTGCAGCCCTAGAAAAAGACAAAAAAAAAAAAAAAAGAAAGAAATGCAGAATCTCAGCCCCCTCCCCAGACCTACTGAATCAGAACCTACATTTTAGGAGTTCCCATAGTGGTTCAGTGGTTAATGAATCAACTAAGAACCATGAGGTTGTGGGTTCGATCCCTGGCCCTGCTCAGTGGGTTAAGGATCTGGCATTGCCATGAGCTGTGGTGTAGGTTGCAGATGTGGCTCGGATCCCGCATTGCTGTGGCTCTGGTGTAGGCCGGCGGCTACAGCTCCAATTAGACCCCTAGCCTGAGAACCTCCATATGCCGCGGGTGTGGCCCTAAAAAAGCAAAAAGACAAAAAAAAAAAAAGAATCTGCATTTTACCAAAGTCCCCAGGTGATTGTATACACGTTGAACTTTGAGAAGTACGGATGGAGAGAAAGCACCCGGCTTCTTTGACAGATGAGGCAGCAGGGCTAAAGAGGTCAAAGTGCTTTCCCCAAGGCCCCAGGGCTAAGCCGTGGCAGACCTCAGATGGACAACAACTCCCATAGGTACTATGCTTTCCCACATGTTCAATCACTTCATCCTCATCAGCTGTATGAAGTGGGCAGGGCAGAAAGAGAAGCCTCATTTTAGTTATGAGGAAACTGAGGAACAGAGATATTAAGTAACTTGCCCAAGGACACACAGGAGTTGGCAGAGCCAGGACGCAAACCAGAGAGTCTTACCTCATTTTGCTCCTGGCGGGAGGGGTCCACAGACTTTCTACAAAGGGCCAGGGAGCACATGTGTTAAGCTCTGTGGACCATACAGTCTCCATCACGACTATGCAATTCTGCCATTGTGGCAGGAAAGCCATCATAGACAAGAAATGAATGGGCGTGACTGTGTTCTCATAAAACTTTATTTCTAAAAACAGGCAGAGGGTCAGATTTGACTCCCGCCCCCCCCCGGGGGGGGGCTGTAATTTGGTAAGCCGTCCATTATATCACTTAATCCATGAGACTGTAATCTCTATGTCAGCCTTTCTGTTCTATTCCTGAGTCACTGAAGGCAGGAAGGAGTACGTGGAGCTATGTCCCCCCAGGGAAAGTCCCTTCCAGCATCTCAAGACAGTAGAAGGTCCTTCTCTGGGGGCAGGGAGGCTCTTACCCTGGTCCAAAGGGGTGTTGAGGAAAACCAGGTAGACTGCACCCGGGATGGTGCATGTGGCTATGCAGAATACACCCAGAAAGAGCTGAAGGGGGCCTGAAATCCCTCTCCTTCTCTGCTCAATGAGCCAAGCCCCTGGCTTAGGCTGCACCCGCTGGAGAGAAGCAAAGCCTTTGCTAATGGCTCTGCCCAGAGGGGGTGCCTTTCTGCAAACCCTCCCAGAGGGGGTGCCCTTTCTACGCTGCGTGAAGGAACTCGGTGCTCGCAGCAACCCTGGTACCTGCACATCCCGCCACAAGCTGAGCTTTCCTCCCCAAAAACCTTCCTGCAGCGAAGGCCTGCTGCAGCTGCATGCTGAACACACTTGCCCTGCAGAAGAGGGCCGAGAGACAAAAGGCACGAGACCCCAGTAAGCAACGTCTGACTCAGGAAACAAAGCTGGGGACCATCCTTTAATGTGCACATTCATTAATGTTCCCGTCAATTTTAAACACTAGGGTAGAGTTTCCAGACTTTGCAGATCATTTAAGAGCTTAAGGGATTATCAAACCAGTCATTTAAAATGACATTTTCACTGCGCAAATATTATTCTATTAAAGTGCACGCATGGCACAGGCCGAGATCAGCTCTGGCAGGGGGACCGGGCCTTCCTCCACTGCAAACCCCACTGCTTCCTCATAAAGCTGTCAAGCCCCCGCTTAATGAAACATATATAAACGCAATGATGTTAGCCATGTCACAGCAAGCTAATTCATTCTGGCTTGTTCCCGTCGCGCTACCCTATTAAGGCTTTTATCAATGCATCCTCTTAGGATCACCCCCAGCGGGTCTGCCATTGGCCCAAGGAGACGAAATTCAAGAAAGTGTTTAATTTCCAAACAGGCCAAACATCTTAAATAAATAAATAACCAACAGACCCGGTTTGAATGTAATGGTACCATGCACCAGGCCAATAGTTAGGGTTTTATTGGGAAAGAGATACTGCAGGATGAATAAATAAACCTGCTCTCTTCCCGAGGTCCCCTGACCTGATAGAGCTGCTGGTTGCAGCTCCTGGGGGGCAGGGGAGGTTCTCTTCTTTAACTGCTAAATCACTAAAAGAGACTTTCCTTGGCCTGGGCAGATCTTGGGAAAAACCTCATTCAAGCTCTGTCTCCAGTTGTTTTTCCCAACATGTATCTGCCATAGTTTTTCTGGCTCTGCCCTTGCCAGTATTCCTAGGGCTTGTCCTTGTAGCCTGAGAGGAACAGAGAGGCCTTTTAGTGTGGGTTGTTCCTCCAGTCCAGGGAGACAAAAATACAGAAGCCTTCACAGACCCCAAAACCTCTAGGGTTCAGAGCCCTTCAGACAGCCATACGAGAGGCCTGACAAAATGACCAACCCCTGGGAAGCCACAGGTCCAGGGAGCGTTATCCATCCACTGTGTCAGACAGAGGGGCCTGCAATGGAGCCATCCTGAAAGGTCCAAGGTCCTTTTTAAGGGAAAATAAGAGGACATCACTTCTCGGGAAAACAGCCATTTCCAGAGACATTCTTCTTGCCATAAAATTACTTCCCTGAACACATGTCCCTGAGGAAAATGCACAAATTGGCCCAAATGCCTGGATGGCACTATTTTCAGCCACAGAAATCTGCTTACGTCAATGACAAGCTATAAATACCCAGCCACTTGGGAAGAGCTTTTACAACAATTCCACTTACGACTAGGCCTTGGCAGTTGAGGCCTAGGAAGAAAGGGTTCTTGAGGAAATCCGCGAGCCTGGGTGTTCCTTAGGGGAGAGGACAGATTCTCATCAATTCTCCATTTTTTCTCTCTACCATCCCATTCTGGCCACCAGCCCTGACAGACATGCATACACACACACACACACACCCATGCCACGTGCTGTGTATGACACCTGACTAGGGCCTCTTCTCCAGGGATAGTCTGGCATCCTAGCAGAAATACTGTGGACCACGGGGGAAATGCCACGTAATCTGTTTCTTGCGGAGGGCCACTCCTGCCCTTTTAGAGAAAGCTGTATTTCCCAGGATGCATCAGTGCAACAGTGGGTCAGATCATTTGGGGAGTAAAAAATCTATCCCTTTCTAGGTGATTCAAAGCAAATTTGCATCTTTAAGGCTCTGTAAAGTCCTGCAGGCAAAGATACTTGTTAAATTTTGTTTGACCCAGCACTTGGCCATCTTATTTGACAACTGTAAGTTTTATCCAAGGAACATGCCCCACTGAGACACAAGTCTTAGAAACACTGATAGAGCACTGATTAAACACCTACAACCACAAAGAAAGAAGCTCTGATGACATCAAGCCTATGCTCCTCAAATGGAATATTTTCAAGTCAGCATGGAAGCTTCTAGAAAAGGAGGCAACTTACCTGTTTTTAACAATTCTGATTTTTCAAAAGCCAACAACCTACCCTCCTTCTGCTGAACTGTTAGCTAAAGCAAGTGCCATACGGTACGTGCAGCTGTGGACAACCGACACCAAGGCATGTGTGTCCAGATGCTCCGGGCCATCAAGGAGAGAGGGAAATTTGTTGCTGAGAAAGCACCTAAGTACCCAATGCCAACACCAATCATCTTCCTCCATGACAGACTCGGTGCCCATGCCAAAACCCACTCTCGGTTCCCTTTTTAATTCTGCCACCCTTTATCCCCCAAGAGTGGGGGGAAATTATTTTGATTGGAATCAACCAGCCACCTGCAACTCGATCTTTAGCTGCTATTCGTACCCCTTTCACAACAAGCTCACTGGAAAGGACAGTGGGCTTTTGAAGTTGCCCAGTGCTATCCCTGGTGATGTGCTCAAGTTAACAGCCTCGGTACCAGCCAGTTGTGCTGGCTGGGGAAGGTGATAATCTTCTCCCCAGGGCCATGGTCAGGAATTAAAGGGCCTGGGATAAATTATGGAAGGGATCTCTGCCAAGAACGCTCTTCTCCTTGATCTCGCCCCATGCTTCCTCACTGTATTCTTTTATTTGAACACAATCTTCAGGTGCCTTTCCACCCTCCCTTTCCTAAATTCCTCCCATCATTCGGGCCTTGATGTCTTTCCCAAGCATCACACCCACTCAGCGTTGGCCTCGCTGGTGAGCAATCTGGAGCAACAACACCTCTCCACATTGCTTAACTTACAAATGAAATTCCTCTTCAGTCGCCTAACACGTCTTGCTAATGGAGCACCCAAACACTTCCTCTTGATTTTCAAATCCCCAACATGCCAATCCCCACCCACCACACTTGTCGTAATAAGCTTTTATATTTGTTTATTCATTTACAGCTTCTAGAGAGGCTTCCTGTACAAATTCCCCATTTGCCTGGCACCGTCACTGTGACTTGGAGAGAAGCCTTTCAGATGTTTATCATCCAGCCACGGAAAAGGGCTGACTTTGGTTCCATTCCCTGCATTGGTAGCTGAAGGAACTCAAACAAGTCGGGGCTGGTCTCCACGAGGAATGACAAAGAGAGAAAACTCAAAGCTTTCTCCAGGGGCCCCAGGCAAAGACCACAGAGCCACACAAAGTCCTGAGACTCAGTAAAGCCTCTGAATTCCTTGAAATGCTTAGGATGAAATT
The DNA here is from genome assembly GCF_016906955.1 of Phacochoerus africanus. Taxonomy (NCBI): domain Eukaryota; kingdom Metazoa; phylum Chordata; class Mammalia; order Artiodactyla; family Suidae; genus Phacochoerus; species Phacochoerus africanus. Next base: position 187,446,776 of record NC_062546.1, on the reverse strand, counting down.
CAACAGGTGGCCACAGAGAACCATCTCTGCTCCCTCCAACTTTGTTCTCACTTTACCACCTCACAAACATCCATGTCACGCTGTTTTCCAGGGGGACAGAGCTTCCTGAAAGGTGGGTTTCTGTTTCCTCGTTTCTGTTTAAGTTCCTCTAATCAGTGGGTACCCAGTCCTCTATTGTTAACACTTCTTTTCACGGGTAAAACTAGAATGTAGTATCAGAAGAGTTAAAACAGCGAAAAAACTTCTAAAAATAGAAGTAAATCCACGAAGATTCAAATCCTAGCTTCACCACCTACGGGCTGGGTTACCTTGAGCAAGTTTCTTAACATCTCTGAGCCTGGAAGTCCTTGTCCCTAAAGCAGAGATAGTAATAGCATAGCGTCCTTAGGAGGATCAAAGCAGTGAATAGATGGTTTCTAGCACCTAAGAAGTACTAGGTGGTATTTTACTACTATTCTGTCCAAATCACTAGAAAAATAAACACATAATAAATGAGCAATTTAGTCTCCTTAGTACAATGAGCACCCAGCAAGCCTAAGGGCTGTTGACCAGGTCCTAGAGCCCTCCTTTATCATGAAAAGTCCCTTCTTTCTCCTACAGAAGCTCCAGTTATTAGAAATCCCAAAGTTCCCATCGTGACTCAGCAGCAACTAGGAACCACGAGGTTGCGGGTTAGATCCCTGGCCTTGCTCAGTGGGTTAAGGATCCGGCATTGCCGTGAGCTGTGGTGTAGATCGCAGACGCGGCTCAGATCCCACACTGCTGTGGCTGTGGTGTAGGCCAGTGGCTATAGCTCTGATTAGACCCCTAGCCTGGGCATCTCCATATGCCACGGGAGTGGCCCTAGAAAAGGCAAAAAGACAAAAAATAAAAAAAGAAAGAAAGAAAAGACAAGACAAGAGGCAGTCAGAGCTTAACAAAGGGAAGAGTCAGGTAGGCAGGCAGCCTTGATGAAGGGTGATGTGTGCTCTACGGCCACGCTGAGAAGAGCAGCTAAAGACCCAGCCAGCCGTTCCCTTGTGGCACATCAGATTAAGGAGCCAGCATTGTCACTACAGTGACTCAGGGTGCTGCTATAGTATAGGTTCAATCCCTGGCCAGGGAACTTCTGCATGCCGAGATGGCACTTGCTAAGTCATTCAAGGCAGGAGAACGCACTGCACGCCTCTGAAGGGCCTCTCTAATCTTTACTACAACCACAGGAGGATGGCCCTGTCATCACCCCCATCTGGCGATGACACAGACAGTTTCGAAGAGGGACTGAAACCCAAATCTCACTGACTCCAAAATCCACCCCTTCTACCAGACCCAGCTACCAGAGAGAGGGAGGTAAGCGAAGAAAATGGTTGCTCTTTTATCAATTGCTGAGAAAAAGCAATTCTCTGGTAACCCCAGAAACGGAGCTTTTGATAGTGTTTTACAGCCAACATAAAAAATAAGTAAATAAATAAAAGGCCCAGCCCAGTAGCTGAGTGCCTTCCTGAAGAAAGCTGTGTGCTATGGCACATCAAGCACTATGATGGCACTCCCACCCCACCCCCCAGGATCTGTCACATGCTCATTTGACAGATCAGAAAACTAAGGCTCAGGGAGTTCCCATCATGGCTCGGTGGTAATGAATCCAACTGGTATCCATGAGGATGTAGGTTGGATCCCTGGCCTCGCTCGGTGGGTTAAGGATCCGGCCTTGCCGTGAGCTGTGGTGTAGGTCAAAGACGCGGCTTGAATCTCGAGTTGCTGTGGCTGTGGTGTAGGCTGGCAGCTACAGCTCTGACTGGACCCCTAGCCTGGGAACCTCCATATGCCACAAGTGTGGCCCTAAAAAGTGAAGGAAGGGAAGGGGAGGAGAGGGGAGGGGAGGGGAGGGGAGGGGAGGGGAGGGAGGGGAAGGGAAGGGAAGGGAAGGGAAGGGAAGGGAAGGGAAGGGAAGGGAAGGGAAGGGAAGGGAAGGGAAGGGAAGGGAAGGGAACCAAGGCCCAGAGATTGTACTCTGTTGCTGGAGTTATACAGCCGTCGTGGCAGAACCGCCTGACCCAGTGCATGTGCTGCACTAACCAGGCTACAACCCCCCTTACATGAAGCGCACCATCCATCCCATGCATCTTCCTGTCTCCTGATCCTCTTACCAACCCTGAGAGGCTTGGAGAGTAGGAGCGATTACCTGACTTGGACAGATAAGCCCCTGAGTCAGGCTCAGTATCAGAGCAGGTGTGCCAGGGCTAGTCCCTGTGCTGTACAGCAGGACCTCACTGCTTATCCATTCTAAACGTCAGAGTTTGCATCTACCGACCCCAGACCCCCCATCCATGCCGGAACTTAAACGGAGCCCCCTCTGAGGGCCTTCCACACGGCTCCTCGCCCGATGACAGGACCACTGTTGTTTCTGCTATAAATCTCTTTGCAATGTCTCTCTCCATATCTTCTGTTCCAAAGTATGTCTCAGACACTGCCCGGCGGGGGGAGGAAGGGAGGAACCCAGACAACTCCCAGCATTGCTTTGCCTCCTCTCTCCCGGGACCCAGAATCTGGCGTGGATTTATAGTGCAGGTGCCCGTGGTAATCAGACGCACTGGGCCTTGCCACACAAGGGCCTGGCACTGTTTTAGTTCTGTTTCAAATTAACCTAAGCATTTTTCAAGGCACACCTTACCTTAAACTGAAAAATAAAAATCCAAAGGTATCTACCTTATAGCTAATGAAATGTGAGACTCCCTCTTCGAAAGTCAGCCTATTTCTGCACCCGATTTTATTGTGTAATGGACACGGCATCTTAATAGGGCTGACAAAAGGGATGTGACCTGCTTCCCTATGAAGTCCTGAGAGCAATAAGGGCGAGAGGGAAGACACATCATCTTTTCCCCCTTCAGAGCACGGCAGCCTCGCTTAGAGCACTGCTGTTCTCTGGTGGCTGGAATGTGAGCTGGATTTCTAGCCGGGAAAACAGACCCCAACTCCCAACAACAGCTTGGCCCTTGGCAGCCTGTTTCCCCCTGTCCACCTGGCACAGATGCCGGATGCAGAGCCCTGGGGTCCTGCTACAAGGCTCACCCACAGTGGCATGCGGGATGACCAGAAAGTAAGCGCTGTCCCCAAAGAACTGAAGGTCATGGTACAGGAGGTGAGATTTATAGAGTGTTTCCAACAGCTCCATCGGCTCCCATGCAGGAAAGGATGCCTGTGTCCCAGTGGCAAATTCTAGTTGTTTTTCCTTGTGAAGAGATGGATGAGATGGCGCGCAATCGCTGGACGCGGTGCCAGGACCAGGAACGACAAATAATCCCTGCTTCTACTGCCTACAGTTTCTCAGACTTTAACTGTTCATTGCCCTGTTCAGAGAGCAACTGGCTCCAAATGGATCATTTGGGCTCAGCATTCCCACACGAAGACTGAACACCTAACTTAATTACAGCTTCAATCTCTCCCAGGAATAGAACCTCAAACCAGCCAAGCTGGAATTCCCTGATCTGCCTCATTAGACCCCTGCCATCCCTCCCCTAAAGGAAGGCCATATTGCCACTCCTTGCTAATAACTTCCTTGCCCCACCCCCTTCTGTCCATAAAAGTCATTCATTCATTTCTACAGCTACTGTGAGCCCCTGCTTTTTTTTGGCCCTGCCCATGGCATGTGGAAGTTCCAGGGCCAGGAATCGAACCTGCACCACAGCAGAGACCCAAGCTGCTACAGTGACAATGCCAGGTCCTTAATCCACTTTGCCACAAGACAACTCCCGGAGCCCCTTTCTACTTGCTGGATGGCATGCTACCCAGTGCATGAATCGGGGAATGGAGCCAATAAGAGCTTTAATTTTTTACTCAGTTGGACTTTTTTTTTTTTTTTGACAGCCTTAGATTTTATTTTTATGCTCATGACACTCCAACCCTAGCAAGGTAATTTTGTGCAGAATCATATTTTAAGGAGTCTATCTAAATGCTCTCTGGGTTTCCACATATTTCTCGATCACTTTTATCGCTGGTAGATGGGACCAGCATGTGAGCAATCATCCTTCTTCATTAGCAACCTGAAATTCAGACAAGTCGAACAGAACAAATGAGGTTGAAATAGTAGCTATAAAACAAAGCCCTGTGTTTCATCCACACGCCTAGGCTGATCTTTGAAAAAAGGCAGCATCTGAGTCTGGGTACCCACTCACCCCTTTTCCCACACACACCGAGGATGTCCCCACCCCTGGTGCCTGTATCTCAGAAAGCTGGCTTAATGGGAAGAATCCTGCATTTGAAGTCACAACAACAGTGACCATGACCTTGGGCCCATCCTTGTATTCATTTAGCCATGAGAATTTGACCAAATTAAAAACAACCCAAAGTAGTAGAATCCATGAGAAGTCTCCCAAGTTATGCCTCGTTAATTTGTCCACCTGACTGGTTTCTATACAGAAGACTGTAAAAAGCTTAGAAGCGATGGGAGCCAGAAAACCATGTCTTTTCTCCCCAAGGCCAACACAGAGTCTAAAACACACGCAAAGGAAACCCTTCAGCCAAGAAGACCCTGGGCTACTTTGCTTAGGTCAGGGAGCTACTGACTGAGAGGGCACTCACATTTCCCGAGGGTATAGCAACCTCTAGGTACCTCAGATGGACTTTCTCACCAGAAACCCTGTCAAGTTGGTGCCACTACCACCCCTCCTTGTCTGCAAATGAGGAGACAGAGGTTTAGCTGGGCTGAGCCACTGTGAAGGTCACTCAACTAGAGGTGGAAGGGTTTAAGGTCTGCCTGATCGTAAAGGAGATGGGGCCACGTGATTCCGAACACAGTGCCAATCACACATTACAGGGCTCTGTCAGGAGTTCCCATTGTGACGCAGCAAAAACGAATCCAACTAGTACTCATGAGGATGCAGACCCAATCCCTGGCCTCGCTCAGTGGGTCTGGGATCTGGCGTTGTTGTGAGCTGTGTTGTAGGTCGCAGACTCAGCTCGAATCTCGGGTTGCCGTGGCTGTGGTGTAGGCTGATAACTACAGCTCTCATTTGACCCCTAGCCTGGGAACTTCCATATGCTGCAGGTGTGGCCTTAAAAAAAGGGGAGGCGGGGGCGGGGGAGCTCTGTCAACCAAGAAAGGCAATGCAAACATAAGGGATGCAGCCTGGGAGGGTTGGGTTTTGTTATGCACTAGCTACTATTTCAGTAGGACAGCTGACTCAACTTCAGAACTTCCCTTTGGACGACCCTCTTTCTATAGAGAGTTGTGTTGCTCAAAGTAGATACTGGCTAAATGACATGAGAAGTCAAGCGTGTCTTCAGTAGCAGCTCCATGTTCATAAATTGGAAAAAAAAAAAAAGTGGTTCAAGAGCACTGCCCGGTAGAGCCTTGAGCTCATGGTGAACTTGGCTGGGGGAAGGAGGACACACCACCTGGATTCTAGTCTCAACATCAGGTGGAATGGACTAGCAGACCGAACTTCTTGAAGGCAGGGACCCTACCTAAACTATCCACAGGTCTCAGGGCCCAGCAGAGTGCCGGGCACCTGGTGGACCCTCGATGCATATTTGCTTGCTGAATGAATGGATGGATGAATGAATGAACAAAGAACAAACAGAGATTCTTATTGAACTTCAAGGCCTCTTCAAGAAGATAGAACTCAAAGCCTCTGGCCAAGGCAAGAATTACCAGACCTTTATCATCGCCCCACTACTTTTACTGTAATGCCCCCTCCTCCACTTTGAGCAACCTGACCTACTCCTTCCTGCCCCCTATTAGGAAAGGTATGTAGCCCACTCCTCACCCCACCCCTAGGGCCTTATGTGTCCCCAAGCAACCAGAAAGTGTATCCTAAGACCCCTCTTTCCCCAACCAATCAAGCAGGTCAACAGGTGTATTGTAAGACCTCTCCTCTCTCTGGGCAATAAAAACAGACATGACCACATGCTCAGTGTCAGCTCTCCCTGAACATCAGGAAGCTGTCCCACTGTGCTGGCAGCATCTCTCACCTCAATGAACTTTTCTTTCCTTTTGCCTGGCTATGCTGGAAAATTCTTTTTCTGACCCATGTGCACAGACCATGACAATTCTGATGATATAGGAGGCATTTATGTGGAATAGGAACACTGGACAAGGGATCTTGAAGACTCATGTTCAAGTTCTGGTTCTGACATGAAGCAGCTAAGAAGCATCTCCACGAGTCAACGAACTTTCTCTGAGTCTATGTTCTCATCTATAAAAACACCTCAGCTTTATCCATCCGGGGATGTTACATCAAATGAAGCAATACTGACAGATGAAGTAGTTTCAATCCTCTGCAATACAAGTTATACCAGTGTATGATAAAACTACTACTGAGTGTGTGGGTCACAGTCAAAGTCATTGCCTTACAGATGGGAAAACTGCAGCTTAAAGAGAAGAAGGATAAGAACGCAGGCCTTGGGATTAAGATGGCAGAATAGAAGGACTGGAGTTCAACTTCTCTCATAAAAACAACAAAATTACAACCAAATAGACTGGAAATTTTGTCTTTTTTTTTGTCTTTTTTTGCCCATTCTAGGGCCACTCCCATGGCATCTGGAGGTTCCCAGGCTAGAGGTCTAATCAGAGCTATAGCCGCTGGCCTATGCCACAGCTACAGCAACACAGGATCTGAGCCTCATCTGCGACCTACACCACAACTCACAGCAATGCAGGACCCTTAACCCATTCATCAAGTCCCAGGATCAAACCCAGAACTTCAGGGTTGCTAGTAGGATTCGTTAACTACTGAGCCACGATGGGAACTTCAGGACTGGAAACTTGCAAAAAGATATCCTACTGCAGAAGGCAAAGAGGAGGCCACATTAAGAGGTAGGAGGGGCCATTACGTGATATAAGCAACCCTATACCTCCTGGGTGGAAAGCCCCACAGACTGGAAAGTAACTGTGTCACAGAGACTCACCTACAGGAGTGAGAGTTCTGGGCACCATGACAAATCCCCGTGCCTGGGAATCTGGCACTGTGAGAAAGAGCCCCCAGAGCATCTAGCATTGAAGGTCAGTGGGGCTTGTGTGCAGGAGCTCCACCAGACTGGGGGAAATGGAGACACCATTCTTGAAAGGCGCACACAGACTTCCACGTGCACTGGGTCCCAGGGCAAACCAAGGGGTCTACAGGAATCTGGGTCAGACCTGACTGCAATTCTTGGTGGATCTCCTGGGAAAACAAGGGATGAATGTGGCTTGTTGTGGGGGAAGGGCATTGGAGGCACAGCTCTTGGGAATATTCATCAGAGTGCTTATCAGTGGAAGTGGCCATTTTGGAAAAATCTGGCCCCATCCATCAGCACTGAAAAGCCCCAGGCCAAACAACAACCCAGGTGGGATCACAGCCCCACCCATCAGTAAACAGGCTGCTTAAAGACCCCCCAGGTACAGAGCCACCTCTAATCTCACCCAGAGAAAAAGCCCTACACAGGGATAGGAATCAGCTCCACCTACCGGTAGGCAGGCATCAGTCCCTCCCATCAGGAAGCCTACAGCAAGCCCCCATAACAACTTCAGCCACAAGGGGGGCAGACAACAGAAGAGAGAATACAACTCTATTGTCTGCAAAACGGTCACCACACCAAAAACCTATAAAAATGAAAAGACAGAGAACTATAACTCAGATAAGGGAGAAAGAAAAAAAAAACCAGAAAAACAGTTAAGTGATGAGGAGATTCTCAGCCTCCAGGGAGAAGACTTTAGACTGTTGATGCTGAAGATAATGCAAGACACTGGAAATAAACTGGAGGCAAAGACTGATAATTTACAGGAAACACTGAGCAAAGAAATACAAGATATAAAAGTTAAGCAAGAAGAGATGCAAAATACAATAACTAAAATAAAAAATTCATTAGATGCTGCCAACAGCAGAACACAGGAGGCAGAATATAGGAGGCAGAATAAGCGAGGTGGAGGACAGACTAGTGGAAATCACTGATGTGGAACAGAAAAGAGAAAAAAGATTGAAAAGAAATGAGGAGAGTCTCAGAGAAGCCTGGGACAATGTTAAACGCACCAATGCGGGTTCAATCCCTGGCCTCACTCAGTGGGTTAAGGATCTGGTGATGCCATAAGCTGTGGTATAGGTTGCAGATGTGGCTCAGATCCCACATTGCTGTGGCTCTGGCGTAGGCCGGCAGCCATAGCTCTGATTAGACCCCTAGCCTGGGAACCTCCATATGCCGCAGGTGTAGCCCTAGAAAAAGGCAAAAAGACAAAAAAAAAAGGCAGCTAGACAGAGAAGAATAGATAAGACCTAAAGTTAGTAGAAGGAAAGAAATCATAAAGATCAGAGCAGAAATCAATGAAATAGAAACAAGAAAAACCATAGAAAAGATCAATGAAACAAAAAGCTGGTTCTTTGAAAAGATCAACAAAATTGATAAACCCTTAGCCAGACTTATCAAGAAAAAAAGACAGGACTCAAATCAATAAAATTAGAAATGAAAAAGGAGAAGAACAATGGACATCACAGAAATACAAAGGATCAAAAGAGACTACTATATGCAACTATACCAATAAAACGGAAAAGCTAGACAAAATGGACAAATACTTAGAAAAGTACAATCTTCTAAGACTAAACCAAAATGAAATAGAAAAGATGAACAGATCAGTCACAAGTACTGAAACTGAAACTGTGATTTAAAAATTTCCAACAAACAAAAGTCCAGGACCAGGCTTCACAGACAAATTCTATCAAACATTTAGAGAAGAGCTAACACCTGTCCTTCTGAAACTATTCCAAAAAATTGCAGAGGAAGGGACACTCCCAAACTCATTCTATGAGGCCACCATCACCCTGATACCAAAACCAGACAAAGATACCAAAAAAAAAAGAAAATTATAGGCCAATTTCACTGATAAACACCAATGCAAAATTCCTCAACAAAATACTAGCAAACCGAATCCAAGGATACATTAAAAGGGTTGTACATCATGATCAAGTGCAATTTGTCCCAGAGATGCAAGTATTGTTCAATATCTGCAACTCAAACAGTGTGATACACCACATTAACAAACTGAAGAACAAATACCATATGATCCTCTCAATAGATGCAGAAAAAGCCTTTGACAAAATCCAACACCCATTTCTGATAAAAACCCTTCCAAAAGTGGGCATAGAGGGAACCTACCTCAACACAATAAAGGCCATATATGACAAATCCACAGCCAACATCATTCTCAGTGGTGAAAAGCAGAAAGAATTCCCGCTGAGATCAGGAACTAGGCAAGGATGTCTGCTCTCGCCACTACCATTCAACATAATTTTGGAAGTCCTAGCCACAGCAATCAGAGACATAAAAGAAATAAAAGGAATCCAAACTGGAAAGGAAGAAGTGAAACTATCACTATTTGCAGATGACACGATACATACCTAGAGAATCCTAAAGACTCTACCAGAAAACTGTTAAAGCTCATCAATGAATTTGGCAAAGTCACAGGACACAAAATGAATACACAGAAATCAACAGCATTTCTATACACTAACAATGAAAGATCAGAAAGAGAAATTAGAGAAGCAATCCCATTTACCATCACATCCAAAAGAATAAATACCTAGGAGTAAACCTACCTAAAGAGACAAAAGACCTGTACTCTGAAACCTATAAGACACTGATGAAAGAAATCAGAGATGACACAAACAGATGGGAAGACATACCATGCTCTTGGATTGGAAGAGTCAATGTTATCCAAATGACTATGCTACCAAGACAATCTACAGATTCAATGCAATCCCTATCAAACTACCAAGGACATTTTTCACAGAACTCAAACAAAATATTTTAAAGTTTGTTTGGAAGCACAAAAGACCCAGAATAGCCAAAGACATCCTGAAAAAGAAAAATAGAGCTGGAGGAATCAGGCTCCCTGACTTCAAACTATACTACAGAGCTGTAGTCATCAAAATTGTACAGTACTGGCACAGAGACAGAAATATAGATCAGTGGAACAGGATAGAAAGCCCAGAATTAAACCCATGCACCTACAGTCTACTAATCTGAGACAAAGGAGGCAAGAATATACAATGGAGAAAAGACAACCTGTTCAGTAAGTGGTGCTGGGAAAACTGGATGACCACATGTAAAAGAATGAAACTTCCTAAACACCATACACAAAAATAAACTCAGAATGGATTAAAGACCTAGATATAAGACCAGACACTATTAAACTCTTAGAGGAAAACACAGGCCAAACACTCTCTGACATAAACGACAGCAACATCTTCTCAGATCTACCTCTTAGAATAATGACGGTAAAAACAAAAATAAACAAATGGGACCTAATTAAACTTAAAAGTTTATGCACAGCAAAGGAAACCCTAAACAAAACAAAAAGAAACCCACAGAATGGGAGAAAATATTTGTAAATGAATCGACTGACAAGGGATTAATCTCCAAAATTTATAAACACCTCCTACTGCTCAATACCAAAAAAACAAACAACCCCATCCAAAAATGGGCACAAGATCTAAACAGATATTTCTCCAAAGAAGACATACGGATGGCCAAAAACACATGAAAAGATGTCAACATCACTCATTATTAGAGAAATGCACATCAAAACTACTATGTGGTACCACTTTACACCAGCCAGAATAGCCATCATCAAAAAGTCTACAAACAACAAGTGCTAGAAAGGGTGTGGAGAAAAAAGAACCCCATTACACTGTTGGTGGGAATGTAAATTGGTGCAACCACTGGGGCAGTATGGAGATTTCTCAGAAAACTAAAAATAGAACTACCATTTGGTCCAGCAATCCCACTCTTGGGCATCTATCCAGAGAAAACCATGACTCAAAAAGACATATGTACTCCAATGTTCATTGCAGCACTATTTGCAATAGCCAAGACATGGAAACAACCTAAATGTCCATCAACAGAGGAGTGGATAAGGAAGATGTGGTACATATACACAATGGAATATTACTCAGCCATTAAAAGGAACAAAATAACGGCATTTGCAGCAACATGGATGGACCTAGAAATTATCATGCTAAGTGAAGTCAGTCAGACAATGAGACACCAACATCAAATGCTATCACTTATACATAGAACCTAAAAAAAGGACACAGCAACCTTCTTTTCAGAACAGATACTGACTCAGACTTTGAAAAACTTAAGGTTTCCAAATGAGACAGGTTGGGGGTGGGGGGATGCACCCAGAGTTTGGGATGGAAATGCTGTAAAATTTGGTTGTGATAATTGTTGTAAACCTATAAATGTAATTAAATTCATTAAGTAATTTTAAAGAAAAAGAATGCAGGCCTTGGAGTTCCCATCATGGCACAGAGGTAACGAAACTGACTAGGATGCATGAGGATGCGGGTTTTCATCCCTGGCCTTACTCAGTGGGTTAAGGATCCACTGAGCTATGGTGTAGGTCCCAGACTCAGCTGGGATCCTGTACTGCTGTGGCTGTGGTGCAGGCCGGCAGCTGCAGCTCCAATTGGACCCCTAGCCTGGGATCCTCCATATACCACAGGTGTGGCCCGAAAAAGAAAAAGGCAAAAATACATACATACATACATACATACATACATACATACAAAAAAAAACACCAGGCCTTTGGCTTGCTGCTTCCCTTGCTGATGACATACTGGCTAAATTCATACATGGTACCCTTGCCAGAGTCTGCAGATCTTCAGGGTAACTTCACAGCACCCATTTCACTGGGTATACCATACCTTTTCTCAAATGGGATGTACTCCAGAAGCATATTAGGGTATAAGATCCCTCCTACATGCCTGCCTATGTCTTCTGACCTATTTGGTGCGGTTGAGCAAAGGTCTCCGAAATATGGTCCAAGCCCAGCCATCAGTTCTACTGTAATCCTTGGGCAGCTCCACAACCTGGCCCCACTTTACCTCTCTAATCTCAATCTCCATCACTCCCCAGGGGACTCCTCTGTTCCTTCTGGCCTGGTCACATGCCAACTTCTGTGATCCAGCAACATCATTCTTCCCTATTCCCTTGCCACCTGCCTTGGAGCCCAGGCCTCCAATCAGATACCATACATCCTGGAGAGAAAGTTCAAGTCCCACCATTGCCAAGATGTCATCCATGACTCTGCCCCAACCCACAGTCTCTCTCTCCCTCCTCCAGCCATCCACACGCAGGTATCTGCCGTGAGAGGAATGGTACCGACTAGAAAGTTATGCTGAAGCCCTAACCCCTGATACCTGTGATGTGGTCTTATCTGGGAGCGAGGTCTCTGCAGATATCATCAAATTCAGATGAGGTCATATTGGATTAGGGTGAGCCTTAAATCCAACGGCAGGTGTCCTTATACAGAGGGAGACACAGAGGAGATATGGGGAAGAAGGCCAAGTAAGGACAAAGTTACCCTGTCACAAGCTGAGGAACACAGAAGATGGCCAGTTGGAAAAGGAAAGGAAGGATTCGTCCCAAGCAGCTTCAGCAGGAGCACAAGCCCTGCCAACAACTTGATTTTGGAGTTCTAGCCTCCAGAACTGTGAGAGCATAAATGTATGTGGTTTTAAGCCACCCAGTTGGTGGTACTGTGTTATACCAACCCTAGGAAACCAAGGCAACATCTTAGGCCATTTCCTGGGCTTGTTCCTACCTGGGTCACCGTGTACTACTGAAAGGATAAGAACTGCCTCGCCAGCACCCGCATAGTCCCCCAGGGCCTGACGCCTAGAGGCTTGGTAGATTTAACCTCAAGTATAGTGACTCTCAACGTTCTATCAGGAATAGGTGCTGCATGAGAAAGAACGCTTGCTTTCTACTCGGATTCAGCAAGTTGGAGCAACGTGGCAAAGCAGAATCTGGGTGACCATCTATCAGAGAACACAATCCTGCTTTCCAACTGCAATTCAACAGCTCCAACTGATCGAAACAAGCTTACTGCAATCCTCTCCTTCCACTTGCTCTCACCAAGCCCCAGAGCAAATTCGATCCAACCCCTGCCCCTGGCTCCCTGTCCCTGCCAGCCTAGCCTAGCCCTACCCTTACCTTCCATCATCCCCAGCCACACACACACACACACACACACACACATTCACATTCACCTATGGTATCATTAAATTGGACTTGACTCTGCGCAGTGGTCCGTCTCAATCTCTAGAGTCAACTCCTATGGAGTTAATCTTTGAAATGCAATGGCCCAGTCCCAGCATAACTAGACAGAGACATGACCACAAGTTCAACAGCGTGGACCACATTGCCAGGTATCCCACTCTGTGCATTTGGCCATGAGATTGGACAGGAGAACCTGAACTTCCCTTGGTCAAGTCTCCATTAGAAAAGGCTTCTGAGGGTTCGAGTATCTCATCCTGTGGAACCTGCATCTAGTGTGTAAAGATCAGCACGTTCTAGGCCATGTGGACCTGAGGACAAGCCACCTCCCACAGTTGTGCTGGACCTAGGAAGCAATTATAAGAGAAAATGTGGTTAAGTGATTTTCACGTAACCCCTGAGCGGCGTGTGACTGACGCTGTTTCCCTTTTCTCTCCCCTGCTCATCCTCTCCCTCACCTGGATCCTCCCGGGCTGGCCTCTCTGTGAATCTAAATCCTCCCCAACCTTCACGTTCAAGTCAAATTTCATCTCCTCCAATAAGCTTTCTTTCATGTCAAGTAATCACACAGTCTCTTAGCTCCTATTGAAACCTCTCTTTCGGCAGATGATTAAAATCACCTTATTCATAGGTATTTGGATATATTTTTTATCTACTAGTTAGCCCCATCCATTATAAGATCATGTCTTAGAATGTCTCCCTTTCAGCTCTGGAATTAAGTAAGAAGATGCAATTCAAGGGCCTCTGTGATGCCTGGCACACAGCATGTGCTCAATAAATGTCAATCTAGGGAGCTCCTATTGTCGCTCAGCAGATTTAGAACCCAACACTAAGTCCATGAGGATGCAGGTTTGATCCCTGGCCTCACTCAGTGGATTAAGGACCTGGCATTGTTGCAAGATGCCGTGTAGGTCACAGAAGCAGCTCAGATCCTGCATTGCTGTGGCTCTGGTGTAGGCTGACGGCTGTACCTCCTATTCACTCCCTAGCCCAGGAACTTCCATATGCCACAAGTGTGGCTATAAAAAGACCAAAAAAAAAAAATGTCAATCCATCTTCATACCCCACAAAGCAAGAGCATCTTGCTATTCCCTTGACTCTTGCAGTTGTCTAATAAATGTTTTTTGAACACAAAAATCAATGCATATAAATGGGTGGTCTTTCAACTAAGATCACTGAGGACAATTTGAATATTTTCATTTTCCTCCCTCACCTCCTGAACTTGTGGACCAATAGAGATATTTCTGATACACACCTCTTGGGCCGAACACGATACCGGGATGCAGGAAGCACAATGTGAAAGGACAAGGTCACCTGGTAGTCAGTCATCTAAGTAATCATCTAAGATCTCTGTCATAACCTTAGACCTCGAGAGCAGGCTGGACAAAATCAGGCAGTGCCCCAGCCAACCGCTAGGCCAGTTAACTAATTCAATCCTTGTAAAGAAATACTGTGCAATCCATTCTTATTTTTGCACTCATCTCATGCTGCTGATATCCCTTTGTTAATTTCTAATGTTCATAAAACAGATACTGCACATATCTGTTAATTTGATACGTTCCTATCACCACTTTCCTTATAGACTCTAAATCCACAGTGGCTGAATCCAATGAACACAACAGGAAGCATGCACAGAGCTGGCATCTCTCGATCTCGAAGCTCTAAGTTACGAGGAGCTGAATGAATGCTGGCAGTTTCTGAGAAGCAGCAGCAAAGGACAGGTATGAGAAGACTCCTCCTTCATCCCTACTGTGACACTACTTCCTTTCTCTCAAAACGGAGCCTGAAGACTCCCAAAACTCTACAGATGGCTGGCCACTCCAGAGCCTTTCAGTTAAACCTCTGGATGGAGCAGGCTTGCCCTCAGCATTGAGTTACCCCCCTGTTTACATTAACAGAAAGAAAAGCCAGCCCAGAGCACAGGACCCCCCTGGCAGAGCCCTGATTTCATACACATTTTCCCCAGATTCCTATTGGCTTGGCTGGAAACCACATATTAAAACCCACCAATCTTTCCACTTGAGCCTGATGAAAGCTTCAACAGAAACAGCTGCACTTCACATGTGGTTTAAGTTAATATCTTATCCTGAGAGTTTAACTCTAGCTGGCTGGGCTGCTTTTTTAATATTCACAATCCTCTTTTGTTTCCCATTAAGAATATGTCTTTCATTGCTCGCCAGAGCAGAGGCACACAATGAGGCTGGTAGCACTTCATTTCTGAAATGTCTGAAATAATTGTTTGTATTTTGTGTTCCTCGAGCAACACCCCCACGTTAGGGATCTCAGAAGCAGGCAAAAGTGTTAAGCAACCCTAACGCGAGCGCGGCTGGACCTGTGTGGAACGTTTTCCTGCTAAAAAATAAAGCCGCAAACAAATGGCTCAGATTCAGTTTCTAAATCCCAGGGCTCATGGAGTCAAGCAACATGATAAGTTCATTGTTTTCTTTCCCCGATGGTTCTCAAAACCACCCATCCCTTCAGCACATAGCAAAGTTTAATCACTATGTGGCTAATTTCACACACAGGAGTACCACACACAGATGCACACACAGGCTTCATATCTATACTGGGGACAATTAACTTGCAAGTTCAGAGCAACCATGCCACTCTGGTTTCCCTGGCGAAACACACATCATGTTCTGAGGTTTTGCCATGGCCGCGCCTCTTTGCAGAATGTGCTGTAACCAGAGGCTTCTCTACCGCATGGTGTCATTGGTGATGCAACGGTGCCATTGAGGGGCCAGGGATATCTTGCAGGTTCCTCTTTGTCCTACCAGCTTTATAAAAAGGGGCAAAATTGGAAAAAACTTCAGCAAGTCTTTTTTGTACCCACTAGGCATTAGAGATAATGCTGCATTTGGGGACAGCTCTTGAATTTCTCCCATGTTTTATCTGCCTCATCCCTGATTTTGAAATAAGAAGAAAGAAAAAGCAGAAGAAGAAAAAGAACTGCTAACCATGAATGAGTATTTTAGTATGTGCAGGCACTGTTCTATACTCAATCTTATTTAAGCCTCATGACGTCCTTACGAATGAGTTACTATAATTCCTATTTAAAGAGCTTTCAATAAGCAAGATGGTTCGTAAGTTACTACGGCAGAGGCCACTCGTTAACCCCTACATCTTTTTTCTCATTCTTCTCTGATCATAGGAACAAAGCAATCAAAATTATACTGATTATACCCACGCTGCTAAGGGAACATGAAATAAACTTCCACCTTGCTTGTTGAAGGCTCTCTTATTTTTCACGTCTGTGTTATAGGAACTGAAGCCACACCCCACTCATCAGGGGCAGAGCTTAAACTGAATCCAGGCATCTGAACCCAGAGCCCATCCCCTTAGCCCCCTGCACTACACTGCCTCCCTGGCAATACATGGCAGCAGAGCAGAACTGGAATCAACACTGTTAGAGCTAAATGGGGTGGTACTGGTTTTACCACTAGTTGCTCTGACTGTTTTGAACGTTTTGCCCGGGGAGTCAGACTAGTTAAGCAGACAAGTAAGAGGCACCCAGTTCCCCTTGGGTACAGTGGGGATTGATTGCAAAGCAACAAGGGAAAACGGGATGTCACAGGAAGGTGCCTCGCTGACTTTGCCTCCCCATTCCGAGACACAGAGCAGCCTCACGGAGACTCAGCTCCAACCCAACAGCTCTGGGTGGCATGAAACTCAAAGGGCCTGCTGGGTTTCTTAGCATTCACTTTGAAGAGACACAATTTGATGTGGCCACATCTCCACGACTCCACTAAGCACTCTGATGAAGCAGAGTCTCCACCAGGCACCTCGGAGCCCTTCAGCATCCACTGCGTCCAAGGCAGACACGGCTGCCCAGGGCTTCAGGACTTCTGTCCATCCAACCAGCTGCAGCCAGAATAAAAGCTGTTTCCCTCAGACCCATGACCCAAGCCACACGTGAGATGCAGGAAAAGACGTGGCCTGAGGTCTGTTATCTGGTAGAGGTGACATGCGCTCAGGTCGGCCACTCCAGCGGAGACATGGCTGTTCTCCATTTCAGGGTGGAAGACCCCGGAAAAAGGAAGAGATTTGCCTAAATAAAGGAGCCAGTTACTTTCCTGCTAACCAGGACAGAGCCGGGTCGGCAGGCCCCTACCCAGGCAGAATTTCGACCTTATGGTATCTCCAGCAAGCACCCTGTCTCCTGTTCATCCGTGACAGCCATTTCCAGATTCTTGTCACCGTGCAGAACAACATTTCAGAACTCAACAGACACACTGCATCATACAAAAGGAAGAACGGAGGCAATCAACAGGTTTTTAAAATCCCTTCCTGACGTGAATAGCTAAATAACTCATCAAGTCTCAGTTTGCTTTTTCAGGGCGGCATGTGGAAGTTCCCAGGCTAGGGGTCGAATCAGAGGTACAGCTGCCGGCGTACACCACAGCCACAGCAACACGGGATCCGAGCCACGTCTGTGACCTACACCACAGCTCAGGGCAAGGCCGGATCCTTAACCCACTGAATGAGGCCAGGGATCAACCCCACATCCTCATGGATACTAGTCGGGGTCATCACCATTGAGCCACAACAGGAACTTCTACATGTGTTCTTTTGATGTAAATTTGACCCTGGTGTATTTACTTTTCAATAAAGTCCAAAATTCTAAACAACCCAAAAGAGAAACCTCTCCTGATAGTTTACAGCCTCAGTAATGAAGCTTCTTATTGGATCTGACTTAAATCTCTCCGGAGCTAGCATAAGTGCCATCCTCTGGAAATACAGAAGAGTGTGTGTGTGTGTGTGTGTGTGTGTGTGTGTGTGTGCACATGTGCTGGGAAATTAGAGGGAAATATTACAGTGAAATAGGTACACAGATTTTGATATTGAAGTTTTCTGTTTCTCCAGACTGTCCAGGTGCATGCTTTTTAAAATTGCATGTGGCTTATAGCCCTATTCTTGTAGTTTAAGAAAACAAATAAACGTGTAAAGGGAAACCAGCAGCATTTTAAGAGATTTCACTTCTATTTGATGCTTGGATCCATTTGCTGGGAGCCAGGAGGAGGTATTAGATGATACAGGGACTCTGGAAACACTCACAGTTCAGAAAGACCTGCTACCTCAATCCGAGCTTCTAGACAGAGCAGCGAGGGTGTAAAAGCAAAAAGCGGACCTGATTTTCTTCTGCATCACCAGAAGAAAATGGTTTGCTCCTCCCGGTCTGGCCTTCCCCAGCCTCTATGCCTGGGAGGCTGCCCCACCTACACAGCATCAAGAGGTTCCCACCCTCTCTGGCTTCTGATTGAGACTTCCCCAGTGGGCAGTGTGGTAGCTAATTTTACACATAATCTTGCTTGGCCATGATACTTAGACATTTGGTTGAATAGTTCCAGATGTTTCTGTGAAGGTGAGGGGGTTTTAGGGGGGAGGGCTGAGATGAACATGTAAATCGGTGGACTTGGAGTAAAGACGTTTACCCTACCTAATGTGGGTGGGCCTCGTCCAATCAGTTGAAGATTTGAATAAGACAAAGACTCACCTCCCCGCAGCAGGATGGAAATCTCTCATCAGACTCTTTTTGGACTCAAACTGCAATTCTTCCCTGGGTCTCCAGCCTGCTGGCCCACCTCATCACATTTTGAACTTGCCAAGTTCCTACAATCCGGTGAGCCGGTTCCCTAAAATAATCAATCAATAAAGTTGTGTGTGTGTGTGTGTGTGTGTGTGTGTGTGTGTGCGTACATCCTGTTGGCTCCATTTCTCTGGAGAGCCTTGGCAAAACAGGCAGCAATGGTAGGAAATCAGAGAGGAGGAGAAGCAGGTATTTATTCCCATCCCTCCCCTGCAGGGGTCACCAGAAAGGTCTTCCCTCCAGACAGGCACAGGGAGGATGTGGCCGGGGCCACCTCCGGGTAAGGTGGCCCCACTCTCCCCGCCCTTCACATGATCACCGAGCTCTCTCTTTCGGCACTAAACCTTAATGGTTTCTCTACACGCTGTGCACCCCTTCACAAATAACCCCCCCCCTTTTTTTTTTGTCTTTTTGCCTTTTCTAGGGCCGCTCCTGGAGCATATGGAGGTTCCCAGGTTAGGGGTCTAATCGGAGCTGTAGCCACCGGCCTACACCAGAGCCGCAGCAACACAGGATCTGAGCCGTGTCTGGGACCTACACCACAGCTCAAGGCAACACTGGGTCCTTAGCCCACTGAGCAAGGCCAGGGAGCGAACCCTCAACCTCATGGTTCCTAGTCGGATTTGTTAACCACTGCGCCACGACGGGAACTCCCACAAATAACCCTTTTATTAAACTCTCCAAACACTCATATGAGCGTGCTGAGATGCCAGTTGACTCCAGTGTCACCAGAATGTGGGCACCACTGCAAAGCTGGTGGGGCATCAGAGCCTTGCTTTGTTTGACCCCAACCCCCTTCTTCAGGGTCATTTTCCCCCATGTCCCCTCACGCCGAGACTCCAAAACACCCAGCACTTCCACCACACCGCCTACAGGCTGGGCCGCAACTCCTTCACACCAGAGCCTCCGCTTCCTCTCTCTGGACGTCAGCAACTCACACTGGTCCAGTCATGGGATTTCGCAAGAACAGAAGGGCAGCTTGAAAGCACGTAAAAGCTGGGAGCCATGGTGCCCCAGTTTACCATATTTCATCATATCCCGCAACTTCCATTCTAGAATCTTCTTTCTTTCATCTCATTAACCAGTCAAGTGGTTTAAGTTTGTTTATCATTGTTGTTTTGTAATCCAAGACTCCCAAGTCCCCCCACCCCCACCCCGCAACTGTCATCTTTGCAGCCAAGTAGTTTGGTATCTGGGAAGGTGTGAAGATCCATTGGAGCAACTGCTTTGCTTTGTTTCCCATCATTCACTCAAGAATATTTGGGCAGGTGCAGTGTTTTATATTGCGTTTTGTTATGTTTTGCTTCCGGAATTTTTAAGACTCTCCCAAGGCTTTGTTTAAAAAAAAAAAAAAAAAAAAAAACACAGGGAAAGTAAAGAATAATGTAGATTTCGGTAAAATAATGCTCCTCCTAAATTTTCCTAGATTGTGTTAAGAACAGTAATACATGTCTTTTCAGCCTGCCGCTGGGTCTGCCACAGAAATACTCAAAAGCAATGAAAAACGGAAAGGAGCAACACAACAAAATCAGTTCCCCTGAGGTTTCAGCTGAAAAGAGAAAAATGGAACAAATAGAACCAAGGCTGGAGCAGTACCTACAATTGGCATAGTCAGCATCAATGAGGTGTCAAAATATTGGAATTAATGAGCCCAAGCCAGTCACCCAGGGAGTGGCCACACAGTCTAAGGACACAGAAAGGGACGCAGAGAGGGGAGGCTTGTGGTCAGACAATGCATTCTGAAATTCTAAAGGGGGCCGACACAAAGCAAAGGTAATGAACCAGCCAAAAGGCAAACTGCACATTTAGGGATTCAGATAGTTAATACCAGGAGTTCCTGTCATGGCTCAGCAATGACAAACCTGACTAGTATCCATGAGGATGCAGTTCGATCCCTGGCCTCGCTCAGTGGGTTGGGGATCCAGCATTGCCGTGAGCTGTGCTGTAGGTCATAGATGCGGCTTGGATCCCAAGTGGCTGTGGCTGTGGCACAGGCTGACATCTACTGCTCTGATTTGACCCCTAGCCTGGGAACTTCCATATATGGAGGGTGCAGCCCTAAAAAGGGAAAGAAAGAAAGAAAGAAAGAAAAGAAAGAAAGAAATAAGACCTACGAAGTAAGGCACGTCCTCACTTCATGCATTCAATGCCGGCCTCCTGTACTGTCCTGCCGTCAGTACGTCCTTTGCACCCAGACACTGTGTGAAGGAAAGGAAAGGAACGGAAAGGAAAAAGTTAATACCAGGTAATGGGGTTTTTGAAAACCAACACGTGTTCCTGGTCTGGACCAGCCTGAAGAAGGCCAGTGAAATCTGCCACAGGTGATGAAAGAAAGAAGGAAGAAGGATCACTGTCTCCCCTCCTGGCACTTAGGCAACTAACTCCCATTCTGACACCCCCACCAACAGCATGGTCTGTGGAAGGTTCCACACAAAGCCCTGCTCTCAGCAGAGGACTAATTTAAAATGCAATCGCTCCTAATGACATAAGCCTAAAAATGCCACCCCTCACCACAGAGGAGGCCGACCCTGATCCTGGTCCTGGATCTTAAGCCCTCACACACATTTTGTGTGCCATCACGTACTATACGTGGGTGAATTTTCATATGAAAAGAAGACTGTGTGCTTCTTAGCAGGTAAAAGGCAATCTTTTCTGGGGCAGGTTCTGTGCATCGTGTGCATCCCCTGGGCTTCTCCGTCCCTGTTGATAGCACTGCCTGTGGCGATGGAGAGGCACAGATTTACAATATCCACCCTTCCCAAGGTTGCTGTATTCCAGAAGAAGTCTCTTAAAGTTGGAAAAACTGGGAAGAGTCAAAGGAATGCATCTCTAATGGTAGAAAGACCACTGGCTGAGCTGATACTTTGGAGAGGTTTCTGCTGCCCACTCTTCTCTACCTCCCACAATGACGTGGCCTCTGGGGCAACCCTGGTCCTAGACGATCTTCCTAAAACTGAGCATCTGTTTCCCTCTTTCAAGCTTAAGAGAGGTAAGCAGTGAGTTGTCCCTCTTCAGGCAGGGAAAGTGGGGAGCCCTTCACTAGACCATCTTCTGACCTTCTCTGAGCATCTCTGTGACCTGGTACCAAGATGGGAGCTGGCACAAATGGCCTCAAGGTCATTTCCTCATGACATGAACGTCAGCAACTGTCTCCTCCGCTTTTGGTTTGAGACTGTCAGCCTCATGCCTCAAAATGACCAAAACACATAATCAAAAAAAGGAGTTAGGGCCTGGGAATGTTCACAGCCACACAGCACCTGGCTGGCAGTAGGTGATCAGTAAATATTCCTCCATTCAACATCCCTTGGTTGGAAATCAGGTCCTCATTCTTTCTGAGCCGAGGTACCGACTAGCAAGTTCTTTTTCCATCAGTTTCGCTCCAACACCCTCAATCCTAAATGGCTGTTTCTCCTTCTTAGTGAAAAACCGTTCTCACTCACCACCCGCTCCTCATCCCCTAATCCATACACACCACTACATCCTCCCACCTGCCCATGAGAGGTCTTCTCCACTGACTCTGTAAAGATACCAGGGAAAAATGGCTATTTTGTGATTGTGCCAGAGGACAAGAAATGGGAAAAGCCCACGAGGCAGAACACACCCCACACCAAAGTAGGGAACCCTTTGCAGATGAAGGTAAAGTCACAGACTACGCTTTATCCCTAAAGAAGAAGGGTTGCCTACCAACCCACAATCCTTGTCAATTTGCCCCGCGTGATAGAGCTTGTCTTCCCTCCTCCCATCAGGAAGTGAAGTCGAAACCTCTGCTCACTTCAGTCTGGGCAGCTCTGACCAACTGAATACAGTACAGGTGACACCGTATCGGTTCCGGGCATAGCCTTTAAAAGGACTGGCAGTTTCTGCTTTCTCCCCCCTGGAAGCCCTGGGCCCCTCTGTAAGAAGACTAGGTTATGCTGCTGGAGACAAGAGACCATGTGGCCTCAGTAATATACCAGATCTGGGAGTCAGTAATCTGTCTTGGATTAGATCCCAATGGAGCCTCAAACAGCCAGGAGCAGAGACAAGGTGTTCCCCCTGTGCCCTGTCCAGATTTCTGCCACACACACCACACACACACACACACACACACACGGAAACGGTTGTTGTAAATCACTAAGTTTTGCAGTGGTTTGTTATGCAGCATTAGGTAATCCGATGCCAAGAAAGGATCCATGTCAACTGAAAGTTTTCAATTTCTGAGTCAGGGATTGCATTTGTATGCAAATAGCAAACACTGAGAAACAGTGGTTTAAACATACTAGGGTTTTACTTTCACATAACAAGAGGCAAGGCCCCCAGCACTACTCTGGCAGCTCAGAGCCCAGGTCTCTGCAAATCTCTTGGTCTTTCCCTCGTGCAACCAGGATGTTAGGTTCTAGCTCCAGCTACCTGCATTCTGTAGGCATCAGGAAGGAAGGAGAGATGTGCCTTTACCAGAAAAGCAAAACTTTACTGGAATTCCCCAGCAAGGAGCTCTGTTTATATCACATTCACTAGAACTACATTGCATGGCGACACCATACAAGGGAAATTGGGAAGGTTATTAGATTTTTAACTCGCAATGGCCACCCTGAAAAAAAACAGTGTTTGGCTAGTGAGGAATGAGGAAAGGATGATATTGAAGAAGCAACTCGAAGTTTCTGCCACCATCAATAAGGAAATCAATTACATCAACCAAAGTCCAGAAGCAGAGTAGGCTTCTGGGTCGACCCCATGATGTCATCAAAGACCCAGAAATTTCCCATCTCTCCACTTTATTACTCACAGCATCAGCTTCAGCCTAAGGTCAGCTCGCCTCTACTTGGCGAGATGGGGACCAACATAGTCGGGCTACATGCCTTTGTTCCAGCAAGAGATTCTGGCTTCCTGTCCATCTCTCTTAGGAGCAAGGAAGCAAGGAGCCGCTTTTAAGCACAGACACTAAGCTACACTGGATACTCACTGAGCGCCTTTCCCCAGCCCAGAGCCAACAGGAACCTCACTGCCAACAAGGGCTTTCATTCAGGTTCTGGGCTAGCCTAGGAGTCTGAGGGCTCTGTACTCAGTCGGCCTGGATTTATATCCATCCTCTCACTTTTCCAGCTGTGTATCCTCAAGCAAGTTACTGAGACTCTGAGCCTATCTCCTCATGTGTAGAAAAGGCTAAACTAATATCTATATCTACTGATATAGGTATTATTTAATGCAAGGAATAAATACAAAAATACATGCAGGCGTTCCCATCGTGGCTCAACAGTAACGAATGTGACTAACATTCATGAGGACACAGATTCGATCCCGGGCCTCGCTTGGTGGATTAAGGATCCGGTATTGCCATGAGCTGTGGTGTAGGGGGCAAATGCGGTTCGGACCTGGCATTGCTGTGGCTGGGGTGTAGGCTCCTAGCCTGGGAACCTCCATATGCCATAGGTGCAGCCCTAAAAGAGGAAGGAAGGAAGGAAGGAAGGAAGGAAGGAAGGAAGGAAGGAAGGAAGGAAGGAAGGAAGGAAGGAAGGAAGGAAGGAAGGAAAGAAAGAAAGAAAGAAAGAAAGAAAGAAAGAAAGAAAGAAAGAAAGAAAGAAAGAAAGAAAGAAAGAAAGAAAGAAAGAAAAAGAAAGAAAATACATGCAAAGTCCTGAGTGTGGTGCCTAGAAACCAGCAAGCATTAAATAGATGTTGCCGAGGAAGATTAGGCCGAACAGTTTCGCACAGGCCCTGTGTGAGTGCTGCAAACACAGAAATAAATGTAAATCAGTGAGGCGCAACCCCTCCCTTCTCCTTTCTTTGCAGTTTCAATATCAACTTCCATGCCCTGGAAGACGCAAAATATTTGTTCTTACAACTCCCTCTTCAGAAATGACCTGTTCCACCCCTCATGCTTCAGCAGGTAAACTTGAAATTCAAGCCGTTCATCTAACATGTGGACTCATCTGAAAAGCTATCTGCAAATCTACAACTAAACAATCCATTGAAGGACCCCGTAATTAATCCAATTCAGTCATTATCACATCCCTACCAAACATATCATTAAACAGCTGAAACAGTGCTTTCACTTTTTTTCTTTACAATACATTTCAACAAGAATCTAAACACCTAACAGCCAAATTAGATTATCTATGTAGTAATCTCATCAACTGTACCATAATCAGCACTTATTATTACCCCCACCACGGAAATAAATCTACAGTATTTTTTCAACTCGACTAAACAATATAGGCAGACTCTAAAGCATATTCTATAATAAAAACCAACCGCTCATCATTATTAATACCAGTTAGTATTACTTAATTTACTAGCTCCAGGCACCATGCTAAATGCTAACATTACAGAGTTACGACCATTATCTGTTTGACAGATGAGGAAAGTGCGGGTCAAAGAAGTTAAGTCACTTAATTGTGATCATAATTCCTGGAGTTCCCATTGTGGCTCAGTGGGTTAAGGACCTAATGTAGTCTCCGTGAGGATACAGGTTTAATCCCTGGCCTCACTCAGCATTGCCGTGAGCTGTGGTGTAGGTCAGACATGACTCGAATCTGGCATTGCTGTGGCTGTGGCATAGGCCAGTGGCTACAGCTGATTTGACCCCTAGCCTGGGAACTTCCATATGCTGAGGGTGTGGCCCTAAAAAGACAAAAAAAAAAAGAAAGAAAGAAAAAGAAAAAGAGAAGAATTCCTAAATACCAGAAGCAGAATTCAAAAATCCAGGTATGTTCTGACTCCAAAGCACAAGCCCTCCAAAAGCAAGCACACTGGTTACATGACACCACCTCTTTAGAGAAATTTTTGGAAGATCCTGACATTTTATATCTGGCTAGAAAGCACAGTAGGTGCAGAAATCACAGGTTTTGGAGTCAAACTTGAATTTGGATTGACTCTGTCATTTAGTCTTTGTTAGGTGCATGACCTTGATCAACTTAGGTCAAATTCCTGAGCCTAGGTTTCCCCATCACAAAGGCTGTGTTGAGAACAGAGCAAGTGCAAATGCGCTAGAAATGGTCTAACAACCACCACAGCAACACTGGTCCTCAAAAAGCACTGGCTTCCCTTTCCCCTGTTTCCTTTCCTCTTCCTGCCTAAGCCTCATACTCTCCTTCGAGGCAAATCAATAATTAAAGTAAGAGTTATGGCTCGGATCCGGTGTTGCTGGGGTGTAGCCCTCAGCTGCAGCTCCCATTCAAGCCCTAACCCAAGAACTTCCACATGCCAAGAATGCAGCCCTAAAAAGCAAAAAAAAAAAAAAAAAGCAAGGATTGGTACTGGTTCAGGCCTTCATCATTGTCTAAAAATATAGTATTCAAAATGTGGTTGAATTAATGAATGTTGATAAACAGTACATGTTTATACGAATCAATCCATTTCTTCTTAAAAATACCTCATTAAGAGTTTTCATCTGGGGAGTTTTCTCAGCAGGTTAAGGATCCGGAGTTGTCGCTGCTGTGGTTCTGGTCACTGCTCTGGTGCAAGTTTGATCCCTGGCCCTGGAACTTGCCCATGTCACAGGCACAGCCAAAAAAGAACTCTCACTTGAATCATTCAATAATTAACTCCAGCATCAGCCTTCTTTCCTCTCCAGTATCCATGGTGCCTCCCCTGAGGGTGGCACTGGTCACAAAGCCAGGCTCAATGTCCTCCTGGTCATGCACCTGCGGTAGCAGAACTACAAAGGAGCTCTCCTAGGGGGTCAATGGCCATAGAGGTGCAGGGAATAAGAATGGAAGATGTAATCACTCAACTCAGGAACAAGCCAATCAGAGTGTACACTTCATCACTCTGTGAACCATCCAGCACCTCTGAACACCTCTTCTGTATCTGAGGAACTCCCCACCTCATGCATTCTCACCTCCCACTGTAGAAGTCAGGTGCTTCCTGAGTCAGGTTGTTAGCAAAAGACAAATTCTTCCATTCGGAGTAAATAAGCAATGAGATCCTGCCATATAGCACAGGGAACTATATCTAATCACTTGTGATGGAACATGATGGAGGATAATGTGAGAAAAAAAAAAGTGTATATATATATATATAACTGGGTCACTTTGCTATACAGCGGAAATTGACAGAACATTATAAATTAACTATAGGAGTTCTCGCCGTAGCTCAGTGGAAACGAATCTGACTAGCATCCATGAGGATGCAGGTTCGATCTCTGGCCTTGCTCAGTGGGTTAAGGATCTGGCGTTGCTGTGATCTGTGGTGGAGGTCGCAGACATGGCTCAGATCTGACGTTGCTGTGGCTGTGGTGCAGGCCTAGCAGCTACAGCTCCAATTTGACCCCTAGACTGGGAACCCTCCATACGCCTCGAGTGCCGCCCTAAAAAATAAAAATAAAGACATAAAAAATAAATCAACTATAATAATTTTTTTTTTAAAGGCCACAGTGATCGTCTCCATCCCGCTGATCTTCGTTCACAATGTGACTTTGCTGCTCTTCTCATCAGGAATGGGAATCTATTTCTCAACCCCTTGAGTCTGGGCAATGGTGGTGTTTTGATGCTTTGGAGCAGATGCCCCAGGAGGCATTGTGACGTCACGATCACCCTCTTGAAACTCGTGCTGCTCTGAGAGGAACCCTAGGTTAGTCTCCCTGAGGATGAAAAACCAGGCAGGCAAAAGAAAACAAGCCAAGCCGACAAGACCAACCAACAGTCACGGCCATAAAGCCATTGTAGACCATCTAGGCTAAGCTGAGTAGCCAGATGGCACAGTCACATGAGAGATGGCAATGCAAGAACAATTAAAAAAACACGGTCCAGCTCAGCCCAGCCCAATCTGTTACTTATACAATCAGGTGTAGATAAAATAGTTGTTTTAAGCCACTGAGTGTTTGAGGCAGTTTCTTACACACAATACATAACTGAAATACCTACCCTCCAACATTCCTCACAGCTGGAGAGAAAACATGGGCTCCAGGGCGCACCAATGAGACACGCACAGTCATTCTAGGCGTTGATCACAAGGTAGTTTCCCATTGTGGCTCAGCGGGTTAAGAACCCAACTAATAGCCATGAGGATGTGGGTTCGATCCCTGACCTTGCTCAGTGGGTTATGGATCCAGGGAGGCGGCAAGCTGTGGCACAGGCCGGCAGCTGCAGCTCTAATTCAACCCCTAACCTGGGAACTTTCATGTACCACAGGTAAAGTCCTAAAAAATAAAATAAAATAACATAACATAAAAAATAAAAATTAAAAAAAGGTAGTAAAGAAGCATTCAGTAAAAAGCAGGGACAACTATGTCTGGTTTCCAAGGGGCGGTGGCAGAGTATCTACCAACGATGTCCACTGTCAAGGATCAGCACTGACAATGGTCTGTGGTCCAATATGAAGCATCATTTCTGCTTATGTGGCCTCCAAGTCTGTTTCCAACCCTCCTAGGGACTCTCTGAGCTACGTGTCTTCATTTGAGTTCCTGAAAAAGCAGATCCTTTGGCAACAACAGGGGTGCAAGCAGATATTGGGAAATGACCCCAGGAATCAGGAGTGAAGGGGAGGGGAGAATAAGACACAGGAAGGAAAGTCAGTAAGCATGAGTGACCGGGGCTCCATTCTCCAGGGGACCCACTGAGGAATCGTGCAGACGGCAATGCAGAACTAGCCATCTCTCCAACGGAGGAGTGTCTGAGGCATCCAGCATCCATCCTCTGGCTTTCAGCCCCCATTGGTTGAAGGTGGCATCTGCAAGCACTGACTCCCCCATGCTACCAGGCTGTCCTATGTCTAAGAGCAAGTGAACTTCCGTGGCTTCAGGAGAAGCCTCAAATCAAGAAAAGACTATAAAAACAGAGAACACTTGTGGTGGGATGCAATCTGTGTGCAGTGGCACCAACCACCACAGCCCTAGCTGGAATCAAAATGGTCCAAGAGAGTGAGGCATGAGCACGGAAAGCACCTGCTGTGCTACCTAACATCCAGCCAGGTGCTGCTCAGTATTTAACAACCGGCTCCCCGAGGGAAAGATGGGGCAGGGGCTCTGAACTGTACTGTTTGCCAACTTCTGTGGTATAAGTACTCCAGCCGTGTCTGATATCAAGCTACCAAAGTGATATCAGCCAGCTCACCAAGTTCCTGAAAATGTATCAAGAACCGGTAGGAGCTGGCTCCAACTCACTCGTTATTAAGATCTTTTAAGAAAGTCCTTTTCAGGAGTTCCCGTTGTGGCTCAGCAAGTTAAGAACCCTGACTAGCATCCATGAGGACACAGGTTTGATCCCTGGCCTCGAGTAGCGGCTTAAGGATCTGGCATTGCCACAAGCTGCAGTATAGGTCACAGACAAGGCTCAGATCTGGCGTGGCTGTGGTGTAGGCCGGCAGCTGCAGCTCCAATTCAGCCCCTAGGCTGGGAACCTCTATATGTCGCAGGCATGGCCATAAAAAGAGAAAAAAAAAAAAAAAAAGTCCTTTTCTGCTCAAACTAAATGTTTTCAACGAAAACCCTAAGCAATGAACATCGATGGCAAGAGGGAGGATGATACAGGTTCGAATCAGGAATTGGGCAGAGAGCCAAGTCTGGCATCACAAATGTGACTTCTGAGTTCTTGTCGGACCACAATGACACTGTGCCTTCCCCTACACCTCAGAGCGTAAGTCCTCATTGCCCAAGAATGTCACTTGCAGTCTAGGTGAGAAATTCAAGGTAAAGGATTAGGCAGACATTAACAGAAACACTTCCAGTAATAACTATGGTCAATGTCAGGAAATTCTTCTTTCCCTGAAAATCAAATCCCCCATGCAGCAGCTGAAATGTTTTTCCACCAGTTTTATTCTTAATGGAGACACAGCAATTATCCACAACTTTCTGGAAAGTAACCTTTCATGTACGTGAAGCCTTTTCTTCTCCAGAGGAAATAGTCCAAGCTGGGTTGGCCTTTTGTCAGAAATTCAATTTTCTGAGGCTTTAACCTTCTCTGGGGCTTTCTTTCTAACCTGGTCCAAGTTCTACAGGTCCTTATGAGCTGTAGAGCCCACACCTGGATCTAGGTTTCTTGCCGAGTTTTGACTGTGAAAAAAAAAATGGGGAGGAAAAGGGGTCTCTTAAGATCTATGCGCCCCATGGTTATTTATAGATTTCACTGTTACAGCCTCTCTTTCCAATTCGGCCAACGGCCAATACGGGGCAAGGGACCAATTGTAGGGACAGAAGCGGTCCCCTTTCTGATTGGGAAGGGCTCTCCTTGACCAATGGAGCAGAAGGCCTCCTGACCGCGAGTGACAGCTTGGTCATTTCTTGGGACTCCCCTACAGAAGTTCTTGCTTTCGTAGACGGCCCTACTACCACTAGGGGACACCCCAAATCCTAAGTGCACACTGGAACAAAAGCCACACCCAAGCCAGGGGATTTAGTAAATCTTCAAAGAGATACGACATTCAAGGTCAGGTCACAAAAACCAAAGGCATTTTTACCCATCTCCCTCGCACTAATTCCTGGGTGCCCAAGTTCAGACCCAAACGATGGCCTAAAACAGCACTGTCCAACAGAAATGTAATACAAGTCACAAACCTGAGTCTACATTTTTCAGTAGCCATAGTTTTTAAATAGGGGGAGAAGAGGTGAAGTTAATTTTAATAACAATTGATTTAACCCAATATACGCAAAATATTATCATTCTGACATGTAATCAATATTTTAAAATTACTAACGACATGTGAACATTCTTTCTTCATACAATGTCTTGAAAATCTAGTGTGTATTTACACATAAAACACGTCTCAGTTCAGACATGCCGCTGCTCAGACTCCAGGGGCCACCGTATTAAATAAGTTCAGGTTCATGCACCACCACCGACTGGAAACTTGTCAGAAATTGTCAGAAATGCACATTTTCAGGCCCCTCCCCACCCACTCAGACACTCGGGATACGGAGCTCCCATTGTGGCTCAGCAGGTTAAGAATCCGACATAGTGTCTGTGAGGATGTGGGTTCAATTCCTGGCTTCACACAGTGGGTTAAGGATCTGGTGTTGCCACAAGCTACAGCATAGGTCACCGAAACGGCTTGGATCCACTCTTTCTATGATATAGTCCTGCTGCAGCTGTGGTTCAACCCCTCACCTGGGAACTTCGATGTGCCACAGGTGCAGCCATAAAAAGAAGAAAGAAAGAGAGAGAGAGAGAGAGAGCGAGAGAAACTCAGGATGCAGCCAGTGATTCACTTTTTAGAAAGCCCTTCAGGTAAGCCTGATGCACGCTTGAGTTTGAAAACCACTGGTCTACACGCTGCCAAATCAGAAATGCTTAATCTGCTTTTAATTCACGCAACCACCAGTGTCTAATGCGGGACATGAATCTTTAAAAAAATGAACTCTCCCTGTTTTCCTGTTGCTAAGGAGCCTAAAATAGCAAATTTGGTTCCCAGGAGATACGTTTTTTATTTTTACATTTGTGCCAATTAAATGAGTCTTCCACTGGCAAAAGCTCCTTTTTTTCAAATGATGCATTTTATCCTTTCTCCCTTGTCTTCGGATTTGAATCTTTCATCTTCTTGGTTTTTCACAGGAACCACAACCACACTTACCTTTTCGCAGATGTCCAGGGTTGCCAGATTTAAACATAAAAATACAGGATGCCCCCAGTTAAATTTGAATTTCAGATCAATGAACTATTTCCCAGAAACTGCAAGGGATGTAGCGGTACCAGAAAGTATTTGCTGTTTATTTGGAATTCAAATTTAACTGGGCCTCTTGGATTTTATCTGGCCAATCTGTTCACATCCCCTACATCCTTCTGACTCCTAATTCCTCTGGTGACCAGACTGTGAAGTCCCCTGGGTCAGCTAGAGTGGGTACCACAGAGGCACAGCACCAACTCGGAACTGCAGCCCTGTGGTCTCACCCTCCCCAACAGGAAAGAATTCTGGATCAAACCAGCTGCCCCGCTGTATTCTTTGGCTTTCCAAAGATGGGTCCTCCGGCTTCCAGTGAATGCCAGCTGCCTCTCAGGATCACGCTCTCATTTAAAAAAAAAAAAAAAAAATCAAATCACACAAAGAGCGCACTGTCAGTCAATCAGAGCAGCACAAATGCACCCACTTAGCTCACCGCTCAAATGGGGCCTCCAGATTGGTGCTATTGAAAAGGAAATTGGCCTCACTTGCTTCAAAACAGCCCCAAAGTGGAGAAATTAATACAGAAAACGCCAGGTCATAATGAAATCTGGCAACGGTAGTGGGCTGCGTGGCATCATCCAATTACAGCAAACACAGACACTGCCCAGGGGGAGAAGCCAGCCTGGACACCAAGCAAAATTAGGCCCCTACATAGCAATTGCCAGCGGGGAGAGGAAATCTGTTAGGATGTTACAGATGAATGCAGACATCCCAACAAATGCCCGGGATCGCTACTCCGAGTGGCTCGGAAGTCCACGTTCCCAGTGCATTTCAGACTCTGAGCTCCTCTCGTGACAAAGCGCTTTGAAAGCCAGATCTTGGCTTTCCTCCCACCTCTTTCCTGAGTCCACTGCAACCCATCTAGAAACCCTCATGGTTCGGGAATGAAGGCACGCCTGGAGGAAGGAGGCTCTCTGGCCCTTTCGCTGATTTGGTTCTTTCTCCTCCTCCATCCAGGAGACTCTAGAGAGCCACAGCCACCAGGTTGGAGCCAGACGCAACAATCCCAAAGACCTTAACCTTGCCTGGCAAACCAGGATGGCATCAAGATCCTGGGGTGGGAGAGAATTGGGGGGTGGGCAGGAGGGAAGCAGGGAGGAAAGGCAGGGAGACCAGAGAGAGAAGACTCCAGATGCTCAGCCAAGATAAACCCATAGGAACCAAAAATCCAATTGATGGAAAAAGCAAAGAGATGTTGTGCCCCATGTTCTCGACCCCATGTGGGTTCATAATCAGACAAGAGTGTTCTATTTCTCCCACAACCTCTTCCACACGTGGGGGAACATAATGTAGGACTACAAACAGAAAAGGGGGGGGCTATAAACATGTTTCAATTCATAGTTTCATCTTGGAGTCATCATAGTTGCATCTTGAAGGTGAATGGTGTGAATTTCAACCTAATATTAAGAGAAAAGTGATTTTTATGGCCACACCCACAGCATACGGCCGTTCCGGGGCCAGGGACTGAATCAGAGCCATAGCTGCAACCTATACAGCCAAGGCAATGCCAGATTCTTAACCCACTGCACCAGGCCAGGGATCAAACACAACTCCTCAGCGACCTGAGCTGCTGCAGTTGGATTCCTAACCCACTGCACCACAGTGGGAGCTCCAATTTTTGCTCTTTTATATGCTTATCTTGTTAAAGGTAGAAGAGTTCATTGGATTTTTAAAAGCAAAACACAATAATGCACAAATGTGGTTAAATACCATTTGATTAAAAATGAGTTTATACCATCCAGTCACCTGATTTCCAGAGGCCAAGAGAAAATAAAATGTAGCATGGATATGGATCTCATACAGATGTAACAGGACAGAAAAAAACTGATACTTTTATAAGCAGAGTGCATCTTGAGCCAGTAAACTGAGAAGGAAGACAGGATTTCTCTTAAAAAACTTTTCTTTTGGTTAGAAAAAATATATTAAAATTTTGATTATGGAAGATGGGAACCCTGGAAAGGTTTAGACAAAGAGAAGATAAACTGTTTTGGTTAGGTAAGGAACAGGAATTGGGGTTTTATCAGTGGCTGCTTACTGGCAACTGACAGAGGAGACCTGGGGAACACGAAAAGGAGAAAAAAGTTAAGCAGGGGTGCCACTGAATGAGGGAGTCTGGAGAAGTAAGAAGGAAGGTTAGAAAGAAATCCCCATGACAGAAAGGGCCAAGAAACTTTGGGATGGAGACGTGTAACATGCAGTAAAACAGCTAGTTCTGCAACGTAATCCCAAACTTTGGTATAGCATCTGCTGTATGCAAGAGCCTGGATGGGAGGAACTTTGCGAAAAAGAACAAGGCTTCATGCTACGGTCAAGATGATACAGAGCAGGAAAAAAAGAGATTCAGGAAGCAAGACATGCATGCAAGCAAGAGTTTCAGCGGGAACAGGAAATCAGAGTGCGAGGCAACCACAAGAACATAAGCCCTTTGGGATTCTGCACAAAAAAAAAAAAAGAAGAAGAAAAAAAAATCCTGGGTAGAGCTCCAGATTTCCAGCAGGACCTAGGATGAAGGCTTGAAACAATGGTTTGGGTTTTTTCTATTTTAGATAAAGCTAACCACCAAAACTAGAAATATCTGACTTAAACCTCCAGATTTGAAATGACTAAATATCAGAACAAAAGAAAGAAGGAAGAGAGAAAAGGAAGGGGAAAAACAAAAGAAAAAGAACAAGAGAGAAATCTGACAACTAAAACTTTTGTCTGGCATCAGTTTAGTGCTGAAGGATATACATAATTTAGCTGTCATAGATAGGACAAGCAATATTGGTATTGATAAAAAGGAGAAAGTAAAATGTAAAATAAAGCAGGTGAAATCAACACAAATGTTGCTAATTACAGTGTACAGATGCAGTATGCCTTTTTTTTTTTTTTTTTTCCTTTTTTTAGGGCATATGGAGGTTCCCAGACTAGGGGTCAACTTGGAATTGCAGCTGCCAGCCACAGCAGATTCCAGCTGTGTCTCTGACCTACACCACAGCTCATAGCAACACCGGATCTTTAACCCACTGATCGAGGCCAGGAATCAAACCTGTGTCCTCATGACTACTAGTCACGTTCATTAACCACTGAGCCACGACGGAACTCTAGAAGCAGTATGTTTTAAACAGACTAAGAAGCGGCTCTTAATCAGATTACCCAGGTTCAATCCCAGCCCCACCACATCCTAATCAAGCGATCATGGCAATTTACCTAAGCCTCTCTGAGCACCATCCTCACCTGTAAGAAGATTACTGATCATACAGAAGTCCCATTTTTGGAAAGTTCACTTTACAGCACTTTGCTTTTACAAAAGACCTATCTTAGTACCTGTTGTCACTAATTCAAAGAAATCCGAAGAGGATTTTTGATTTTACAAATAAAGGCAAAAAGCTAAAACTGAGTTCAGCATTTATTTTTTGCAGGAATGCACACTCGGGGCCCTGAAAGTGGTGCCGCCAAGCTCCTTCCCCAGGAACCACAATCAGCAGCTCAGCAACAAGCCATCAGAGCTTTGAACTGTGTCTGTGAGCATCCGCGCTCTATCTTGATTTATTTTGTGCATCCGTTTGCAAGATGTGTCCTAAGGTAATTACTTCTTTGCTTTACGCCATTTCTGCTTATGAAAAGTTTCAGAGAAACGCTCTTCGTTCAGACGGCAGGACTACCTACACCACTCTCCTTACAGAGTTGGAGGGATCAGCTGAGATAACCACGCATGCCTGTGAGATGTCCATTTCTGGCAATGACAAACTGGCTTGTTTCAGACCAACATACCCCAGAGGCTAATCAGAAAAACTAAGCAATTCCTTTTACAACAGGAAAAAGATCCGGTGGATTTTCAGGTCTCCTGCTGGCCCCAGACCCATGTCTCCTCTGGGGAAGAGGAGCTTGCCTGAGGCCAGCCAGCCGAAAAGGGAGAAAACTTCAACTGAAGTTCCCTCAACCTAGTCCTCCACGAAGGTCGGACACTGCCCAATGCACAGCTTTAATCTCCAAAAACCCCCACTCTTCTCTATAATTCCACTAGAGGAGAAATACGTGTGCAGTTTCTACAATATCATGGGGGTGTTCTCACTTTTTTTTTCTTTTACAAGAACTCTATTTGATTTGAAATCTGTTCATTTATACCAGAGAGTACTATTTGATAATAAGCAGCATGGCAAGTATCGCTTACTTAATGCATAATGTAATGTGTTTTACTGAAAAAAAAGTCAAAGTAAGGAAAAAGCATAAAAATAGGTGGAGGGCTAGGAGAGGTGGAGGGAGAAAAATGAAATGGAAAAAAAGGAGGCAAGACTTAAAGAGTAAAGTAAG
The DNA here is from genome assembly GCF_016906955.1 of Phacochoerus africanus. NCBI lineage: Eukaryota > Metazoa > Chordata > Mammalia > Artiodactyla > Suidae > Phacochoerus > Phacochoerus africanus. Next base: position 187,411,315 of record NC_062546.1, on the reverse strand, counting down.
GAAAAAGAGGGCAAAAGCAGGAGAAAGAGAACAAAGAAAGGAAATGAACCCACTGGGCAGCAACCTGAGAGCTGGTACCAATCACCCCATCTCTCCCCCCCGCCCCCACCCCCAAGAGAAGAAAGGACGAAGCTCATCAAGGATGAGGGACAGAAGATACAAGGTTTATCAACATGACTTTGTTCTTTGGTCTGAATTCTTGTGAACATCCAGAACCTCAGACAGATTCATACTTACATGCAAATACAACAAATGCGTACGGAGGATTTAGTATTAACAATGCCACTCAAAGGGAAAACCCACGGTTTTCCAGAACCTATTTTTGCATTCAGCATTTTTTTTTTTACCAAGGATATAAAACAGAAGTTCTGGCAGATTTTGTTCATCCTCACAATGACTCCAGAAGAAATTCTAGATTCTTATAATTGGTCACATTTTCTGCTCTCACACTGAAACACATATGGAAAGTAAGAGGCCTTGTCCAAAAAACATGACCCCCAAACGTAGAGTGTATCACTTTAACCACAAGATAACCCTGATTATCATAGTGTGGTTAGAGGAAAAACTGGGGTGTCTGTGTGCTTAAAATGCTGAACAATTTTACATAAACCTTTTAACGGCTCCATAAGATTTCTCCAGAGCTCTAAGCAACACAGTTCTGCTGTGGTCTGTGCACAGGTTGGAAAAAGAATTTCCAGACTCATAGCCAGGTGAAGAAAAAGAAGAGTTTAATGAGATGAGAAAGGCTGTAGCACAGCAGGGACAATATCCTGATAATCAGGGAGACCCAGAGCTCCCTGTCCCAGCCCCACCCCACCCTGCCCTGCCCCCAAGAGCATGGTCATGTCTATTTTTGTAGCCCAGGGAGAGAGGAGAGGTCTTATGATACCCTGCTGGCCTGCTGATTGGTTGGGGAAAGAGGGGTCTCCAATACACTTGCTGGTTAGCTGGGGCATATAATGCCCCTATAGGGGTAGGGTGAGGAGTGGGCCATATACCTCTCCTAGTAGGGGCAGGAAGGAGGGAGTCAGGATGCTCAAGGAGGAGATGGGGCTCGAGAACTCTGTAACCACTACAATGAGGCCAGTGGGGTGATAAGGGTCTGGTAATTCTTATCTTCACCAGAGACTTTTTGTGTTTTACCTCCTTGAAAAGGCCTTGAAGTCCCACAGGTACTTTACTGGACAAATAACTTCCTGATCTTACACCTAAAATCATCTGGATTAGTCCAGGAAAAAGTAGAAGTTCTGCTCTAACCCTGAAACCTGGGGGCCCAGAGTTTAGCAAGTGGCTTCAGTGGGTGAAGTCAAGGTAATGTGGTAAAGAGGGGAACAGTGGTTCCTTCAAGGTGAAGATCAGGTGCCAATGTCTATTCCCAACGCCACTCTTTTCAACAAGCAGGACCTAATTAAGGAGACTTTCCAACTCCTCATCTGTTTTTCCAAGACTTTTGGGCCTACCGCTATTCACTTTTGCTGAAAGCTGTGGGCTAGCATCAGACTTTACTGTTCTTTATTAAAAGAGAATTTGCACTACAGAAAACATGAGTCTGAACACCAAGGGGTGCGGGGTACCTTGCTAGAGTGTAAGCTCCTTGTGGGAAGAAATATACCCATGGTCTAGGTGACCACTTAGGAGCACTTGATGATGAGTTGTGTTCCTGCTCTTTGTGAGAACCTGCCCTCAGCAGGAAACCCCCCTTTTTTTTTTTGTCACTAACTTTTAAAAACCAGGCACCCCCATGCTCAATTCATCTCCAACCCAAGGACACACCTTTTTTTTTTCTTTTTTTTTTTTTTTAACAGTAACACCTGCAGCATATATTAGTTCCCAGGCTAGGCGTCAAATCAGAGCTGCAGCTGCCCAACCTACCTTGCAGCTTTTGGCAACGCTGGATCCATAACCCACTAAGCAAAGCCAGGGATCAAACCTGCAACCTCAAATACACTACGTCAAGTTCTTAACCCACTGAGCCACAACAGGAACTCCCCAAAGACACCTTTCAAATCTTTTAATGGCACAATATCTTGCCTGATTTGTCAGTTCTTTCAATAGATCGAAGTAGAATTGAAGTAATTGACAGATGACCAGATCTCTTCCCTAGCTTCCCTTTTAGTAATCTTCCAAACAAACTGTGTAATCAAATTGGGTGAACAGGATAACATCTAGGGGAAGATCATGAGACATCAACAAGCTTGTAGGCAGTGGAGGATGGTGACCACTCAGAGCCCCTAGTGATTAGCTGAGCTCACTTCCTTCCTTCCCTTTAAAACTTTCATGGCCAAGCAAAATCTTCATTTGGTTTTTTTGTTTTGTTTTTGTTTTTGTTTTTTGCTTTTTTAATTTTTAGGGCTGCACCCATGGCATATGGAAGTTCCCAGGCTAGGGGTCCAATTGGAGCTACAGCTGCCAGCCTAAGCCATAGCCACAGCAACCCAGGATCCAAACTGTGTCTGCGACCTCCACCACAGCTCATGGCAATGCCGGATCCTTAACCCACTGAGTGAGGCCAGGGATAGAACCCATGTCCTCGTGGAGACTAGTCAGGTTCGTTACTGGTGAGCCACAGCGGAAACTCTCAAGCAGAATCTTCAGAGGTGGGTGGGTCTGGGGGTGTTGCTGAGTCCACCATCTCCCCCAGACTGCCAGCATTCTGATGAAAGGCACCTTTCCTTTCTGCCATTTGTGAGTACTGATTATGTAAGCCGCCAGCAGCGAGTAGCACCACCCACCCCACACACACCCCATTCATTCAGTAACAAATCTCTGGAAAGAAACATGATGAGTATTTGTTGTGAGGCACTATTCTGGACATCTTGGCAGGCTATAAAACATATGACACGGTTTCCCTCCTCAAGGCCTTAGAGTCAAAGTCAAGTTGAGGAGGTAAGAAATAAAGATGTAAAAAAAAAAAAAAAAAAAAAAGAAGAAGGAGTTCCCGTTGTGGCGCAGTGGTTAACGAATCCGACTAGGAACCATGAGGTTGCAGGTTCGGTCCCTGCCCTTGCTCAGTGGGTTAACGATCCGGCGTTGCCGTGAGCTGTGGTGTAGGTTGCAGACGCGGCTCGGATCCCGCGTTGCTGTGGCTCTGGCGTAGGCCGGTGGCTACAGCTCCGATTCAACCCCTAGCCTGGGAACCTCCATATGCCGCAGGAGCGGCCCAAGAAATAGCCAAAAAAAAAAAAGAAATAAAGATGTGAAGAGTTAATTAAATAACCACATAGGTTAATTAATAAGACAATAACAAAGGACAAGTCATGAAATGATGCATTTTTAATTTCCATATGAATTGCACAGCTAATAAATACCTCAAGAGTACACAGAGATTACTTCAAGCTGTGGTGGAAATGAAAACGTTCATGAAGGGGGTAGGATTCAAGCTGGGCCTTAAAAATTTGCATCAGATTTGGATAATAATCAAAGCTCACTAGGTGCAGCATGCTATGTGATTCAATATCTCATTTAATGGTCCTAAAAGCTGTGATAGGGTTGCTATTATTGCCTCTCATTTGCAGCAATGGAAACTAAGGCTCATTCAGGTTATATAACACTTCCCAGGGTCAGAATTTAAAGCCATGTCTAGCTCTGAAACCCATGCCCCCATCACACATTGCATGGCTATCTGATACTTTGTAAATGCACAGTGGCAGGGGTGCACTGAATATACTGTTCCCAGCAAAGGTGGGAGATCAGGTGGAGCCCTCAAGATCCAAATTTCTGGAAAATCGCATGATACACCTGAACAGGTAGATGGCATGAGGTTTACCTATATTTACCAAATTATCATGGAAGCAAATTATGAGGGATTTAACTGTTTAATTAAAATGTTTCTACTACATGCTCTCCATGTGATCCTGCAGTACCGAATTCCTACCTAGGAAAAATGCCAGACCTCCAGAAGTCTTCATTCTGAACCCAGGATAATCTACTTAGGGTTTTGCATACATCTGCATATCCAGTTCCGCAATGCCTCCTCCCCTCGGCTATCTGATGTTAATTAATTGGCTGATGTGACCTCTAGTAGTTCCCCACTCCCTTGCCTCCTCTGCTCACTGCCCACCAAGGTGCAGGTGTTTCACTTGGGGAGAGTCAGAGGCCATTCTGGCAGAAAGCAGTTGGTGCGGCTGCTCATCAGCCCAGGCTCTGAGACTTTGGAGGAGAAAACCTGCCCCACCTTGTCGTGAAGAATGACAGTGAGCTCTTGCCCCCGTGATCCCTGCCTGCCCTCTGCGCAGCTCGGAAGCAGAAAGGAGCTGTCCAGAAGCCCTTGGACTTTAAATAACAACTTGGGAGAGGAAGAGGTTGGGGGAGAGAAGCCAGCCTTGGCTTACTTGCAGAAAATGAAAAAGAGCTAAAGATTAAAAAAAGAAAGAAAGAAAGAAAATCACAGCCAGACCAGGCCTTGTCCTTCTCCTTTGTCTTCAGGCAGTGGAAAATGATGGGACTACAAGCCCCACTCTGTCACGGTAAATGGGTAACACCCCTTACTTGGAAGAGGACCACAAGCTCCCCTTCCTTCCAGGAAAAGAGCAGACACCAAGGCCTGCAAGACCCCCGCAGATGATGGATGCCCTGGCAGAAGCCTCTTTTACAGGCTATCAAATAGCACCACCCAACTCCCCTCCCCTTATCTGCCCAAGAGCTTGATCCGACCACCTACACAAACCAGTGTGACGGTTGGCTCCTTTCACGCTTATTTTTCAGAACCATCAAAGCCCAGATTTCCCGTTCCTAGAAAGCCAAGCAGGACTGTCCCTCTAAACCCTTTTAGCACCTTAAACACCTTCTCACTCAGCTTTTCCTTGGAGATGTGTGAATGGCTTCAAAGTGTTTTCTCTCCCTGAGCTAAGAAAATGGAATGTTCAGAACCCTGAGGTCATTTTAGTAGACGGTGAATTTTTGCAAATAGGGGGTGGCGATGCAGGGGACAAAGGGACCTTTTTTTTGTCCCCCAAATCACATTATGTTTGTGGGCCACAAGGCTGATCTTGAAGGCAAACCAGCTTTAATTATTTTAAGATATTTGGGGAAGAAAGAAAATACATTTGCTCAAGAATCTATAGCCCTGAGTCATAAAGGATTAGCAGAAGAATTATTGGAACCAATGTTTCTAAGGAATGAGATTGAAGTATTGGTTTTCTGAAAAGTCTCTCTCCAATGAGAATTAAACTATATCTATCGTGTCAGATAAAGAGTCAACAGAATGGCCATTATTTTTATTTAAAAACACCAAAGAATTCACAAAGCCAGAAGAGAACCATAAAAGCAGTTTTTTCCTTAAAAATAAATAATAAGCACTATCATTTGCATAAACCATTACCATTTATTGCCTAATTAATATACAACAAAACAATAATCATGCATATTACCAGATTAACTTTCAACATTTATTTATTACAACCCTGAAATGTTTATGTAAATGTATTCTTGGTCTTTCTCTTCGCCCTACCATGAAAGCGTATTTTAACTTCCCTCAGTGTCTCCACCCCCACCCCCTTTTGAGGAAGACACCGCCATTCTCAAGTTTGTTCAATGGTGCTTTTGTGAATTGGGGGGTAGGGGGCATAGCAAGGGACAGAGAGAACAAAGACACCACCAGAGCTAGGCCTCAAGGGAGTGAGTTTTCAGAAAGTTTAAAGGAGAGTCACTCTGGATAATCAAGAGAAGGTAAAAGAATTAATCAAATAAAGAAGGCAAATTTTTAGAATTTGTTGACTTAGTATCCAACTCATCATGTTTAAAAATTATAAGAATTAAATTACCATTGTTACAAAATTGTATTTTGGCTCCTGAGCTATTTTTTTTTTTTTTTTGGTCTTTTTGTTGTTGTTGCTGTTATTATTGCTGTTGTTGTTGTTGCTATTTCTTGGGCCACTCCCGCGGCATATGGAGGTTCCCAGGCTAGGGGTTGAATCGGAGCTGTAGCCACCAGCCTACGCCAGAGCCACAGCAACGCGGGATCCGAGCCGCGTCTGCAAGCTACACCACAGCTCACGGCAACGCCGGATCGTTAACCCACTGAGCAAGGGCAGGGACCGAACCCGCAACCTCATGGTTCCTAGTCAGATTCGTTAACCACTGCGCCACGACGGGAACTCCTCCTGAGCTATTTTTTTGGCTACAACTTTAAGACTGGACCACATGTGGCCACAGCTTCAATAGGGTTGCATGTGCTAATCCTTCTTGGTTTATACTTAAAACTTAAAAAGCACCTGGAGGGGAGTTCCTGTCATGGCTCGGCAGAAACAAATCTGACTAGCAACTATGAGGACGCAGGTTTGATCCCTGGCCTTGTTCAGTGGGTTAAGGATCCAGCGTTGCTATGCCTGCGATGTAGGCCAGCAGCTACAGGTCCCATTGGACCCCTAGCCTGGCAACTGGAGAAGAAATTGCTCTATAGTTGTGAACTCCACCCTTTACCCCTACATCCATCAACCAAGATCCTTGGAATGTGAGTACGTTCTTCCCTATACAGACATTGGGTTGAGCATTACACTTGCATATATAACTAATTAAGTCATTTCATGTGCACAAACTATAAGTTAATGACAACAAATCAATGCCCCAGGGGTGATGTGGGTTTTCAGCTTCCCTCCCAAAGTAGTTATGAATATTAAGTGAAATAATGAAAAGTGCTGATAAATTGCAAAGAACTATTACATGCAATCTCTGGCTACTGATCTTGGACAGCAAGCTCTGCAGAAAGATGCAGAGATCTGAAGCAACAACTATAATTGCTGAATTGATCATTTAGACTTCTATCAAAACTTCAAAAAAATGGAAAGAAATATATTCTGTCTTGGTAAACCTCCGGGGTCCCAGTTCCTTTAAATCTGGGAGGAAACTGACTTCAGCCCCACTCCATGTATTGAAGGATTTGGGGTTGATGCCCAGGAGGTCTTACGTGGTCACCGTATATCCTGTTTCTGGTGGTCTCTCAAACTGCCACATCTCCCCTTCTGTGGTCACTCTCTTTGCTATCCTGTGCCCACCTGAACCTGAGGAGCCTCCCTTTTCCTATTAAAGCAAACAGGCTTTTTTATTAAAGGTTGGGAGTTCCAGAAGCACCACAAGCATCTTAAAAGTAGAGTTCCTGGGTCCTTTCCACCCCAGGGTCTCCCTCACTGGACAGGTATCTTCCTCAGCATCTCACTCCCTCACCAAGTGGCACTGAGACAGGAAGGAAGGGGGCGGGGTACAGCTATTAAAAGAGTGACCCGGAGTTCCCATTGTGGCTCAGTGGGTTAAGAACCCAACTAGTATCCATGAGGATGCAGGTTCAATTCCTGACCTCGCTCAGTGGGTCAAAGATGCAGCATTGCCGCAAGCTTCAATGTAGGTCGCAGATGTGGCTCAGCTCCAGCGTTGCCATGGCTGTGGCGCAGGCCAGCAGCTGCAGCTCCAATTCGACCCCTAGCCCAGGAACTTCCATATTCCGCAGGTGTGGATGTAAGGCGCAGGGGGGATGACTCAACCATTAAGAACAGGATATCAGGAGTTTCCGTCGTGGCACAGTGGTTAACGAATCCGACTAGGAACCATGAGGTTGTGGGTTCGGTCCCTGCCCTTGCTCAGTGGGTTAACGATCCGGCGTTGCCGTGAGCTGTGGTGTAGCTTGCAGACGCGGCTCGGATCCCGCGTTGCTGTGGCTCTGGCGTAGGCTGGTGGCTACAGCTCCGATTGGACCCCTAGCCTGGGAACCTCCATATGCCGCGGGAGTGGCCCAAGAAATAGCAACAACAACAACAAAAAAAAGACTAAAAAAAAATAAAAGAACAGGATATCACAAAAGCTGTTCAGATCTTACAAAGCCCAAGATGGCATAAGATTCAACATCCAGATCTTGAGCCACATTATACGCTCATTATATACATTAGCTAAATGACACACCCATGAGTGCCATGCCAGTTCCAAGGCTGATCAAAAAAGGTCCCAAAGTGGAAGGTCCCCCAATTTCTGAAATCCTCGCCCCTTCTCCAAGATAGTAGGATATTCGTTCTCCTCATTAGCCTATGAAGTTACCCAGCCCATAAAACCTAACCACCCTCACACCTCAGGGTTGCTCTCGCTTCCCAGTGTGAAAAGTAACATACTATCTTTTCTATCAAAGGAAATCTTGATTACTCCATTTTGATCTGGTTTCGGCGGAAACACTCCTGCGACCCCCTTCCTCTTTACCTCTTTTCGCAGCAACGATTTGTTCCAATTAGCCAACCGGGAAGAATGTGCGCCCTGACCGGACCCAGGGGAAGGGGACGGGTAAATCACCTGCGTTAGGGATCAATAGGGGAGGGTCCTTTGTTCGGCGTGCCCACTTTTTGGAGTGCCCGCGCCCTTCTGCAGAAGTAAAGAGCCTTGTCAAGATCTCTCCTTGTCCATGTGTCTCATTTTCCGACACTGATGACCCGAGCCAGCGTTATCTTAAGTTCCAACACCAAGACACTCTGTCTATGGAGTATCTCTCTAAATAAACCTGTTTCCACTTTACTCTGGCTCACCCTTGACTTTCTTCCGGCGAGAAGCCAAGGACCCTCGCTTGGCAGCCTGTCCCAGGGACTCCCCTGAGACCTGGGATATGTCCATCCTCTCATCTCTGTTTTTCCTACCACATCTTCACTCCTCTCTTCCACTTTTCTGTGTTCCCTCATCTCAACCAGGCAGAGCACTTCTGATCTCCCTTTGTCTCACCCTCTTTTCACATCACCCTGTGGAGGAAGCTGGTTGAGGAGAAGGGCTTTATCTTTCACACCAAAGATGCCAAGAGGGTAGTTTCTAGACCAGGAGCCATCTCCCCTAACATGAAATATGCCACTGGCCTGGTCTGTTGGACCCGCTACAGCCGGGCCTGGTTTTCAGTAGGGATGTCCCTTCTTCCTGCCCTCTGTGCATGTGCTGGGGAAGGAGAGGGAAGGCTTGAGTAGATTTTCTTGAATTATCTAGACTATTCCTTCCACTTGGTGCCTGATTTTACATCGTGGGAGAAAGCCTGGGTATGCCGCAGCTTCCCCGCTGTCTTCCGTGTCTGTGTAAGAAGGGGACTGCTGCTAATTCCTGTTTTAAAAAAAAATTTAAAAATCCAGCAAAATAGCTGATAGCTTCAATGTGCAAATTAAATAAAGCTATTACACTGGCCCAACTTGACCCAATGGCCACTGAAGACATATGCCATACGCGTTAGGATCACTCAGCTGAGAAAACAACTGGGAGGGAGTAAACGTGGAACAGCCGTGAGGATCCAGCTGAACCTGTTTCAGGGCAGGAAGAGTTAGGACACATGGTCTTTGGGTTGTGTTTTTAAGTGATTACAGAGAATCAAATCTGAGGTCAAATGTGCCCAACTGCCTCTTGGCAAATGTGCCCTGAGACTCTGGACACTTCGTATGGAAACTACCTGAAATCCTTTCTGGAACAAGATAGAAGATGGATGGCTGGATGGCTGGATAGGTATTCATCTGTAGAAGGGAGATAATAATGCCCACACAGCCTATTCTCAAGGTTTATTGAACATCTGAAAGAGCTTGCTATTATGGACTATTTTTTTTTCTGGACTGTATTTTTTCGTCCCAAGAGAAACTAATGCTAAATTTTTCTGGAAATACTGATATCCATGCATTTCTAAAGGGCCATTAGCGAAGGAAGTTCTGGCACTGCAGTGACCGCCTCTTCAGAACAAGGCAGTAAACAAGATCCCTCCCCACTTTCTCTGCTAGTTCCCACCTCTTCAAGTCCGCCCTCCCTTATCCCACATTTGCCATCTATCCTTTCTCACCCTGGCCTTTTTTCATCCTAAAGCTGTACTTGTTAAAGGCCCTGTGACCACTCCAGCGATTTCCTTTGAGGATGATCACACTGCAGCCGAAGCTTCATTATTATGCTAATGGAGCTGGGTCTGAGCTGCTTTCCTAACAGCCACATTAAAGCTCCCAGGAAGGAGAGGCCTACAGAGCCATTTGCATGGCACTGGGTGAATATCAATACAGGATGAGTCCAGAGGATGAGTCAGGATGATTTCTGAAGCCCCAGCCATCAGGTAAAGGGGCCCAGCCTTCACTGCCACACATAAACAAATAACATCCACACACACGGGCAGATTGTAAAACAAATGTGAGAGAGCAAAACTGCAGAGAAAAGGAAAGGAGACTCTTTCACAGTACGAATGCCTTCCACTGTGTCCCGTGCATTGCTCCTTCAAGGCAGGCACGATGACTGCATCTTAGAGACCAAGAACCCGGCCTCTTAACTGTCAGTAGACTTATTCAGGGCCTTACAGTGGGTTAGGATTAGGACAGGACAGCTGCAGGCAGGACAGCTGGCAACAAAGCCAGGCAGACGGTTAAGGAAGAAACTAGAAGGTGATGGACCTGAGACTGTGGAGTCAAGCAGGATGCCTTCAAGAACTGAGCCCCAGGAAGAAAGGAAGGGCACAGCTCTCTTACATCGTGATGAAAAAGTATTATCATCAACCCCCCTGCTTGCCCTGACAACTTTTTTTTAATTTGGTATATAGTTGATTTATAATATTGTGTTAGTTTCAGGTGTACGGCCAAGTAATTTTTTTCAGATTATTTTCCATTATGGGTTATCACAAGATGAGTATTTTTTCCTGTGTTACACAGTAAATCCTTGTTGCTTATCTACTTTATGTACAGTAGTTTGTATCTGTTAATCCCATACTCTTTAATTTATCTCCCCCTTCCCCTTTGGTAACCATATGTTTGTTTTCTATGTCTGTGATTCTGTTTTTTCAACAGATCATTTGTATTATTTGTACATTCCATAGATATATGATATCACATAATATCTGACTTTTTCTTACTTAATATGATAATCGTTAGGTCCACCCATGTTGCTGCAAATGGCATTATTTCATTGTTTTTTACAGCTGAGTAGTATTCCATTGTGCATATGTACCACATCTTCTTAATCCACCCATCTCTTGATGGACATTTAGGTTGCTTCCATGTCTTGGTTATTGTGAATAGTGCTGCTGTGAACATTGGGGTGCATGTATCTTTTCGAATTAAGAGTTTTCGTCTTTTTCCAGATGTATGTTGCCTTATCTACTTTTCAGTGATGGCTTATGGAAAAGTGCAGGAGAAGGAACCTTTAGGTCCCAGAGGCATTTCTGGACAATTGGGAAGGGATGGGAGAAGAAAGAACCCTGTCCTGGCAACACCGGGATGTGGGAATGGAATCTCCCTTTCTTTCTGACTGTAAATCAGGGAACAGGGTGACTGGAGGAGGTCTGTGCCACTACCAGTCCCCACATGGCAGGGTTCCACCAGGGTTCCTCTAATGAGCAGCCATCTCAATAATGCTCATGTGCCCAAAGGGGTCCCACGCCTCTCTGCTCCTAGCCCCAAGAAGAAGAAACCCTGGAGACAGCATTGCTAGATGCTTGCTGCTCCCAAGAGGTATCATACTAAGTACACAGTTATTTCTTCCAACCAGAGAAATAAAGACTCTCATGGGTGGTGAACTACACAAAGGTCTTCCCAACCTCCTCTGTCCTTGCTGGCAGATACCCACATAGTCTCCAGATGTTTGCAGCAACCCTCTCTTTCTCCCTGGGTCTTCAGCCAAAGCCACTCCCCTTCCATCTTGGATCAAGGTTGAATAATGGTTGGTCTAAGCCAATCCTGCTGCTCTTGTTCCTATGCCAGTGACAGATTTAGGTCCAGGCATAGGATGTAACCCTGGCTTATAAGATATAAGGATAAGACTGTTGTAGGTCATTGGAAGAGTTTTCAGCATTCTAAAAAAGGGACACAAGCCAGGGACTTTGCCCTCTTCCTGTATTTGACTAAGGACAGTGTTCTGACCTGTGGCAGCCATAGCAAAAGCAAACATCCTGGAGAATTATGGAGGGGCCAGCATCCCTGAGCTGCTCAGTTCACCAACTCTGGAACCACCTAATGCTGATTTTCCTGTTATATATCACGAACTTTTTGTTATTGTTTAGGCCATGTTTATTTAGATGTCCTGCCACTTGTAAACAAACACTGTCTTAAAATACCCTTTTGTTCCTTTGGAACAGAATCCCACATTGATCAAATGATTAGCTAAACTAATGATGGTCACATTTTCTTACCAGGGATTAGTTTAGGGTACACATGTGACCCCAAATCTGCCAATCAAATGGAAGGGGAAGTCTTCTAGAAGCTTCCAGAAAAAGCTTCTTGCTTTAGGAAAACAAGACATGGAGTTCCTGCTGTGGTGCAGTGGGATCAGTGGCATCTCTGCAGCACCAGGACACAGGTTCAATCCCTGGCCCAGCACAGTGGATTAAAGGATCCGTCCTTGCTACAACTGCAGCTCAGATCCGACCCCTGGCCCAGGAATTCTACACGCCATAGGGTGGCCAAAAAAAAAAAAGACACAGGAAAGAGAGTTTGCTTCCCCTGCTGGATATCCTCTCCTCATACTTGGGTATCTCCTGCATGGTGCTATAGCAGCCATCTTGCAACCATGAAGGACACTGGTCTGAGAACCAAGTTAATGTGCTGCCATTGGTAAATCCTTAGTGCCAAAGAAATGTCAAGTTGGGTTCTCTATTATGTGGCCATGTAGTGATGAGCTTTCACTTTACAGTTTAAGGATGGATTACTTGTAGTCATCTATCCAGTATTTACCTTCCAAATGCTCTCCAGAGTAGAGAGGAAGGGAAGGTATAACAGCCAGATAAAAGGAATTTGCAGACACGCATATCCTGTGCTATCTAAGCCACAGGAGTAATGAGTGCCAGTTAGGGATGCACCATTAACACTTGTGGCCATTACGAAGTACCATGGTACTTGTGTGTTTTAATTTTATTATGACTTCCACTTTCCTTTCAATTTAATCATTGCTAAATTTTTTTAGGAGGAAGAAGGAAGGCAAGGATAGATTAAGAAAGCCTGTAAAATACATTCATCTTTAAAAGATGGATTTTATTACTCACATGCTTGTAAAATGCTTTCATGAATATCAAGTTCCCCCTCACACCCTTTCCCACCAAAAAAAGAGAGAAAGAACAAAGGTGAGAAAAGGGAAATGGTTGTGGTGCTACTTGCTTCATTTTCCTTCAAAATGGTTTGGATTCTGTGAAAACCTGGGTGGATTCATTGGCATTTACTGGGTTTATGACCATGGTCGAGGGTATGTGTCGGGGCTGAAGGTGACAGAGGGCCACTGCCCTGCTCTGTGGTCAAGCTACCATTCTGACCTTGGATGCCACTCATTGGGTTCTACCAAATGCTTCTAGGTCATGCAGTCAAAGACAGAGTTGGGGAAATTAGCACTTTAATTTACAAAAGCTTGAATGGCTGCCACTGAATATCAATCAATATAACCATGCCAGATAGATACAATCAGCTCAGCAAAAAATTTATTTACTGATCCTTTATCTTTTCCAAACCAAGAGAAACATCATCTGCATAAACCAGTGTGATTATCATTTTGACAAACTGATTTGGGCTAGTAGAAGCCTGCAGTCATTTGCCAAGTCATTTTATTTTGGGGCTCTAAGGCAGGAGAAAAAAAAAAATATACACACACACACACACACACACACACACACACACAATGTAAAATAATATGTATATAAAACTGATGCTTTAGAGGACAAAATTATATTCTTTTTTTGTTTTCTTCCTTTCAGGGCCACAACCGCAGTATATGGAAAGTCCCAGTCCTGGGGTCAAATCGGAGCTGCAGCTGCCAGCCTATGCCACAGCCGCCAGCCTATGCCACAGCCACGGCAACACTGCTTCCAAGCCACATCTGCAACCTACAACACAGGCTGTGGCACTGCCGTATCCTTAACCCATTGAGCAAGGCCAGGGATCGAACCCGTACCCTCACAGAGGCTGTGTTGGGTTCTTAACCTGCTGAGCCACAATGGGAACTCCCAAAAGTATATTCTTTTATACTTTTATATTTTGTAGACAACAGTAGAGTGAAAAAAGCTTTTGTATGGGACCAAAACAGTAGAGGAAAAAAGCTTTTGTCTGGGACCAAAAGGTCTGAGTTGTAGTTCTGATTTCATCAATAAATAGCTATATGTCTTTGGCAAGTTACTGTGCCTCTCTGGATCTCACTGCCCAGTCTGTGACCCACCAAGTCCTAAGCCCTGTTACCTGCGAATGTGACCTTATTTGAAAACAAGGTCTTCCCAGATGTAAGATGCTCAGGATGAGATCATTCTGGATTTGGGATGGACTCTAAGTCCAGTGGCGGGTGTCCTTCTAAGAGAAAGGAGGAGATTTGAGAGATGGACACAAAGGCTCAGAGAGAAGAAAGCCAGGTGAAAAGAGGCAGAGACTGGAGTGAGACACGTAGAAGTCAAGGAACACCAACTTGGCCAGCAGCCTCCAGAAGCCAGGAGGGAGGCGTGGGACAGATTTCCCTGGCACCCCCAGAAGGAACCAACACACTGACACCTCTAGCCTCTAGCCTCTGTGCAAGAATACATCCCTGTTGATTTAAGCCACCCAGACCATGGTACTTGCTTACGACAGCCCTAAGAAGGTAATACAGATTTTCCAGTTCGGAGATTACACCTGAAAGCATCGGTTTGTTTCAAGTCAGCTGTCTCCATTCGGTGATCTGGGGTGGAGCTGCAGCAAGATTAAATTTACATTTAAAAAAAAAAAAAAATGAAGACATCTGAATCCATTGTTCTGAGGTTTGAGTGAGGAACCGTGCTCAAAATTTCAAAGCCTTTTCCTTTTTTCATCTAGATAAGGTACTAAGACACTTATGAAAGGGCTCTTTGAAAAATATTCTCAGCCTGGCAAAAATAAAAACAACCTCAATCTACGTGAAAGATCTATAATCCAACCAGGACAATCAGGACCCTGCATTTACAGTGCGATGAGATTCGAGTAAAACCGTCTTGTTGGGACACGGAGAATAAAGAAAATAAAAGGGATGCTTACTTCAGCAAGATTGTCCTATCTTAAATGCTTCTCGTAAAACTTGAAGTTTCTAACTCAAGAATGAATCTCCTTGATGGACAGCTGGAGACAATTATGCCACTTCATTCATCAATCCATTCACTAACTCATTCAACAAGTATGTACTGAGCCTTCATCTTGTACCAAAAGCTGAACTTGGCTCAGGATACAGGGGACATCAAGGGGAACAAAACCTTGGCCTGATGGAGGATCACGAGGAGACAGGGTGAGATGGGGAAAGCAAGGGGAGATAGAAAATAAGCAAGTGAACAAATAGACAATTACAAACTGATCGGTTCTACCATAAATAGTGCGGGTCAGACAATAGTAACAGGGAATCTGAGATACAGGAGGGCCTCGCCATGGCGGAGGTTCTTATGCCTGCAATATTTAGTGTCTGAGGTTAGGAAGAGAGCCTCGCCAGGCAAAGAGCAAGGCAGGGGCAGCATTCCAAGGCAGAGGGAACCACATGCAAAAGCCCAGGTAGGAGAAAGAAGCCAGCACATCCACGGAACAGAAAGTGGGGAAGGTACGGATGGAGTGTAGGCTTGGCGAGTGGGAGAAGAGAAGGACACGATGACCCTGGAGAAGGAAGCACATCTGGATTTTATCACATGTGGGATGGAAGCTGCTGAAACACTGTTACCAATGTGTGTTTACAGCGGCAGGAATGACTGTCGGGAGATCATTAGGCGGCTCTGGCTGTCATCCTGGAGAGAAAGGACCCGGCTTGGACAAGGTGGAGGGAAGAGGATAGACTGAGAAGCATCCCCACCAAGAAGCAGTGAGGAGCCTCAATCCCTCTGGCATTCAGCCGTGGGACTGTCCTCTGGGCAAAGTCACAAAAGAGAGAGGCCCAGGCAGTTAGCCCTGACATGCTTTTCCTCCAAAGAGCCAGGAGGGAAAGGAAACAATCATACAAGCCAACACTTGGAAGAGGAACTTGAACCCATGTGGGAATCTCACGGGAAACCCAAATGATTGCCTATGTCTGTTGAGATCACTGTCCCGTCTCAGTGACCTGGAGCTACCGAAGACATCTAAGAGACACTGGATCAGCATCCGGGGAACAAGGATGGTTGACACTGTCCTGCCAGAACGTTCCAAGAAGGACCATCAGATATGAGGGTGTGGGAAACAGGACATACAGAAGATACAGCAGCAGAAATGGGGTGCTAATGAGATGCTGGGGGGTGGGGGCGGAGACTTGAAGAATTCTCCCAAACAGGAATCCAGCTGTTTTATGCTGCTGCCAAGCACCCAGCTGGGGCCAGGGTTAGAAGCTGCAAAAGGCAACCAAATGGAAAGGAACTATGGACCCATCAGAGCAGCCGCAGTGTGCTGGGCTACCTTGCGGTGAGGAGTGAGGTGTTCAGGCAGACAGAGGAAGGTTGCCTACCAGGAATTCTGTAGAAGGATGCTTAGATCTGATCTGGAATGGGCTGCATGGTCCCTATGGGTACCTTAACCTTTGTGTGTTTGATCACAGGCAACCACAGGCTGGAAGAAGATCCGTCCCTCTGAAACATTGCCCCGCCTTTTGAAAGAAGGCCATCCAAGACCAAATTCTTTCTTTCCTCTCTCGAGCACTGCACCAGCTGATACTACAGACCCTGTGATACACAAACTCTCTGCTGTGTTTTGTTCTCTCCATCATTCCTTTCTCCCCGCTTCCACCGCCCTGAACCTGGGGCCCTCACCAGGGTGCCCAAAGCTGCCTCGCTAACCTTGCCGGGCAAGGAACCACATCAGAAACTTGCCACAGGACAATGATGCTGAGCTGGGCCGTGCTCCTGGAGAACATGGGCGGCATCATTAAATATCATGACAGGATATGGGTGAAACATCAGGACCCTTCGGGGATCAAAGAAGGGCAACACCGTTGAAAAGCAGCTTTTTAATGGGGGGTGGGAGAGGAAGTGGCCCTGTGTTAAACAGCAGTCCTGATGGCTTCTGACTGCTTTCCTCATAAAGGCTGACTAATTATGTCACATCTGTCTGCATCACACATTCAAGGCCCCTTCGGTGTCTGGGTCCCCTACTGTCAACCCTGCAGCCCTGGAGGTCATAAAAGCCAGAGGAGTCTGAGGCTGGAGAGCTGGTTGGGGAGCTGGTTTTTCTGGCTTTGGATGTACAAACTCTCCTTATATTTTCCCGGTGCAACAGGGAGTGAAGAGGAACAGTCCTTCCGCCAATGAATCCCGGCTTGTTTCATCTCTTTCTCAGTCCTGCAGGCCCATCACACTGGTATTTAAGATGAAAAGTGGCATCTCATTTTCAAACAGAGAGCTACGGAGACCCAAACTGGATCTCAGCAGTGGGTAGCCGATACATCCAATTTTTCGGCTCAGCCTGTATCAAGACTGGAACTAATTGGATTCCTGGCAGCCTCGCGGGTTCCGCAATGGTCCCTGAAGGCAACCAATATGGCCAGACCGGCCACACCGCATCCTCAAAGGCTGCCTTCTTCTAGGCCCCTGGAAAACACCCAGTATCTGGACCACCCATTTTGATACTTAATTGGACACCTCATTGCCCTGTGGTTTGTCTATTCTTGCGTGAATCTCTCTCTCCCCAACATGACTGAAAGCCACTTATGAGGGTTTGGTTTGCTTTGCTTTGGTCTGGGCACAACTCTATAGGCTACAAAAGGGGTTATGCAAATAGAAGGTGAGGGATGGAAGGGTGGATGGATGCATGGATGGATGGATACATGAAAATACACTGCCACTTTCCAAATCATTAATTACCGTTTTAAGTTGTGAATCCATGTCCTCCCAAGTAGGTTGTGTGACCGCCTTGATCACATCTGCTGCATCTGAACCTTAATTCAGAAGAGCCCTTGCCTTAAGGTTAATTTCTGTCGCAGGGAACTTTTCTCTCTAGCACCACACACTGCGGCAACTCATGAATATTCCAACATCATAAATTTGAACTCTGGCCTTTGGAAAAGACACATGAAAAAACTCCCTGGTAGAATGTTTTTTAACTCTTACATAACCTATTTGTTCAGGCCCCCTTGTGGCCCACTGCCACCCATCATAACTGCTCCTCAACAGCTGCCCAGTGGCTTTGGGGGCAGTGCTCTAGGAGGGGCAGCAGGGCAGGGCAGCATGATAGAAGTTGCCCCTTTGGAATCAGACAGTTCTGGGGGAGGAGTTCCCGTTTTGGTGGAGCAGAAGTGAATCTGACTAGTATCCATGAGTTTGATCCCTGGCCTCACTCAGAGGGTTAAGGATCTGGCATTGCTGTGGCTGTGGCATAGGCCAGCAGCTACAACTCCAATTCAACCCCTAGCCTGGAAACTTCCATATACTGTGGATATGGATGAAAAAGAAAAAGGAAAAAAATCTTTTTGACTGCCACTTTCTAGTTGCAGAGCTTTGGATGGAATACGTGACCTCTCTGAGCCTCAGTTTCCTCCTCTATTAATCTTCCTCACTCTGCTGCTGGAAGGTTCAAGATGACACGCATCCAATAACATGCATGCCATCTACTCCCTAAGCCGTCACTATGATAACTCTTCCTTGGAGGAAGAGTTGGTTCTTCGGGATTCAGTGACTCAGGTGGCTGCCTACCTACAAAAGTCACAGTCTAAGTGCAAATACCTCATGCTGAGTCATACATACACATGCAAACATTTACACACATGTTAACACAAACCAGCGAGCAAGCGTCAGGGTTTTGTGAAAAATACTGAAGAAACGACAGGATGCAAAATCCCATCAGGATCTGACCCCTGGTCCTCTTGATTGTCCCCAAATGGTGCTGATTTATAGCAGCTTCATCAGAAAAACAAATCACAGTGTTGGATGCTGCCACTTAAAAGGTAAACAACTGGGGGGAAAATGTAATTGTAATGTATACATGTAAGGATAACCTGACCCCCTTGCTGTACAGTGGGAAAATAAAAAAAAAAAAGGTAAGCAAGCCACACTACACTCCTCCCCATTAAGAAGGCAACTTCATATACTCTAGGAAGGGAAGATTCAGCCCGACACTGGAGGTTGGTATTGCTCTTTTAACTGCTCTGCCTCAGTTTTCTCATCTGTGAAATGGGACCACAGATATCATGTGGGCTGTTGTGTAGGTCAGACCTCGCACAGTTGCTGGCACACAAAAGCAGCCATTCATCTAACGTTTGTGGAACTGCTGCTGGTCCCAGGTGGCTGAAGGTATACTTGCTGGTATTATAGACAGTTTTCAGTCTTGGGCTTGTTCCCACATGTGAAAAGACATTAAAACTCTAGTTTCTTGGAGTTTCTGTCATGGCTCAGTGGTTAATGAATCTGACTAGGAACCATGAGGTTGTGGGTTCGATCCCTGGCCTCGCTGAGTGGGTTAAGGATTCAACGTTGACAAGAGTGTGGTATTGGTCGCAGACACAGCTCGGATCTGACGTGGCTGTGGCTGTGGCCCCTAGCCTGAGAACCTCCACACGCCACAGGTGTGGCCCTTGAAAAGACAAAAAAAAAAAAAAACCCTCTAATTTCTTTACGATAGAGCTGTAGGTAGATTGCCTGGGTCGGGGCTGCAAAAATGAAGAGGCAAGAGTATAAAAACATCTGATGTTCAAAATCGCCCCGAGAAGAAATCCTTTTAGGATTTTGCTTGTTGTGTTTGACAGGTTACTGTTGTGAGGGCAATCACAAAGGCTCCCCAGTATGTGGTCCATTTGGGAACAATCAAAGGACGATGAGGGCCAGAACCGGCTCCAAGAGGAACATTTTTAGTTTCTCCTTTGAAGCCAACATTAGATTGTTGGCACTAGAACTAAAGACTGTCTCACTCTGGCGCTATGTTTTATCTTGAGATGCAAAATTCGTCATGCAAACAAGCTTACAGCTCTTTCCCGTTGGTGCAGCTCCATGCTGCCCTTCCAGTGCTGCATCCTGACAGGGTCTGCAAACACCAGTAAGGAAGAGAGAGGAGTCTCCTGCTGGAGCCCTACCTGCCTCCTCAGCTACGGATGGGGAAGTTCCAGGCAGGGGCTGGGGGGTGGGTCCTCCGCTCCTTGGGAAGTGCAGTCAAATTCTGGTCTCCAGGTAGGCTGCTATCATCGAGTCAGCATTGAGTTCTGCAAGCATTTAATCCAATTTCTTTCCCAATGTAAGAAATGTTTTCACTGTCACTCCAACGGACAGTCCTATCGTCTGTAAATAAACTCCTTCATTGACAGGGAGCTCACTCCTTTGCAGCCAAAACCAGTCTATCGAGCAGCTCCGACTGGAGCATTATTTTTACGGCGAGCTGAAATCTGCCACCATATAATTCCCACTTCCTGACCTTGGTTCCACGCATGGGAATACTAAGAATAAAATAAATTAATACTGAGTTTCCCACAAACCCAAGCTTTATTCATTTTGAGTATAGGAACCAAGTTCCAAAACGCCTAGGCCTCTCCTTATCCCTCCTCTCCCTCTTCCGCTTCCTTCTTTAAAAAAATACTTATTAACTTCCTTCCTTCTTTCCTCTCTCCCTATTCCCCTCCCTCCCACCCTTCCATCTTCATTTTTCCCTTCCCTCATCCAAATAGCATCAGACAGGCCTGAATGAGATGGGAGGCCTGGGGGAGACAGGCCCAAGCTGGGGTCGGAATTCACACACAAAACAGCAGAGGTCGGAGGGTCCCCAGACAGACTGCCTGAAGGGGAATGAGATGCACTGAACCAGGCTTCTAACAATCAAAAAGGAGGTACAGGAGTTCCTGCCATGGCTCAGCGGAAACAAATCTGACTACCATGAGGATGCGGGTTCGACCCCTGGCCTCGCTCAGTGGGTTAAGGATCTGGTGTTGCCGTGAGCTGTGGTATAGGTCGCAGATGTGGCCCAGATCCCACGTTGCTGTGGTTGTGGTGTAGGCCAGCAGATACAGCTCAGATTAAACCCCTAGCCTGGGAACCTCCATGTGCCGCAGATGTAGCCCTAAAAAGACACACACACACACACACACACACACACACACACAAGGAGGTACAAATATGGAAAGGGAGAAACATAAAATATACTTTGTGACATTGTACTGCAATTGGAAGCGTCAATGTGAACTCATGGTTTTCAATTTATATAAATGTAGGTTTGTGCACGTTACATCATGTGTCATGTCCTAGCTCTGTCCATCGTAAAGCCAGAGCAGTGACATCCCACTAGCAATGAGCACATCTACTGCCCAAATCTTGGTTTTGAAATACTATCTCCACTAAAAGGAACCAGAGCTTCTTGGAGAAATGGCTGATTCTAGGATTCGGGCAGGGGAAGCAGTAATGCAGTGTCTAGAACTTGTGCTGCCAGAAAGTAAGGAAACACTCAAAGAATGATGGAGACGTGTCCAAGGGATGCCGGAGCCAGTGTGAATGTGTTCCCACTGGCCCAGTCTGGGAAAATTAGAATATCAAAATGAATGATGATGGTCATAAATTATAGGCATTGAGTAAAAATAAGAATGCATAAATGGACACACAGAAAGTTTTAAATGAATAAATAAATGGGGAGAAGGAAAGCTTTCCTTGTGGTAGAAAGGCAACTACTCAATGTAGGCAGCAGGGTATGAGAAATTCACCATTTGGCAACCACCATAGAAACAATGAATTCAGGCGCAAAACAGCAAGAGAGATGCTACAACAGGGTGGCGCGTGAGGAACGCGACTTGACACCATGTCAAAGGACCTCCCCACAAAACACTTATTAAATACAAAGAGGGTGAACGTATCAGTGTAAGTGAAGAAACCTGCAGACGCCAAGGATCCAAGATTGAGTCACAGGACAAACCAGACATCATGCACCTACCACCCAATGGGTTTCCATGAAAAGGACACAGCATTTATGATACTCGTTGGGCCAAAAATACACAACCTCAGTCTAATGGCGTGCAAACAACGGGCAAACACAAATTGAGAAACGTTCCACAAAATAACTGGCCCACACAACTTTTTTCAAAGCCATGAAAAGCAAAGAAAAAGGAGGAACTATTCCCGATTGAAAGTGCCTATGGAGTTCCCGTTGTGGCGCAGTGGTTAACGAATCCGACTAGGAACCATGAGGTTGCGGGTTCGGTCCCTGCCCTTGCTCAGTGGGTTAACGATCCGGCGTTGCCGTGAGCTGTGGTGTAGGTTGCAGACGCGGCTCGGATCCTGCGTTGCTGTGGCTCTGGCGTAGGCCAGTGGCTACAGCTCCGATTCGACCCCTAGCCTGGGAACCTCCATATGCCGCAGGGGCGGCCCAAAGAAATAGCAAAAAAAAAGAAAAAAAGAAAGTGCCTACAACAGGACAAGCAAGTGCTCCGTGCGATCCCGGGCTGGACCCAGTGCTCTAAGGGATGTCACTGGCACTAGCAAAACGCAGCAGGGCCTCACTGCGAAAGGTATACAGGAGCTCTTTGTCCTATTTTCATAAATTTCTCTAAGTATGAAACAATTTTAACATATTTTTTTTTTCTTTTTACGGCTGCACCTGCGGCATATGGAAGTTCCCGGGCTAGGGGTCCAATCAGAGCTGCAGGTGCCAGCCTACACCACAGCCACAGCAATACTGGATCCGAGCTGCATCTGAGACCTACACCACAGCTTGCAGCAATGCTGGATCCTTAACCCACTAAGCGAGGCCAGGGATTGAACCTGCATCCTCACAGGCACTATGTCAGGTTCTTAACCTGCTGAGCCACAATGGGAACTCCTAAGATATTTTTAAAATTCATGTAAGACAGTAATCTAGTGCTTTTTGAAATTTCCCCCATAAGAAACTCTCTCCAGCTAATGATACCTAAAATTCCACCAATATGGTTCCCACTCACTCCCACCTTCTGCTTTCTGAGACTTAAAAAACTCTGAACTTTGTTAAAATGCAAGTGTCCCTGGGAGAGGAGATACTTTAAGCCAACATGCATTTTCAGTAGTGTTTCCCAAAATGGTTTTGCATTATATTAGATCTATGAGATTTTGTTAATTGGTGTTAAGGAAAAGGGTTTTTTTTTTATTATTTGTTTGTTTGTTTGTTAAAGAAATTGGGAAAACACTGAGTCACATAAATTTTAACTGCAGGACTTTTCAGAGCCTTTTGGAAGTTGATGGGTATTTCAAATCATCCTGAGGGGAAACTGCGCTTGGAATTATTTGATCATTCATTGTACCTTAGGTTCCAGAAAAACTTATTTTGGAAAATGCTGGCTGACAGATTCTGATCAGCAGGCAATAAAGCACTGAGAGTTTGGGTTCAGATGTAAGATGACCCAGTTCAAATCCTGGCCATCCTACTTAGTAACTAAGTGGCCTTGGGCAAGTCAATTTAATTCTCTGCACCTCTGTTTCCTCATCTATAAAACTCCAATAAGAAGAGTTCCCATTTTGGTATTGTGGGGATAATCAGACATGATAACAAAGATAAAAACTGAAGCACGGTGCCTGGCACATGTAAGGACTCAATGTGTGTTTTCCCTGCATTACTGTTATTCCTGTTATTATTCTTTCTCAGGAGCCTGTCTGGATTGAAACAGAGCCTAAGGGAGTGGGGGTTTTAGAGAATGCCGCCAAGGTCAGGAGAGGAAGAAACAAGCAGTAAAAACTAAGAAGCTGGGAGTTCCCATCATGGCGCAGTGGTTAACGAACCCGACTAGGAACCAAGAGGTTGCGGGTTCAATCCCTGGCCTTGCTCAGTGAGTTAAGGATCTGGCGTTGCCATGAGCTGTGGTGTCGCTCACAGACGTGGCTCGGATCTGGTGTTGGTGTCGCTGTGGCTGTGGCTGTGGCTGGCAACGGTAGCTCCGATTAGACCCCTAGCCTGGGAACTTCCATATGCCTCAGGAACGGCCCTAGAAAAGGCAGAAAGACAAAAAAAAAAAAGAAGCTGAAGGTCCTCAAGACAAACTCCCCCCACACCCCAACTTGGAGAGTATTGTTGCTAAAACCTCCTCCTACACATCCATCAGGACTCCCCCCCAAAGTCCCAGTGATCTACGGAGACAAAGACCCAGAGAAGGCCACCCCGCTCCATCCTACACCCAAACCAGGCCACCCATCTTCCCCCGGGAAGCATGAGCTACAAAAAAACACACCCCCTCCCTTACAAATAACTGTTGCTGCTTTTCTCTCTGTAAATACCTTCAACTGGTCCACTGAGTGAGCCCCTCGCCGGCTGCCCCCACCCCTTCACCATTCTCTCCTGTGTCACAGGAGGGAGAAGGAAGAGGGGTGTGGAGATCACGGCCGTCTGCCAGGCAGGGTGTCCCCAGCCACAGCCCCATGCCCCAGAGTCACCATTGAGAGGCTGACCCCGTGGGGCTGTCAGCTCGCCCCAGACAGGTTTCACCCGCACTTCAGAAAATGAAAAGCTTTATTCAACTTTCAAGTCCAGAACAGATGTGTCCAGACATAAATATTCAAGAGATCCCATCTGTTAGGTGCATCGTCTTTCGATGTAGTCACAGAGGGACTGTACGCTGGTTGAGACCCCGTGGCTTGGAGTGTCAGAAACCCTGCAAGCAGATGCTCCTGGAATCCAAATAAAAGAAGCCTGAGTCACAAAGAAAACTCAAGACAGGGCTGCGGTGGCGGGGAATTTCACTGCCGCACAGGTCAGGGACTCTGCTGCGTCAGGAGCCCCGAGAGAGAAGAGGCCCATGCTGAAGTCCCCAAAGAGGCCAAGGACAGGGAAGGTCAAGCAGAAATAACCGAATCCACACACACACACCCCCGCACGCTCGCACGCACACGCACACACACGCACACACACACAAAAGCCAGATTCTGGTTGGAAATGCACAGGCTGTCCTGCCACCACGGAGATGCTCATTCTCCCCCAGTGAGTTCAATTAACCACACCGGGGGGCGGGGGGGGGGGGTCCTCATGTGGAAAGCCACACCTCTGAGCACTCATTTTATTCCAGAGTCTACACTGAGTGTTATGAAATGGGATGAATAACAATTTAAAAAATAATAAAGAGCTTATCCTTCCATAGCCCTACTCTGTGCAGGCACAAATCTCCAAACTATACATTCACGGACTTGTTACATCTTCCCAGCCACCACCCCCTGAGGTACATACTACTATGATTGCCATTCAAAAGCCCAGGAAACGGAGGTGCAAAGAGAAGGAGGGCTTTGCCTAAGGGGGCATGGATGGTAAGTGCTGGGCCAGGGTTCAAGCCCAGGCAGACTGAGTGGAACCGCCTCACGAAAAGGTACCCAACGAGGAAGCAGAACCCCCTCCTGCCAGAAGGAGTTCCCATTCTAATGCAGAAAAAGGGAAAGGCACATGGGAAGCTGGAAGAAAACAGACATGCAGCTGCTTAAAAAGCCTGGTCCACGGAGTAAACCCACACTGCTGGGGAGGGAGGAGCCAACCCCACCTTGCAGGGCTGGAGCCCAAAATCCCAGGGGTCAGCTACCAGACCAGTCCGTCTGCCCTGTGTCCTCTCTCCCTGAGGGCAGCAGCCAAGTGATCTGTGCTCTTTGTTCTGAGTACACCTTGCCCTGCCCACCATCACGACGGTAGCCCCTGCCTACAGCACCATCCCTTCCTCCCTGCCAGCCCTGGTCTCCCCAACAGGTTCAGGCCCTGACCTTTCTTTCCCAAGCCCTCATCACGTGCAGCCCCCCGCCAAGCCCCCTCCCTCCTCTGAAGTCCTCCAACCCCTCTCACGTGCCCCGTTCTTTTAACACATTTTCAGGCTTGTGCAGTCAGAAATCCAAGCACCTAATGTGGCCTCTACTCCCCACATACACCCCCCACCCCACGTGCCTGCTACGCGAGCTCCTCCACCCTCCTTGGGCAGCTCAGCATCATTATCATCACAATTTCTGTTTGGATCAAAGAGGACTTTTCATCATAAAATACAGAATTCCAACCAAAACCGGTTTAAGTCCAAAAAAAAAAGAAAGAAAGAAAGGAAGAAAGAAAGAAAAAGGAATGCATTGGCTCCAGTAACCAAGATGTCCAGGCGTGCTGAAAAGCCTTGGATAAACAGGCGCAGCTGGATCCAAACGCCTGAACAGGCTCCATCACTTCCCTGCCAATCCTGCTCCCAGACAGGTGCTCAGGACACCACAGCCAGATGCCCACCTGCTGCTTCAAGCTCACATCCCACCCAGGCAGCAGCTCCCACCTTGAGAGGGGTCCTCTTTATAGCCCAGCAGGCTGGGGCCAAGCGCCCCCTCTGAGCCAGTCATTCCTCCAGGGGATATAATGGCCTCACTGGCCAAGCCTGGGCCGCACTCCTGCCCCTGGGCACCAATACAAACTGACCTTGGCAGAGGCACTTCCTCAAAAGGAATTCTGAATGCTGTTACCAGGAAAAGGGAAAAACACTGAGCAGGCAGACACAGTGACATCAACAATTCCCAAAGCTAGAGTGCCCACTGTGGTTCGGCGGGTTAAGAACTAGACACTGTCTCCATGAGGATGCAGGTTTGATCCCTGGCTTCCCTCAAGTGGGTTAAGGATCCAGCGTTGCTGTAAGCTGCGGTGTAGGTCACAGACGCAGCTTGGATCCCGCATTGCTGTGGCTGTGGTTGTGGTGTAGGCCAGCAGCTGGAGCACCAATTCAACCCCTGGCCTGGGTTGAATTCCCATATGCTGCAGGTGCGGCCCTAAAAAGAAAAAGAAAAAGAAACTACCAAAGCTGATGACCCCTGAACACATACGTTGAGTGTTTACTTTGTGCCCAGCACTGGATGAACAAGACGACAACTAAAGAAGAAATAATGCATTTTGAGCACTTTGCCCAGGCTGGGCACACAGTCAGGGATTAGCAAGTTATGGGGGACTGGGTAGGTTCTATTATTATCTCCATTTCACAAAAGGGGAAACTTGGCTAAAAGAGAGGACATCATTGGTCTCAGGCCACACAGCTGGAAAGGCCAAGGACACGCGTGTTCAAAGCCTCCTGACTGCTACCTCCCTCCCCAATCTACCTGGGAAACTAATCAAGACCCAGCTCAGATGGAGTCAGCAGCATCCTCCCATCCTTCCATCCTTCTGTCCTTCCGTGGCATTTTGTCCGTCCCTCCACTACAATATCTAAAGCCCATGTTGCAATATTTTGTTTCCCCATTCTAAAATGCCTATTTTTTTCACATTTCAAAGTTTCTGAGAGTCAAGTTCAGGATATATTGGGTATCATTAAAGTGGTAGTGTTTCTTTTCTCCCCCAAAGCTGCTTTTAAATTACCACTGCATCTCACAATCAGTCTGACATATAATCAAGGAGACGTGGCCTTCACCTATAGGTCTAGACTAGACTATGAGCTGCTTGAGCAGGAACTTCCTCATTTTGTGTCCTAAACACTTAGCATCTAATCTTTTACGTGCTTGCTGATTAACCCAAACAGTGTTATTCAAGAAGGGACGTCTTTAACATTCATTCATTCAACAAACACTTATTGAGCACCTACTATGTGACAGGCATGGCAGAGGAGGTAGGGATGCAGTGTCAAACAAGCCTGGTGAGGCCCTGCTCCACACCTTCACTGTGTCTTAATTGGGAAAGACAGGAATCGGAGCGGCCAAGGCAGAGCCATGCCCCAAAGCCACAGACTAAAGTGGGCTGTGTCAGGTCAGAGCCAAGAGGAGAAGCCAGGGGGTGGCAGAAGATGAAGGCCGTTAAATGTGAGTTTGCAAAGGTCTAAAAACACATGCTGGGGTGTTTAGATTAAAGGTGGGAGGCAAATGGGAGCTCCTGCCGACTTCTGGATGGACGAGTGACAAAATCAAAATAGCACATGGAGAAAATGAGCCTAGCTGTGGAGCAGAGAATGGACCGAGGGGCAAGGCTGCAGGTGGAAAGGCCAGCTAGGAAGGAGGCTGCAGCAAAATCAGCAGGTGCGGCGCTCAAAGCCTGGACGACGAGGGGGCTCGGCTGTGCCAATGGCTGGAGAAGGTCAGATGCCAGAGATAGAAACTGCCAGCGCACTCTGAGAGGGACAGGCCAAAAGAGGAAGCAGTCAGAGGGGATGCCAAGGCTGAGAGCACGGGAGAGGGCACGATGCTTAGGCAGCCAAGTATTCAGTTCCTTGGGAGGCCCAGTCAAAGACAGAGGGTGAAGGTCAGGGCTGGAAGGAAAGAGAGAACACGAACCACATGCTCTAAGCTGTGTGGGTGCCAGCGATGGGCATCCTTGTCCCAGAAACCAGAGAGAAACCCTTCTCCCTCCTGGACCTGGGGAAAATACAGCTCCATCTCCCCTTCCTGAGAGAATTAGAGTAAACTCACCACTTACAATTTCGTCTGAAGTTGAGCCGACAATTAAGCAGGAGGCCCAGGCTAGGAAAGGGCTAATTGACATAACCTTGAGTCACAGCAGAAGCAAGATAATCAGTGAAGATTCATTAAGCAGCAAAATAAAAGGCACGGAGCCTAGGGTCAGATGGAGCCCAGGGTCAGACGGAGCCCAGGCTCAGCCTCCAGATCTTCACGCAAGTTTATTGTCCCCCCATTGTCACATTCTCAGAAACTCTCATTAAGGCCTTTAGCGCTCATTCCAAGGTTTGGTCACGCTCTGCTGCACCTTGTGGGGGTGGGGGCTAGGCTACAGTGGTAGTTTTTAATTTGGTGACTTTTAGGACATAAGCCTTCCAATGCTAAAGAGGACTAATAAGCAAGTGAACATAAAGCCCCTCTAAAATGCCTGGCACACAGTGAGTGCTCAATAAATGCTGGCTCCTGAAGAGGCCTTTGGCTCTTAGGGCCTGGAAGAAATAAGAGAAGCAGGAACGCTGGTGCCTACCCTGAAAGAGACTTGTGAAATCCACAAGCCAGTGCCTTCAATTGCTTCAGAACCTCCCTCCACCCTGATTTTTAAAACAAAGACCCACATCTCCACGCTTCTGCCTCGGTAATGGTGACTGGATCTTCTAGTTAAATGCTTAGTTCAGTTCAGCTACTGATCAGAACTGCCGGCTTCCAGGGCTATTTTCACTTCCAGCTTCCCGGCATCTGGGAGTCCAGGTACCTTTCTTCTCTCTCCTGATGATCCCAGCCGGGTGGAGCACGAGAGCACATCTTTTGCTTCCTCTGTGTGCTGGGAGACGACAAAGAAGCCCCTCAAGAAAGGGAGAGCCACTGGACCCGTGTGCACTGCAGGTGGGAATGCAAAACAGTGCAGCCGTCGTGGAAAACAGTATGGCAGGTCCTCACAAAATTAAACTCAGAATTCACATGATCTGGCCATTCTGGTCCTAAGTATAAGCTCCAAAGATTGAAACTGGGACTCAGATTATCTGTCCCTCCCTGTTCCTAACAGTGTTATTCTTGATAGCCAAAAGGGAGAAACCACCCCAAGTCTATCATTTGGGAGGAAGAAGGCATAAACAAAATATGCAATCGACATACAATACTACTCTTTAGTAGTACAGAATAGTAGTCTTTTTTTTTTTTTTTTTTGGTTTTTGGTTTTTGCTGTTTAGGGCCACACTTGCAGCATATGGAAGTTCCCAGGCTAGTGGCTAAATGGGAGCTACAGCTACTGGCCTATACCACAGCCACAGCAACTCTGAATCTGAGCCACATCGGCGACCTACACCACAGCTCATGGCAACACCGGATCCCCGACCCACTGAGAGAGGCCAGGGATTAAACCTGAATCTTCGTGGATATTAGTCGGGTTTGTAACCCGTGGAGCCACAACGGGAACTGCAAGTCTTAAAAAGGAATGAGGTGTTCCCGTCGTGGCTCAGCAGGTTAACGAACCTGACTAGTATCCATGAGGATGTGGATTTGATCCCTGGCCTCGATCAGTGGATTAAGGATTCACTGTTGCCGTGAGCTGTGGTGTAAGTCACAGATGCAACTCGGAACCTGGGTTGCTGTGGCTGTGGTGTAGGCCGGCAGCTACAGCTCCAATTCGACCCATAGCCTGGGAACCTCCATATGCCACAGGTGCAGCCCTAAAAGACAAAAAAAAAAAAAAAAAAACAGGAATGAAATTCTGACATGACACATGCTACACCATGGATGCATCTTGAAGACACAGTGAAATAAGCCAGTCACCCAAGGACACACATTGTAGGATGTCACTTACAGAGGGTACCCCAAGTAGTCCAGTCCATAGGGATGGAAAGCAGAACAGTAGTTGCCAGGGGCCGGGGAGAGGGAAGAAATAGGCAAACTTGTACAACGGGTGTGGAGTTTCGGTTCCGCAAGACAAAGCTATGGAGATGGATGATGGTGAGAGCTGCAAGGCAGCGCAAAGATACCTAAGGCCACCGAGCTGTACACTTAAAAGTGGTTAAAATGGCCAATTTTATGTTAGGTGTATGTCACCACCGGAAAAAAAAAAGGGGGGTTAAAAATAAAAATGAAGAAAGAAAAGGGGCATTTAACGCTGCCCTCTCTCCTGTACATCCCCTTTCTGCGAAGCAATTCCAGCATCACGGCAAAACTTCCGGTCCTCAACTCTGACCTCTGCCAAGTTCATCAGTCACCTTGGTGTACATTCTTCCCCACCAGGGCCACCCCGCCCCTGCTTGAACACTGCCTGAGGCAGGAGGCTCACTCCATCACTAGGCCGCCTCCTCAGCTTTCAAAGGGCCCGGCTCTCCCGGTGACAGGTATGGGCGGCGGGTCCTTCTCTTTCCCACGCTGCTCAATTCCCTCACTCAGATCCCCCAGCCCCCCCTCTGCTATTTTCCCACCAAAAAAAAAAAAAAAAAGTAGAGACGCCAACCGTTTTACAGGGGATGTGACGAGACCAGCGGGCACCTGTTTTTCTTTACACTGTCTTAAAATGGGGAAGCAGAAGGAGCTTATGTTTTCGCCAGACTGCAAAAGCTGTCAGAAGGCTAGGTGTAGGATTTAGCCTCTGGCTGGCGGATCTGTGGCAAGGTGGATTCCAGTCTGGGGAACAGCCTTGACTCTGCACTTAGATGGCTTTTGGAGAAGACCCACAGAGTGAGCAGAAAATGCTCCTGCAACACAAGCCAGCCCACGGCCACCAAGAATGACAACACCAGGAGCCTGGCCAAGAGAGAACTGAAAACATTTGGCCATGGAAAGGCTGTGCACTTCTCAAGCTGCCTTGATCGGGGCCCTTAAAAAGAAAAACAACAAAGCCTGTGCCTGTAGGGAGGGCAGAGGTCCCCCGCCAGGCACCCATGCCCATGGCCCCAGGCAGGAACACAAGCCAGCTCGCCTGTCCTCTGCAGCCGACACCAGCAGGCTGGGCTCCCAACCCTCACCCGTTAGGACAGACCCACGAACCCCAAGCCCTCCCAGATACACAGCTGAGGTCAGAACAGTCAGGCTGCTATCATGCAGCTTCAACTTAAAAGGTCAGGACACTTTGCAGAACCGTTTGTTTGGGGACAGGGGAGACGATCTGGCTTTACCACAGGTGAAAACACGGCATCCACTTGGGTTCCTACTCTGGACCTCAGGAGCAAAAGATCTGAGCAGTCAGGAGACTGGCATAGGCCAGAAGAGGAAGAGACCTCCTACATCGGCTACGCCCACTCACCTCATTTTGTAAGTGAGGCCCAAGGAGGGGGTACCCCATGTGGGTCAGTAAGAGGCAGCGTGTGGGGAGCTCGAGGCCCGCCTGGGCGGATTACCCACCCTGGGGCTGCATAATTCATCCACAAACACCCCAACAGCTCATAAAGTCACTCACATCTGTTAGTTCTTTAAGGATAAAGGCTGAGAATTAACCTTGTTCCCTATTCCCCAGAGTGTCCGGCCCAGGGCAGAAGGTGTGGTCGGAGCTCAAGGAAATTCCTTCCAAATGAGACAAGGACATGAGGCAAGGATTATAGTTCCCACTTAACAGAGGAGGGCAAAGCCCACGGAAGATGACCTAGAGTCACCAGGGACATGAGGGGTCGGTGGAGTTTTGAGTCCCCCTCGATGACATTAGAGCAGATAATGGCACATCCCATGTTCCTATCAATCAGCCTCATGGAGGACCAGAGCCAGGCTAAGGTCACTTACAACGTCACATTTCATGGCTCAATGATACCCCAACCTCCCCGTCCACGCACAGCCTCTCCCCATGGCCAACACTGCATCTCAGGTATAACAGCTTTCTTGGCTGGTATTATCTGCCCTTCTCCACTTACAGCATGAAGCAAGGCAGAATTCCTCAACTCTCCCTAACACCTCTCCCTCTTCCCATCTCCCCAGATACTGCTGGGGCCCCTAAAATGATACGCAGTAGTGTCTGTGGCAACAGTAAAGAAGCAAGTTGATTTACCTGGGAAAAAAAGGGGGGGGGGGGTGGAGTTCCCGTCATGGCTCAGTGGAAACGAATCCGACTAGGAACCGTGAGGTTGCGGGTTCAATCCCTGGCCTCGTTCAGTGGGTTAAGGATCCAGCATTGCTGTGAGCTATGGTGTAGGTTGCAGACACGGCTCAGATCCAGCGTTGCTGTGCCTCTGCTGTAGGCCAGCAGCTGTAGCTCCGATTAGACTCCTAGTCTGGGAACCTCCATAGGCCGCAGGTGTGGCCCTAAAAAAAAAAAAAAAAAGAGAGAGAGAAGCAGTAAGTTGGTTTATCTGTAGTTGTCCAGATGGCCATATTCTGTTGGCTACTACGACACGGAACCACCTTTCTCAGCAACAACAGATTCTCCAAAAGGATCAGCCAGAAAAATAACCATCCTGGGGGCTATCCGTGGCCCCAACACAGAAGCAAACCCATGAGTCTTAAGTCTTCGAAAAGCTGGGTTTGAACAAGGCAGATTTTTCCATTTCATTTTAATTACACTTTTCTTTCAAAACAAATCTCTGCTGTGCTGATCCCTTTCCTCTCCAAAGGTCTATGGAGAAGAAAAGACCTGCTTCCCTTCTCCTGTCTGCCTGGCATCCCCCGACCCTGATTTGTCTTTAACACTCTCCCTGGTCCCGATAATCGGGTGAAACCTGTTTACTCTCAAGATCCACCAGCCCACGGAGGAGCTCAAGGACCACACGTCACAGCCATGTTCGGCCAACTTTATTTGCTTGGCTTGTTTTGGAGAAAAGAGAAATTTTTCAATCTGCTTGGTCCTTAAATTCAGAATAGGGAATGTGAAACTCTCTTTTCAGTAAATAAATAAAGCCCGCCTCTTAAAAAACATGTAAGACACGGCAGCCTCCATTTCCTTTGCTAATTTGACCAAATTTCCTTTTACGGTCTCCCTTTCAATTTCCACAGCTGCTTCTATAATCCTGTAGCATGTACCTGAGTGAGGTATCTCCAATCATTTCTTTTAAGTCAGGATGGAGGAAATACATACATAAATTTGAGTCATGTCACAAATAATAGGAAAAGACTGCATTTTTATAATATATGTTTACATAGGGCTAGAGAGGAAAAGGAAAGGAGAGGAGGAAAAATAAAAAGTGAGTCAGAGAGCAAAGGGAGAAGGAAAAGCAGAGACCGTCAGGATGGTGGGAACCAGGGCTTATTAGCCTGCGCCTGCATGGCAGCAAGACAGGAATGCATTTCACACATGCATGTGTGTGCATGCTCTCACACCCCATCCCCCCCCACACACACAATGCCCTCCCTATCTGGTTCTCTGGACCTAACAATACGAGTTGCTACTGGGTGGAGTTCCCATTGTGGCTCAGCTCAAACAAATCTGACTAGCATCCATGAGGACGCAGGTTTGATCCCTGGCCTCACTCAGTGGGTTAAGGACCGGCATTGCCATGAACTGTGGTGTAGGTCGCAGAGGCAGCTTGGATCTGCGTTGCTGTGGTATAGACCAGCAGCTGCAGCTCCAATGTGACCCCTAGCCTGGGAACCTCCATATGCTGTGGGAGGGGCCTTAAAGAAAAAAACAACAAAAGAATTGCTACTGGTTAGTCAAGGCCTGCTCTGTGATAGGTGCTGTGCCTTTATTATTTACTGTCTTCACGACAGCTCCAGGAAGTAGGAACTTCAACACTTGAAGAAACTGGGTGCAGAGAAATGGGTTGGAATGTAGGAGACGGAAGCAGTTTTCACCCCTCCAGCATCCATACCCTCTTCTTTGGTAACCAAGTCTCACTTTCCCTTTGGGAAAACCCTCTCCTGGCCAATGCGTGTCCTCTATTCCCCAGGCCACCGAGACCAATGCAGGGGCCAACACATGATCCTCTCCAGGGCAATGAGACTCAACGCTGAGAAATCAGTTCAAAAGATTCAGAACGAGGCATTATTTCTACTAGAAAATGAACTAAGAGAGAAAAAGGAGGAGCTAAAGGTGGAAAAACAGAGAAGGACTAAACACCAAGTCTTCACAGGTCCCTTGAGCCCATGCTGAGCTGGGGCTGCACTTCTAGTTTCAGAAGTTGCCAAGTCCACGGACCACCACACCCTTTTCATTTTTTTCAAGCCAGTATGAATCCTGCCTCTTGCAACCCAAGGAGTCCTGACTAACATTCCTTGTAAGTGAGCAGCTGATTCAGACCAAGCCCATCCGACCGACCCCAAAGTGTGTGCCCCTCACCCCCCACCGCCCTGCTTCCCTAGAACGTGATGGGTTTGATGCCCCCGGCCACCCTCACCTGGAAGAGCCCACGCTCCTGGCTGCTGCCTCCCACTAATCCAGCATCTGCCACACCCACTTGGTCCCTGGAAAATTCTGTCTCAGAGCAAAATGAAGAGTCATTAAGCAAGGGCCTGGCAGAGCCGGGCTGTGGAGCTGACACAATTGTGGAAAATCCGAGCCATCTGAGTGTACACATAATTGTGCTCACTGACCGCGGCAGGGAAGGTCAAGATGCTACAAAGATAATTTAGACACCTGTCTCAAAGAAATTAAAGCCAAGATAAGGAGTTCCCACTGCGGTGCAGTGGGTTAATGATCCAGCTTGTCTCTGTGGCACTGCCGGTTCAATCCCCCGCTCAGCAGAGGGGGTTAAGAATTGGCACTGCCACAGCTGCAGCTCACATTGGATCCCTGGCCCAGGAACTTCCATGGGCCAAGGGTGCAGTTTGGAAAAAAAGAAAAAGATAAGAGTTAGATCAAGCTCAGGGTTCAAGGCTCCTTGTCTGTGGCATAGAGATTTATAAAGAGGGGAAAAGCCAAGAGGACTTAATCCTAATTCTACAGCAGAATTTAGAGGACACAGATCTAAACCGAGAATTTGAGACATGCCGAGAGCTTAGACCTCATCGGACCTGACATGACCCAGAACCAGAACCTCTTCCCCACGTCCTCAGCACTGACCATCCTGTCTTTGTCTGAATTATCCCTGTGGCAAGAAAACCATTACCTAACGAAGCAGTCTCTTCCACTGCTGAACAGCGCTATGAGCAAATTCTTTTTCAGATGATGAAAATAAAAATGATTAATCTATGCGTGTTACCCCCGCCTTTGCCCTTTTGAAGGAGAAGTCTGTCTTTGTCAGCTCAGTTTCTGTGCAAAAGGGAAAAGGACAGAAATGGAAATGCAAAACTGGAATGAGAAGTTCGCATCACAACAAGAAAGGCTGAAGGAAAGGGGAAAAGAAGAAAAGAAAGCATTCACGAAGGCTGGTTTGGGGGGGGGGGGATTTTGGTTTCTAATGAGAATAAAGGAGGGAGGAGTTTGGTGGGGCAGGAGGGGAAGACAGAGAGCATGAGACTGGGAAAAGTGTAACACACCTTGCTATACCTTAAAAATATATTTACTTCCCTTGACATTATTCCCGGAGTTACTAGTCAAGTTTTAAATTCATTTAACTGCTTTGGGTTGCTGGACTGTATTCCTCTGAGTGCAATTCTCTATAAGCCTAGACCACAGGCGGTCCAGTTTGGGGTTGAGTTACAATTATATTAACTTCAAATCTACTTCCTTGTAAATCCCACCCAGGTCATAAGGGAAGAGATGCAGGGATGATGACATAGAACCGATTATGGACCTGGGATATAGGATGGAGACCTGATCATAAAAGAGATAAAAATGAAGCGACTAGAAGTAGAGCTTGTGGTCAGGATGGGAGCAGCTGGAAGAATGACTGAGTTGATGGCGAATCACTTTGAGCTGAGTAAATTTCCTAAGGACACCCTCAGTCAGGTTGAGTCAAGTGTGGAGAGAGGCAAGCCGTGGACGTGGGGACCCAAGCCGGTAATGACAGCAGGAGTCTGCTGGGGTCCTTCCTGCTGCTTCTAAGCAGAAAGGAATGCACGGCAATCAGCTCCCCAAGGAATGAAATCTGACCAAGGAAAAACTGAGAGAAACTCTCCACCTTTTATCTCTTGTGTGGATAACTCTGAGGCGTGACTTCTCCTTTGAGTGTGATCTCTCCGTCCAGCCCTTCCTAGTGTCCCACGTGCTAAGCAAACACCCCCGTTGGGTTCCACTGAGGCTCACAGGGAAGCACGACCAGTGTCATCATACATCACAGCCCAGTGTTTCATGCCTCTCCTTGCCTTGCTTCCTCTTTTTCCTCAGCCTTACTGCCCTAAGCTTGTCTCCCACATAAAATGTCAACCCTTTAACCCTTGCCTTAAGCTCTCCTTTCTAGAAAACTCTAGAGAACTTTAAGCTAAGACAGCCATTATCTCGGCTCCCAGCTTTATTGCTTTTTCTACCACCTTCCAACATAAAATGTTGCCTTTCTTCCCCTTAGAAAGCTACTGTGTATGCATCTGTTTCTCCCTGACCCAGAAACCCAATTCTTTTTTTTTTTTTTCCTGTCTTTTTGCCTTTTCTAGGGCCGCTTCCTGTGGCACATGGAGGTTCCCAGGCTAGGGGTCTAATCGGAGCTGTAGCCGCCAGCCTACGCAAGAGCCACAGCAACGTGGGATCCGAGCCGCATCTGCAACCTACAGCACAGCTCACGGCAATGCCAGATCCTTAACCCACTGAGCAAGGCCAGGGATCGAACCCACTGCCTCATGGCTCCTAGTCGGATTCATTAACCACTGTGCCACAAAGGGAACTCCATGAAACCCAATTCTTTAGCCCAGCTCATGACTGCCTCCCGGGAGAACTGAGAGAATTCAGCTCCTCCTACAGAAGCCACATTAGGAAATGCTAAGTGGGAATTATGAAGTCTTCCTTCCTGACTTGTCTGACGTTATGATTCCCTGGCCCCAGAGTCTAGGATGTCGACAATAAGATACTCCTAACTCCAAGCTCTACTCGGCCTCTCTCTCCTTTCTTCTCATTCCTCACCTTCTCCTTTCACTCATCCTCACTCCCTTAATTAAGGAATTTCCCCATAAGGGACTCAAAGCCTTCTCCGATGCTCTTTTCTTTCCCTTAGCCTTCTAAGCCTCTCTTTCCAGCTTTTCAAACATCTCTTGAAACTCCAGCCTTCAAAAATATAGTCCTTAAAAGCCCTAAGCATGGAAGTTTCCACTGTGGCTCAGGGGTAAGAAGCCTGACTAGTACCCATGAGGATGTGGCTTTGATCCCCGGCCTCACTCAGTCAGTTAAGGATGCAGCACTGCCATGAGCTGTGGTGTAGGTTGCAAGCTCGGGGCGGATCCTGTGTGACTGTGGCTGGGGCATAGGCTGGCAGCTGCAGCTCCGATTCGACCTTTAGCCAGGGAACTTCCATATGCCTCGAGTGCAGCCCTAAAAAGCAAGAGGAAAAAAAAAAAAAAAAAGGCATATGCAGTGTCTGGTTACCTCCACCACTCAATTTCAGAGTTAATAGGGTATAATGCTCCAGACCCTGAACATATATCCCTTACCTGGTAGGCCTGGTGCTCCCACAGCTCCGCAGACACACCTGCGTTGGAGCACTTTTCCCTGAGAGCTGTACCTGTTTACATGTCTGTCTTCCCAAGTAAACTGTGGGCACCTTGAGTATAAGGAGCACAGCATGTATTTTTGTATTTCTAACATGTGACACATAGTAACACTTCTTTAGTGTTTTGTTGAGTAAATGAATAGATAGAAACACATATTTATGTGGATCGACTGCTGTTGCAATGAGTTCCAAAAATAATCATTTGGCTTGGTTGGTCCTCTGGAGTAGTTCTATATCAAATACTGCTTGAAAGAGGTAAGATACCAGTTAGGAAAGAAAAAATGATTCTAACCCAATAGAAAAATGGGAAAAGAGGAGTTCCCGTTGTGGCACAGGGGAAATGAACCCAACTAGTATCCATAAGGATGCAGGTTCGATCCCTGGCCTCACTCAGTGGGTTAAGAATCCAGTGTAGCCGTGAGCTGTGATATAGGTCACAGACATGGCTTGGATCTGGCGTTGCCATGGCTGTGGTGTAGGCTGGCAGCTGCAACTCCAATTCGACCCCATGAAAAGACCAAGCATGAAAAGATGCTCAACCTCACTAATAACCACAGAAGTATAAATTAAAATCATAAATATCATTGGCAGGGTATAAACTGGCATTGACTTTTGAAAAGGCTATTGAACAGTATTGATTAATATTTATTCATTTTGACAGGACAATTTTAAGTCTCGGGACCTATTCTGCTGAAAGGCCAGCAGAGGTATATGCATGAGGGTGATTATTATAGCACTATTTGTGATGATGAAAAACATGGACTACTTTAAAATGTTTGTTAGACAGAGGAATAGTTGATGAATTATGGATATTTATGTTATAAAATATTAAAGAAGAGTTTTAAAGGATAAGGGAGAGCTAGATATCCCTACAAAGCCTGCTAAGACATGTTGCTAAGACAGAGAGAGAAAGACAGAATCACAGAACAATAGGTATAGCAGGACCTCATTTATGTGTGGCGATGACCACATGTGTATATACGTAAAGGCAGAGCAACAGGAAGGATCCAAGTGCTGAGAGTAGTTATTTGGAAGAAAGGGAGGAGGGAACAGGGCCATAAGGGGAAATGGTCGAGAGGGAACACTTGCTTTTAATTCTCTATGCTTCCATGTTGTTTGAATTGCTTATATCATGCATATGTTGTTCACATACTACGTTTGCAATTTGCAAAGATGACTGCATGATGTAAGCAGACATCACCCCTGCGTCAATGCCTGGACCACTGAGCGTGAGAGCTGCAAGGACCCTTAGCATCGTCTACGCTGGGAGTTTGTAAATTGGTTTCCTGACAGTTCCACAGGCACAGCCAAAGGAGGCAGAAGCCACATGTCAGCCCTCTGCATGTTAACTTGTACTTCATACGGGTCTCACACCAAAGCTTCTTTGTTCAAAACTCTTCTGAGACTGCAAGATAACACTATCAAAAAGAATTACCATTTGCAACTACTTATGTATATGAAACAGGATTTTCTCATTGATGTACATCCAAAAAACATGCAGACTTAAATTTGATACTTAAGCCTGGATGGCAAATGTTAGCCATAACCCTGATTTCAAATGTTTATATCCATCAGAATAGCTCCATTATTCTCTGTAACCGAGTAAATTCATGCTAATAAAATACTGTTTCTTTATCTTATGCTGAAGTCCAAATACGATTTTATTTTTTAGATTTCCAGGAGAAAAACAAAAAGTTTGGAAAACCTCTAATCCAACATGTTCATGTTTCTGATGAGGAGACTGAGCAAAAGTAAAGGCCAGTGACTGCGAGGTTCACTGGTCAGATCCAAGCCTCCCAGCCAGCCCTGAGCCAGAGCTGGGACAGTAAGTACAGACAGGACCTTCCTATACCTGAGTGTGCTGGCTTCCTTTCACACATTATCTAATTTAAGCTCACAACAATCCAGTGGAGGAGGGGTTGTGATTTTGTCAGTGAGACAAAGGAGGCTCCGACATGTTAAGTAACTTGTCCTAAATCACACAGTTAACATGTGGAGTGGCTCAGGCTCCAGAGAGAGACCTCTTCCCAGTGAGTGGGTCAGCTCACTACTGGGAGCGGGGAGGTGGGGGGCTCATCTCTAGTCCAGATTAGAAACTCCTTGATGGCAGGTACTACCTCTAACATTGCCACTTCCGCAAAGCTGCTAAGAGAACATAAGGTCTTATGAGAAAAGAGGCTTATTAATTAGCTCTCCAACCCATAAGGATCCATCAGCGGCTTTGTGTCTAGTCTGTACTAGACACAAAAGCAATGGGCAGATTTAAAAAGATGGTACCATCACCACTATAAAAATGCACTTGAGTGTTGTCCTGGTCAGGGTTTCTGGTTGCTTAAAATATAAATGAATTTAATTTAATGTTTAAATAGAAAAAGAATCACTGGAAGAAAACCAGATTGAAGGCATTACTACAAAGACTAGAGAGGGCATCTTTGAAAACAGGGAGAAACCAATAGAAGCCAGGCAGGCAGAATAGCATCCAAAATCATGCCATGGCAAAAATCAGGCTACAGGTACCACGTGCCACCCAAGCATGGCCAACTCATCCTTCAGTGCAGCCCACCAAGCTGGCCAAGTCCAAGGTACTGAAGCATTCTGCTTATTTTTGATGTTGCCAACAAAACAGACCATTTGCTGCTGCTACTAAAGGAATCGGCTCTGCTTGATTATGATTCTCTTCAGACCCAAGGTGTAGGTTGCAAGCCTAGGCAGGAGCACCCGATTGGCTCAGTGGAGGTCACACACTAAGCAAAACTTCCTAGAAACTGGGAGAAGAAATGTCTACCTTCCCCTGGCTTCCACTGTGGGAAGTAGGACACATCTCCCTTTGTGTACTAGTTAGCTACTTCTGTATAACAAATAATCCCCAAACTCAGCAGCTTTAAAAATAAGCATGTATTATCTTACACAGCTTCTGAGAGTCAGGAATCTGGGTGGTTCTGGCTCGGAGTCTCTCATGGGGATGCAGATAACATCTTGGCCAGAAAGTGTGACGGAGACTGAAGGACACACTCCAAGATGACTTACTCACCTGGCCAGCTAGTTACCGACAGGAGGTCTCTCCCCATAGACTTCAATCAAGCTGTTTGAGGGTGCTCAGAACACGGCAGCTGCCTTCCCCCAGAGCAAGAGATCCAAAGGAGAGCAAAGCAGAAGCTGTAATGTGTTTTATGCCCAGCTTCATAATCACATACCATCACTTCCACCATATCCTATCCATCACACAGACCAATGCTACTACAGTGTTGGAAGGGGCTACAGAAGGGCACGAAGACAGGCAACAGGGACCATTAGTGGCTCTCCTGGAGGTTGGCAAATACACTTGGGTTTCCCCCAAACAAGGGAAGGTGCTAAGAGACAGGCAGACCCGTAACAATGGCCATTGTGAGTACCATCTAGGTACAGAGCCTGCCTTCTAGGCTGTCGGCACTTTGAGAGAAGAAAATATTAATAACACATAAAATAAGGTGTAATATAAATAAATATCAAATTATATCTTCTCTGAGTGACATCATTCACGACTGGGAGTTAGCTTATGAGTAAGAAGTCACTAAATACCACCTTGCCGTTCTACTTAAATTTAGCCCCAGAGAGAACCACTTGCACATACAAAGCTGAGATTCACCAGGAAAATAAATGTTTCCATCCTGAGTGTGTTCCGGGGTGTTCTTTGTCCCCTTGGCAGCAATAATTCCAGTAATGGGGGGAAATCCACAACCTGCCCGAGGGGGTTCCAAATCTTCAGAATCAAGCTCATTGGAGTTCTGCTTTCCTGATCCACTTTTCTCTATCTGGTTGCAAATGAAAGGAAGCAAATATCCTGAAGGCTGGCCAGGCCCAGGGGACAGAAGCATAAAAGCGTGTTCGCCTTCCTTTTTTCCACGTGGCATGAAAACGCTCAACCATCCCTTCCTGGACTCAGTTCCGTGTGCATCCGCTCTCAAGTTCGCAGCCCAGGACTTTCTTTCCACTCCCTTGATTCAAGATGGGATTGTCTCTACATTTTCCGAGAGAAGAAAATAAATAGGGGAGGGCATGGGGCAGGGATTTCTTATCTGTTTTCTTTTTCCATCCTAGACAACCAATGTCATTTTCATAATTTGGAGCCAAGTGTCTAAGAGGGAATGGAGTGAGTCTTAAAAATTGGGCCATCTGGGGTCCCTGATGAACCAGAGTCTACAACACTCCCAGCCTACTCTAAGCAAGAAACAAAACACATCCTTAAGGTTCTCAGCAAACGAATGTGCATGTGACAAGAGCTGTAATCAATAAGTAACTTGATAAAGTGGATAAAAATTGACCCAGGAGAGGAGTGTACCATCCTATTAAGCAAATTCAGTCCAGGCTGCTTTCAATCAGCCATACCAAGCTGCACGACTCAGAGACCGAAGTCTCTGTGGGAGAAGCTGGATCAATATTTTAAGCCCAAACTCCTTAACTTTGTACTAACAACAAACCAGAAGGAGAAAAAAAAAAAAAAAATAGCGATGCCCTCTAAATTTAAAAACAGGAAAAAAAAAAAAAAAGGATGGGGAAAGCAGGGGAGGGGCGAGAAGTATGTAGGTTGTAAGTTACACACAAATTCCCAAGGAATAAATCTGTCTTTCCTGAACTAGACAAATGCTTAAATCCACCAGCCCAGCCACAAATGCTCCTTCATGAATACTGAAAGA
The DNA here is from genome assembly GCF_016906955.1 of Phacochoerus africanus. Classification (NCBI taxonomy): domain Eukaryota; kingdom Metazoa; phylum Chordata; class Mammalia; order Artiodactyla; family Suidae; genus Phacochoerus; species Phacochoerus africanus. The sequence goes on along the minus strand of NC_062546.1, from coordinate 187,369,073 downwards.
GGAGAAGGAAATATTCAGGTCACAAAAGCATCTGATTGAAAGTCAGGAACTAAGTGAAGCCTGCAGAAGTTTGATTTCCTTTTCATTAATACTGGGGGAAGAAAGAAAATACTCCAGGATGCCAAGGTACAGAGACAAGGGAGGCACGGTGGGCTGCAATTTTTTTTTTTTCAAATTGCATGAATATCATCATATAAATATTTTCATTTGTGAGGGAAGTGTGATTCTGTGTAAAAGAATGCTCATGAATAGCTACCAAGCAGCCAAAGCAGACTGCCATTGGAATTCCAGAAGCATCTCTGCTGCCCTACCTGAGCACCCGCCTCATCTCACCTAGCCACAATAGCCAATCAAGAAAGCAATTCTCAAAATGACAGTCTGCCGAGAGAAACAGCAAAGGGCTGAGTTCTGCGGCACTTTGATTGGATTCTAACTTATGGGGGCCATCAAATGTCTACTCACATAACGTCCAAACAAAGAGATGAAAAGTGAGAAACAATGCCAGGATGATAGCCAGGGTAAATTATTTCACAGCCATTTCCCCTCCACCCTGGCCCTGCTTGAAAAGAAATTACCTAATCATGGAATTCCCATGGTAGCTCAGGGCTAACGAATCCAACCAGTATCCCCAGGGACGCGGGTTCGAACCCTGGTCTTGCTCAGTGGGTTAAGGATCCGGGTGCCATGAGCTGTGGTGTAGGTCACAGACATGGCTCGGATCTGGTGTTGCTATCTATGGCTGTGATGTAGGCCGGCAGCTGTAGCTCCGTTTGGACCCCTAGCCTATGAATTTCCATATGCTGTGGGTGTGGCCCTAAAAAAACAAAAGAAAAAAGAAATTACCTTATCAATATTACCTCCCATTGCTCTATTTGCAATTCAACTTATTGTGGATTTCTGAGTACCTACTAGGTGTTAGCAAATGCCAAAGAAAGACAAGCCCCTCTCTTGGGCTGCTACAAGCTGTCCAGAGGTGGGGTGAAGGAGGGGCAACTGGTAACCCCCTTGCAGGTGGGGAGTGGGGAGCCTGCAATCAGGGGGAGGTGGCCAACCCCACTATGGGTGTTTGTAAATGCAGCTGAGTGGAAATGACAAGCTTTACAGTCAAAAAAACAAGGGTCCAAGTTTTGGCTTTGAGCCAGGAATATAACTGACCTGAGCCTCAGTTTCCCCATCTGTAAAATGGGGAGAGAAATACCTACCCCACGTGGTTTCTCAGAAGATTAAATGAGATCTCATATAACCTGTGAGGAACTGCTGACACCAGGTAGGTACAGATCTATGTCGGCTACCTCCCCTTCTCTTCACCGTGAAATTCTTTGGCAGGGGCTTGACTCTGGCACAGAGCAAACATGGACTCTCTCCTCCACACCCTCTTGTCCAAGAGGAAGGCCTGGACACAGCAAGGAAGTCAAACTCCCCAGCCCACTCTGGCCCTGGGAGCTCACCTGCTCACTGCTGCAGAGCAGAGCTGGGGAGAAGAATCGCCTGGGACAGGGAGAAATTAGATCCAGGGCTGGGAAAGATGATTGCGGCCTTCCAGAAACTGAAAAGGTCATGTGAACAGACAGTTTGCAAAGCCATCCCTCCTCCCTTGTAACTGACCTAGGCAGCCCATTGATCCTCCGAGGAGGGGAGGGTCTCTAGAAGGAGCTCCTCACCCACTCAGACTCACAGAGCAAAGAATTGGGCTAGACACTTGGGTCAACAAAGAGACAGCCAAGAAAGACATGGTCTTGGGCCCCAAGGTGCCTACAAGGAAGTAAGGCAAACAAGACAGAAATGGGAGTTCCCCTGTGGCAAGCAGGTTAAGGGTCTGGTGTTGTCACCACAGCAGCTTGGGTCACTGCTGTGCCGCGAGTTCCATCCCTGACCCAGGGACTTCCATATGCCACAGGCACGGCCAAAAATAAAGGCGAAATTGGATGAAAAGGTCTGTATCAATCCCAGCATCTGCCATGGCCACTCCCCACCTAGAGGGAGCCCCCCCCACCCGGCCCCCCACCCTGCACTCTGTACCATAGGACTCTGTCCACCCTTAGTCACGGGAAATGGAACCAAGAGAGAGTATTTGAACAAATGAGCCGATTTAAAGGTTTCAAAGGCGTGGATGATGGGGACCAAACAGAAGAACAGGCTCTGAGCCCATCTGATATTTGCTCAGAAATACTGACCGAGGCCCTTTGCAGTAGGAGCTAAAGATGAAAAGTTTTAACGCAGAGGAACAGTGCCATGATGGACCACGTTCAAGCTAAAGTTGGGAAGATGTAAAAAATATGAGTAAGAAGGCAGAAAAAAAAAATCAGGCCGAGTAAGTCGTATCCAGGAAAAGGACTCTGTGCTCAAACTGAGTACGTTGAGAAAGACTCGATAAAGCAATTATGTTCAAAGCCTGGGGCGGGGGGAGGGGGGTGTTAGGAAAATTAACAAAGGATGCTGTGGTACCTGAGAGCTGGCAGCAGTGAGACTGTCACCACCCTTAGGCCTAATGTCATCGGAACTGGGAGAGGAGAGCTGAATGAAGGGGCTACCTTGGGCAGAGGTGGCAGCAAGCCCCCAGCTCCCAGCAGGAAGGGAGCTGGGGGAGGAAGTCCTCAACTCCACCTGCCCCCCCCCAACTCCCCACCCGCTGTTCTCCAGCCCCGCCTCCATTAGCCAAACCCAACCAGAGCCAGCGGGTGATCCATGCGGGGCAGGCAGGGGACTCTGCCCCCACAGACATCAACACGGAACGTGTGCAGTGTCACAGCTGGTTCCAACCAGCTGAAATTGCCCACCGACCACGAACTCTGAATGACAAGAGTCCAGGTCCTTACCAGACCCTGACTGCAGGCCCCTTCCTCACCAATGAACAGTGGGACTTGTTTCAACTGATCAGGCTCCTACCTATTGAGAGAGCTAGTTTTTGATCCTTAATAGACATTACCACCCTGCAACCCTCTGAGTCTTAAAAAAAAAAAAAAACTAAAAACAAAAAACAAAACTAACTTTTCTTCCCCCTGGATTTATTCACAGGTGTGTTGTGCATGTGCCTGACAAATTAAAAAAAAATCAGTTTCACATTTCAATGGTCTTTGTGCCTCTAGGGGCACAGAGCAGGGTAGGGCGCGGGGTGGGGGAATAGATGGATCTGGGGGAGGGGGGTAAACAAAGCTATTCAGAGTGGGTGCTTGGGGGTGGGGGAAGGTCAGTAGAGAAAGCAAAGAAGGAGCAGAAAAGCAGAGAGCAGAGGCCCTGAAACAAGTGATGGGACACAGGGCCAAGTTCACAGACCCGTGTGTTGCCCAAAGCCATCTCTGGGGCTCTGGGCGCAACCTCCAATTCTGCCCTTCTTGAGGCTGGTTCTTTGGCTGTGCCTGTGCAGTTGTTCCCTTAGGTACAAGGTGTCCCTGATACATAAGACACCCGGAAGACCTCTCTTGAGCTTCCCACTGAGAAGCTCTCCTCCCCACCTGAGTCTTTCTCTAGCTCCTCCCAAGGACTCAGGGGACATCACTGGATGGCTTGAATGTAGGTCATTCCACAGGTAGGATGGCCCTTCCCCACTGAAGTCACTAAAGAGATGGGGCAGGGAAGCCCCCTACCCCTTAATACTCTGTCCATTCAGTCTCCTAAAATCTTCTACACAGGCTGGGCTGGTAGTTAGCAAGTTCTTAATTGAAGATTGGGACAAATGCATCAGAGAATGACAGGAAAGAAGGCCAGTTGAAATTCTTATTAACTTAATCTTTCCCCAGCCTGATCCCCCCAGCCTGATTCCCCCCCAGCCAACCTCCAAAATGTAGCATGGTTTCTTCTCAGCTCCATCTTGGGAGCCAAATTCAAGAGGAAAGGAGACTTGTCTTTTACTGCTGCCCCGTGGCTCCTGGGATGGATCAGGCTAGGAAGGTCAAGATTAAATCGTGTTGTTCTCCTGCCAGAGTAGGGGATGTGGAATGAAGAGCGTGGAGTCAGCTTCCTCTAGTGACACGTATAAGACGACCCCAAAGGTGTGTGTGGCCCGAGGGAAGTTGGACCCGTACAACCAAAAGGTCCAACCCCAGGTCCCAAGGAGGGAGAGAACCCCTTGGGCCAGTGGGGTCCAGCCTAAGGCCCAGCTACACGCGGCCTCCCGCATCAGCATCAGCATCCAGGCCAGTAACACGGCACAGTCGACTCAGGACTGAGGGCAAGCAGGAGTTAATGGGAGTAGACACATACGGTATTTAACCTGCAATTGGAGAATCTACAGCCAAAACATGTGGAAAGCAGCTCTGAGAGCAATATTTTACAGAGTTTTCATCAAAGAAGCTCTGCTGCCTGCCTCTCTTGGGCCATTTCCCAGGTGAGAAGACAGAAAAAGCATGGAGGGATGCCCTCTCTGGCCTTGACTCGTATGTGTGGGTGTGGGTGTGTGGGTGTGGGTGTGAGAGTCTGTGTGGGGAGTGTTGTAGAGTGTGAGTGTGTGTGAAGAGTGTGAATGTGTGTGTAAAGAATATGTATGGTGTAAAGAGTGTAAATGTGTGTGAGTATGACAGTCTGTGTGTGTGTAGAGTGGGAATGTGTGTGAGTGTGAGAGTCTGTGTATGGAGTGTGTGTGCAAAGAGTGTGAATGTGTGTGAGTGTGGCGGTCTGTGAGTGTGCGTAGAGTGGGAATATGTTGTAGAGTGTGAATGTGTGTGAGTGTGAGTCTGTATGGAGTGTGTGTAGAGTGTGAGTGTGTAAGACTATGAATTGCGTGTGTAAAGTGTTGGGTAAAGAGTGTGAATGTGTGTATGAGAGTCTGTATGTGTAAAAAGTGGGAGTGTGTGTGTGTGTGTTTGGGGATGTACAGGAGAATGGGAATCACTCCAAAGACAACAGCCCCAAGAGAAGATGCTTCCAAACCCTGCTGGAGAATAAAGAGTGACAGGAAGTGGTGTTGGCAGCGGGGTGGGCTATGCCGCCTGCTCCCTGGGCACCCTCTGAAGGCTAGACGAACCCTGTTATCAGCAGTGACATCACCTACCCAAGGCCAACACAACCATGGCCAAGGGCGGCTCTCCCACATGGGCTAAAAAGGGAGTTCTCTAGAGGCCTAAAAGGGGGCCCAGCTGCTCCCCGAGTTTACCTCCCGTATGGACTTGCCACAGTTCCCCCCAATTCCCACCAAGAAATTCACCTCTGACCCCAGATGACCTTCTCTGCTCCGAAGCAAATATGGCTCCTAAAAGTCTGCATGGGCGCTGCTCCTCTGAAGGGCTTGCAAAATCAGGGTAGATCTGGGGCGGGGCCCAAGAATGTACATTTCTGCAAGTTCCCAGGCGATGCTGCTGCTGCTGGGCCAGGAACACTTGTCGAGAACCACGGACCTCCATGGAGAGCCACTGCTGGTTTCAGGGACCCTGGCATCTGTCATTTGGCACAGAGCAGCTACTGAAGGGGCAGGACACGGTCGCTGTGAATTTTGATAGCGGAAGCAGCAAAGGGAGCCTGGGGGGGGCTACCCAGCAGCGAGGGAATGGCACTGGAGGACCAGCCTGCACCAGCGAGTCCTGGGGGCTGGAAGAACTCCGTGGGGAATGAGTGGAAAGTGAGGGGGCCTTAGCTCCCTTCCTTCAGAAGGGCACCCTGCTAGCCCCACTTGAGCAGCGCCCCCCCCCCCAGGCCCCCACCAGAAGGGCAGTTGCTGTCCTGAAGCCTCAGAGGGCAGGGGGAGCTGCCCCATGGTGGGGCTCCAGGGCCACCACTTCCTTCCCCTTGCTGTTAACTGTTCATGTCCAAAGCTGTTTCTCCAGACTCAGCCCCAATACCCAAACGCTGCAAATGAAGGGCCAGCCATGTAACTTCGAGACATCTGTTTTCCCTTTGCATGTTTCTCATTCTGATTCCTCTCTCCCCCTTGTCTTTCTCTATCACAAGGCAGTTTCCCAGAAACAGAATTCCGACAAAGCTCCAGGAAAATCCGAAGGGTCCACTCAGTTTAAACTACAATGGCAAATCTTCCTGCTTGATTCACCCACTTTGAAATGGAGAGCATGTGTTCTCCCTACTGGAGACAAAAGGGCCGCCCCCCACCCCACCCCCCAGCCACACAGCTCTGCAGGCTTGTTTCAGGACTGCAATTAGAAAGGCGTCTTTAGATTTTAAAAATGGATTTCTAAATAACACATACGCGATTTTTTTTGAGAGAGAGAGAAGAGCTTTCAAAGGTCCAGTTAGCTACTCCTTTGCATATTAAGGAATTCCTTTTATCTATCAAAAGGATTCTATGGGTTAGGCCAGGAGTAAGGATAGAATCTTAAAAGATGAGGAATAATCAGTTGACCAGTGGAAGATACTAATCGCTCCTTGATTCCTAGACAAAGAAGGCAGCCTCGCTCCAGGTACTCATGCTGAAATGCAAAACGCAAACAAGATGGTGTGAGCAGCGGAATGGGCTGGAACAGAGATGGCCAAAGATAAACTTGCTTCAGTTGTGGCTTTGTGGCCCCAGTTTTGGTCTGGGTAGCTCTTGAAGGAGAACGCTAAAGCTACAAGCCCATACTCCCCAGCCCCTCCACACCAAGCCCCTCGGTGACCAAATGGTAGCTTGTCCCCGCTTAAGAATTTCCCTTGATAGGAGTTCCCATTGTGGCGCAGTGGTTAAAGAATCCGACTAGGAACCATGAGGTTGCGGGTTCACTCCCTGGCCTTGCTCAGTGGGTTAAGGATCCAGCGTTGCCGTGAGCTGTGGTGTAAGTCGAAGACTCGGCTCAGATCCCAAGTTGCTGTGGCTCTGGCGTACACCGGTGGCTATGGCTCCAATTAGCCTGGGAACCTCCATATGCTGCGGGAGCAGCCCTAGAAAAGGCAAAAAGACAAAAAAAAAAAAAGAATTTCCCTTGGCACCCTTCTCCCCACCCACCAAGTCAGTCTTGCTTCGCAGTTCAGGGTGAGCTAAGCTAATGTGCATGCACACGCACACACGCGCATGCACGCACACACAGAGGCTATCTTTATCCTCCCAAAGCTGCAGTCACCGTGAGATGTGTTCAAATATCAAAATCACTGTTTGGTGTATTTCTTGGCATTTACAGCAACACCTTGTCAGGTTTCCCCAAACCCATAAATACGCTGTCACGAAGGTCCCCCTTTACAGCCCAATGTGGAGGAGCTCGGCCATCTGCTTTCAGGTTTCAACCGTTTTCACTTATCTTCCACTTTGTTTTATGGGACGGGATTAGGCCTGGATTTCCGCAGGTGCCCGGGTTTCATTCTACCGCCTGTCAGTTTTTCCATCTCGGGCCACATGTGCAGGCTGATAAGCAGAGCTCAGCCACTCATCCTGCCTGACGAATGGTCCTTGTCAATGAACTTTAACCTCCTTGGTGTTGCCCATTATGAAGCCCATCTTTCACTCTCTTGGGCCTAAGCTAAAAAAATGAAAAAACAAAAACAAACAAAAAAAACCAACCCTGCTCTGGAATGATGCAGCCAATTCAGCAAAGCACAATGAGTGTGGAATCCTCCAGCGTGACAGGACGCTTCATCTGGAGATGGTTCTTAGGTGAACAGAACAGCTTCAGAGGCTTTTGGAGGAACAAAGAGATACTGCCACATACGGCCATCATGTCCTCGAGTGAGGATGAGACGAATCCCAATCTCCCCCCAGATGTGCCTATGGATGAAGGGAGAGCCCTACAATAGCTCACAGCAGTGGTTCTCCAAGCGTGGTACCCAGGCCAGAAGCATCAGCATCCCCTGGATTGAATAAGACCTCCGGTGACTGGAAGACACGTCCAGGTTGGAGGAGCACCAGCTCAGCAGTCTGAGTGGGATGCTGACTCTTGGCCTTATGTAGCTGGGAGCCTGTGTGGCTCAGTGGGGAGGAGGCCACAACAGTTTGGGATGCCCTAGATTTACAGTCCTGATTCTGTACCAGCTGGCAATCTGACTCGGTCACTTCACTTTTGGGGACAGCTATGGAAGAACCTTAGTTTTCCAACTTGACTGCCCATTGGAATTGCCTGGAAATCTCCCAGATCCTACCCCCAGAGACTCAATTTGTTGTTGTTGTTGTTGTTGTTGTTGTTTGTTTGTTTGTTTTTTGGTCTTTTTAAAGCCTCACCAGAAGCATACAGAGGTTCCCAGGCTAGGGGTCAAATCAGAGTTGAAGCCACTGCCCTACTCCTCAGCCACAGCCACGCCAGATCCAAGCCGCATCTTCGACCTACACCACAGCCGACAGCAACACCAGATCCTTAACCCACTGAGCCAGGCCAAGGACAGAACCTGCGTCCTCACGGATACTAGTCAGATTCGTTTCTGCTGAGCCACGACAGGAACTCCCATAGACTCAAACTTAATTGGTACAGGGTACAGCTTGGACATCATGATTTTAAAAGCTCCCTGGGTTGCTGTAATGTGCAGCTCAGGTTGAAAACCCAAGCACAGGATGGCCTTTAAGGTCTTATTAGCTCTAAGAGTCAAGTGTTTGGTCAATTCTATGGTTCTAGATAAGTATTAGAGGTAAAAACAATTTTCAAGCCTAAAGCTAGGACACTCTCAAGGACTCGATGTGTTTTACTATATCCCTGATTTATGCAGGTTTAAGAATAACAACAATTGAAAGCTCTGATTAATTAGGTTCCAGTTAATTGTGAAGTCTTACTTTTTTAAGATTTTTTTTAACATTTCACAGGGTTTTTATTTATTTATTTATTTATTTATTTATTTATTTATTTTGTCTTTTTTTTTGCCATTTCTTGGGCTGCTCCCGCGGCATATGGAGGTTCCCAGGCTAGGGGTCCAATCGGAGCTGTAGCCACTGGCCTATGCCAGAGCCACAGCAACGCGGGATCCGAGCCGCGTCTACAACCTACACCACAGCTCACGGCAACGCCGGATCGTTAACCCACTGAGCAAGGGCAGGGACCGAACCCGCAACCTCATGGTTCCTAGTCGGACTCGTTAACCACTGCGCCACGACGGGAACTCCCTGAAGTCTTACTCTTAATATGTTTCTTTTCGTGGGTTTCATATTTCACATGGCGAGTTTCACAGCATGGACACTATTCCTCATCAGAATCTCCACTCTTAGGAGTTCCCGTCGTGGCACAGTGGTTAACGAATCTGACTAGGAATGCGGGTTCAGTCCCTGCCCTTGCTCAGTGGGTTAACGATCCGGCGTTGCCGTGAGCTGTGGTGTAGGTTGCAGACTCGGCTCAGATCCCGTGTTGCTGTGGCTCTGGCGTAGGCCGGTAGCTACAGCTCCGATTCGACCCCTAGCCTGGGAACCTCCATATGCCGAGGGAGCGGTCCAAGAAATAGCTAAAAAAAAAGAATCTCCACTCTTAAACTTCATTTAAGCAAGCTGATGACTTGCCTGTTTTGTTTTTTTTTTTTTCTTTTGAAGTCAAGTTATAAATGTATAGCGAGTTCTGTCCTCTAACAATGACTTAAGATCTTTTTCAAATCCACACGTCCACCAGAGTTAGAGGAAGATATTTAAAAATAAAAAGGAGCTCTTTTCAATCTCTCTTCTGAACAACCGCATTGCATTTCATCCCTTCCTCTGTGGATTTCTTGCTGTTGTATTTGGGAAAAGGCACTGAGGTTTTGGTTTCCAGTGACTGACCTACTTAGCATCCCCACTTTGGATGGGTTTGGCTAGGGGAATCAGTTTATAGGGCCCCTTCTGAGTTGTCACTCTCAGGGACAAGCAGAAAGTTGAAACTGTGAGCCATTAGCCGTGAGATTTTAAGAGTTTTCTTTAAAAAAGAAAGAAAGCGGTCAGATTAGTTCTTTTTAAAAAATGCCCTCTCTGTATACACATGATGTTTATTTTCAATAAATTTAATAGGAATGAATGTATCTCAGCCTTATGTGAAACTGAATCACTACAGAATCACTGGGAATCTGCAGCTCCCTCCCAGTGTCTGCCTCAGGCCACACAGGGTTCGGGAGTGGCTTTCCCAGAACACCTGCTTCATCCTTCTATGTCCCACGCCCCGCTTTCCCTGATTCCCCACACTCATGACAGAGGAGTGTGCCCACCGCTTTTGAGTTTGTAACACTCAAGCTCAAGCAAATAGGCCCCAATTAAGATGACTCTCTTAGTCACGGCTCTGAATAACCCAGGCGAAAGGATGTGAGGGCCCAACATAGGTCGGGTACCCCCACTTGTTTCTCTGTGTGGCCACCGATGGGTAGGACATCAGGTACAAACGTGCCTGCCGTCATCTGCCATGTGGGAGAACACGAAGTAAAGCTCAGGGAAAGGGGAGCATCAGAAACCGGGCAGATTCTCAAAAAAGGGGTTTCCAACCATCGCTTCTTTATGTGAATAACTGAGAAGCAGGTTCTCTGAGATCCACAATAGTTCCTCCAAGTCGGGCTTTGGTCATGGGTGTCAGAAACATCCCCACCTGAGACCACCTGAGCCCTCCCATGCCTCAGTGAGCAGTGATGGGGCCACAGATAATCCTGTGTTCTCCACCATCTCAAGCACAACTCACACAACAAAGACAGATAGTTATCAATATCTACTTCTTCTTCTACAAAACTAGAACCTGTGGTTAGAAGCCCAGAATAAAGGTAACATTTCTTTCTGCATCTAGGCATGGCTACATTCTGGCCAACAAGATAGGAGCAGAATGGATAGGTGCAACTCCGCAGCCATGCTCACAAAGGGAAGGGGTTCTCCCCCTCCTCCTCTTCCTTCCTTCATTTTGCTGCTTAGGACATGGACATGGACGTGGTGGCCAGGCACCCCCCCATTGTGAAGACGTGGGACCAGTCTAAGGTTGGCAGAGCAACAACACAGAAGGTGCCTGCGCCCCTGATGATCTCAGAAGGCAGAGCCACCATATCAGCTTAATCTTTTATGTCAGAAAGACATACAGGGCTTCCCTGTTCAAACCACTGTTACCTTTTTCACTTCTGTCACACACAGCAGAAACTATGTCCTAACTGGAGTTCCCTTTGTGGCTCAGCAGTTAACGAACCCGACTAGGATCCATGAGGATACGGGTTGGAGGCCTGGCCTCGCTCGGTGGGTTAAGGATCTGGCGTTGTCGTGAGCTGTGGCGTAGGTCACAGACAAGGCTCAGATCCTGCATTGCTGTGGCTGTGACACAGGCTGGCAGCTGTAGCTCTGATTTGACCCCTAGCCTGGGAGCTTCCATATGCCATAGGGGCAGCCCTAAAAAAAGCAAGAAAGCAAGAAGGAATGAAGGAAGGAAGGAAGGAAGAAGAAAGAAGAAAGAAAGAAGGAAGGAAGGAAGGAAGGAAGAGAAAAAAGAAAAGAAAAGAAAGAAAGGAAGGAGGGAAGGAGGGAGGGAGGGAAGGAAGGAAGTCCTAATATTGCCTGTACAATCATAAAGTTCCAGGACTTTAGTCTTATAATGAATTTAGAAATTATCCCATCCAGCCCTTCATAGTACAAATGAGGACTTGGGGACCAAGGAGAGAGTGCGAGTGCCTCCTCATGTATTTGTATCTGGACTTGGTCTTCTGACCCCCGCTTCTCACTCCACTCCCAGCCTCAGAGCTTCTTCTCTCTTACTGCAGTGATCTCCACCGAGTAGGGAATGGATATTTAGCCACATATTTGGCTTTAAAACTTTTCCCCACATACAAGATGATGTGTATGTGAAACATTTTTTTTTTTGGTCCTTTTTTGTCTTTTCTAGGGCAGCATATGGAGGTTCCCAGACCAGAGATCCAACCAGAGCTGTAGCCGCAAGCCTACAGCACAGCCACAGCAACACCAGATCCGAGCTGCATCTGTGACCCACCCCACAGCTCACGGCAACGCTGGATCCTTAACCCAGTGTGCGAGGCCAGGGATCAAACCTGCAACCTCACGGTTCCTGGTCAGATTCGTTAAACACTGAGCCACAACGGGAACTCCCTATGTGAAACAACTGCAAACCCTTCCTTAGAAAAGAAGCAGAGTTCTGGGTCTGGGTCTGCCTACTTTTATTTCTCTGCAGCCCACACCTAGGATGCTCACTGCATCCCCACTCCTTCAAAGCCAGATCTGGCACAAGGCAGGCACTGTGGGGCATGCAGGACAATGCTAACTCTCCCCGGGGCCTCTGTTCCTCCTTGGAGACATGGAATTGGACAAAGCCATGTGGCTCTGAAATTCTAAAGGTCTGTTACGGTTGCCGGCTCTCCAGTCTGACCCTGACAAAAGTGTGACTTCTTTTGAAGCCATTTCCCATTTTCAAAGAACAAAACTAAGCTGTTGAACATAAAGGCTGTGAGTGCCATGGACCCCGATGCCCCCGACTGCCCAGGCCTCAGACAGGCCCTCCTGGGTGCCAAGGAGTGAGATCTGGTGGGCGGAGGGACAGGAACCAATCACTCGCATCAGCTCTTGTTCTGCTCACCTGTCATTTGCCCTTTTGCTTAAGTTTGGTGTTGTGTGGATTAGGATGGAGACAGCTGTGATTCACTGTGCCCTGAGCATACCTTAGAAAGTGGACCCTTGAGAGTGTAGGTGGAAAGAAAGGACAATGAGGACACTGCTTTTGGTCTTTCTCTTTGTTTGTCCTTCTTGGCAGAGTTTAAGTGAATAGAACCTGATTTGGGGACTCTCATGTGCACCCATTTTATGGGGAAGGAAAGGCACGTGTATAACTTCTAAACACAATCAGTACCCCACCCCAGACTCACTGCTTGCTTTTGGAAAGAAGAAACTAAATGCATGGGTAGATGAAGTCAGAAAAAAAAACCGGAAAGGACCAAAAAAGTTGTTTGCCTCTTCTTACTAATAGGAGTGAAGAACAAAGGGCACATAAGGAAAATCAACCCAGAACTCAACAGTATATACAGAATCATCTACTCCCTCCTTCACAAATAATGTAGGCGTTGCCACTGTGGCTCAACGGGTTAAGAACCCAACTAGTCTCCCTGAGGATGCAGGTTCAATCCCTGACCTTGCTCAGTGGGTTAGGGATATGGCGTTGACATGAGCTGTTGTGTAGGTCACAGATGCAGCTTGGAGCTGGCATTGCTGTGGTGTGTAGGCCGGCAGCTTCAGCTCTGATTCAACCCCTGGCCTGGGAACCTCCATATGCACAGGTGTGGCCATAAAAAGAAAAAAAAGAGAAAAAATTAAAATTATTTAAAATTAAACCTTTCGATATTTGACTCTTGGTTACTTCTTTGCTGCTCACACTTTAATTCCCAGCTGTACTGTCATGTCACTCACTACAAAGCAAGATGCAGCCTCCAGGTGTTCCTGATGTGGCGGATCTGACTAGCATCCACGAGGATGTGGGTTCAATCTCTGGCCTTGCTCAGTGGGTTAAGGATCCAGCATTGCCATGAGCTGTAGTGTAGGTCACAGATGCGGCTTGGATCTGGCATTGCTGTGGCTGTGGCGTAGGCTGGCAGCTGCAGCTCCAATTCACCCCCTAGCCTGGGAACCTCCATATGCCAAGGGTGTGGCCCTAGAGACAAAAAAAAAAAAGATGCAGCCTCAGGACCCTCTTCTGGGGGTGGCGGGGGGGGGGGGGGTGCGGTGTTAATGCTAAAGCACCAGCAGGCTGGGAGAGATGACCACACCTCCCCCGGGGAGAGCTGATGATGCCTTTTAAGGGGCTCCTAATCCCTCAAGCAGAACTGGGGCAACTAGAGGCACTGCTCAGTAAGTGGTAGAAGAATGGTCTGTCTGGCTCTGGGGCAAAAGCAGCGCCTGGGTTAAGCCACATTCCCCTCCTACTTAGAGGGCCACCCAGGATCTCAGCCATCTCCCAGGCACTTCTGGCCTCAGAACGGTTCACCTTCCCAGGTGTCCCCTAGGCCCTGGGGAAACAGGAAGGTTTGACTGTGTTCACGGAAGAGGAGCCTGAGGGCCAGGTCCATCCATAAAGCCCAAGGGTTTCCTCAGAGTCACAACATGCCTGGCTCTGCCAAAGGGAAGACAGAGGAGCCTTTCCAGGACAAGCACCTCTGAGTTAAAGCTGTGGGCCTCCGAGGCAGGCTGACTTGGCCTATCACCCTCTTCTCTTTCTTTTCTTTTCTTTTTTTTTTTTTTTTGTCTTTTTGCCATTTCTTGGGCTGCTCCTGCTGCATATGGAGGTTCCCAGGCTAGGGGTCAAATTGGAGCTGTAGCCACCAGCCTACACCAGAGCCACATCTGCAACCTACACCACAGCTCACAGCAACACCGGATCCTTAACCCACTGAGCAAGGCCAGGGAGCGAACCCGCAACCTCATGGTTCCTAGTCGGATTCGTTAACCACTGTGCCATGACGGGAACTCCATCCCTCTTCTCTTTCTAAATGAGAGGCTGATGGTTGTGCTCCAGTGGCTGAACCTAGAAGGGAACCAAGGACTACCACTTGGGGCACTGAACACACATGGTCTCAGTTCATCCTGACAACCCCTTGAGACCAATGCATGACTGTCATCCCCATTTTACCGACTGAGAGACAAGAGACTGAACGACTTGTCCTGACCCTGAAGCCAGGATTCCAACCCAGATCTGAGCTCTTCACTAAAGCATAAGACCAGCCAGAGCACAGGAGATCAGTGATGTAGCTCCTTGGGGCCCAGGCTCAAGTGTATGTCATTGACCTCTGCTTCCTGAAGGAAGGCCTCTGAGCACATCTCCTAAGAGGCTCTGGACAACGGGGACAGCCTGTTTCCACTTCAGAGTTACTTTCCTTCCAACACTTTGGCTACGCTGCGGTTCACACTGGCGAAATCCAGTATCAGGCTAATGAATTTTTTTTTCTAGGTTCCTGTGTTTGAATATGCTCCATTTCAAAGAACACCGGTTCCTGTTCTAGGAACTTTTGATTATTTCTATCACTCTACACTTTCTGAAAAGCTTTTAAAAAAAACAAAAGTTGAATGTATGACAGTCTTTTTCTTTTTTTCTTTTTTTTTTTTTTTTTTGCTTTTACATGCACCTTGTGGCATACGTAAGTTCCCAGGCTAGAGGTCAAATTGGAGTTACAGCTGCTGGCCTACACCAAAGCCGTGGCACCGCTAGATCCTTAACCCACTGAGCAGGGCCAGGAATCGAACCTGCATCCTCATGGATATTAGTCAGGTTCATTTCTGCGGAACCACAACAGAAATTCCTATGATAATCTTTTTCTGTTGCTACACAGAATCTCTAAAATGATCTGGATCTCTGCGCCTCACAGCTAACTCAACCTTGCCCTTAAAAACATAAATGCAAGACCTCCTTTACAAAGGGCAGCTCAAGTTTCAAAAAATACACCAGGAAGGTTTTTATGTTCACACACTGGATCAGCCCAACCCTGCATTTGCACGGGGAGGCAGGGGTCTCAGGGGTGGGGAAGGGAGGTGTTGTTAGTGCAGCGCCCACCCTCTCAGCTTCTGCTCCAACCCCTGGGCCCTGATCCACCCGCCAATACCAATTGCAAATAACTGTGAATTATAATCTTTCCCATGTAAGAAACTGTCTTTAAGAAAAAAGATTATGTTTTCTCCACTTGAGATAGATGCTTCAAATTTCAAAGCTAATGGGTTAAAGAACATGAAGGAGGCAAAACAATCACTCGGCAATGTTAATGAAACCAGAATCGAATTGCTAATTAAGAATGGACCCAGAAAAACAAAACTTTCTTCAGCCAGACTGAAATCTGTATGTGAGCTACAAGTTGAACTCATGGCTCTTAGCTCTTCAGCTGCCAGGCCGAACAATTTTGGGAAGGTGGCTGCTGACGACAAGCCACTCCCAGGATGCCATGTGCTGTAGCCAAATTCTGACATCTCTATCAGGGGCAACCATTTTAACTGCGTGAGTAACGTATTAAAATAGTCTCCATGTCCATAAATCCAACCTTGCCAGTATTTGCGAACACTGAGTTCTGAAAATCAAGCCGTAAATAAAAATTTTACAAGCCGCCCTCTCCTCTTGAAGCTGAGCGGCGGACCATAAAAAAATTATGAAGCTACATCTCCAAAATGTGCAGAGTTTCTGGGGCCCAGGGGGGCTTTGCAGATGAAAGAGGAAGGTGTGTGGTCCCTGGAGGCCTGGGCAGCCTTGCCACGCAGCCCAGAGGGGCCACCCCATCCTGTAAACTCCTATGGCTTCACTCTTAAAATGAAACTTAGAAGCTGACAGATACCAACAGGTACTCAGACTCAGAGAGAAGCGAGGTGGAATAACCATCATGGCCAGCTCCTAGTGCTCAGCCATGACCTTGAAGATATCAATCCTTTTCCAGCTGTCCCCCAGGAGGCAGTGACTTGGTGGCTCAGGGGAGGGGATGGGGGCGCCTGGTGTGACTGGCTCAGTAAGGATGCTGTAAACTGGATGGCATTCATTCCTGTAGCACTGATGTATCAATTTCTATACTTTTTCTGGTCTATACAATACTGCATTTAGCATAAGGACTTCTGCATAGCACAAAGATGCAAACTGGCTCTTGGTCTTCAGCTCTTAGAAAAATGTGTGCTAAGAACAGAGCAGGTGGGGAGCAGCCCAATTACTCTTTGCTCCCCCCACTTGGGGCCGTGTCTTCCTCCTTCTCCCTCCCTCCCTTCAATGACTCAAACTCTTTTTCTCTCTGCCCCCATCGAACCTGCTTGAAAGAGGGTACCTGACGACAGTCATTTACACCTCAGTATAAAGTGTCTGACTGTCGCTGTTCATAAGAACAGCTTCCATACTGTTCATCCTTACTCTGGGTCAGCTCGCCTATGCTGGGAACTCTCCACACACTGGCTCATTTCATCCCCACCACCATCTGTGTAGGGGGTACTGCTTAGAATAGCAGCAGCTGCAGAGGGTCATAGGCCTCCTTCATAAAAGCTCCATTCAGGAGTTCCCGTTGTGACTCAGCGGGTTAAGAACCTGACTAGTATCCATGAGGATGCGGGTTCGATCCCTGGCCTCACTCAGTGGGGTAAAGACCTGGCCTTGCCGTGAGCTGTGGTGTAGGTCCCAGCTGTGGCTTGGATCCCACGTTGCTGTGGCCGTGGTATAGGCCAGCAGCTGTAGCTCCAACTGGACTCCTAGTCTGGGAACTTCCATATGGGTTCAGCCCTAAAAAAAAAAAAGTTCTGTTCAGCGGCGATCACCAGCTTCCCACCTCACTCAGAGGCAAAGCCCACACTCTCAACGGTGGGTTCTCGAGGCTGCGCCCACTGACCCCATGACTGACGCCCCCCGACCTCATCTCCCTGCCTTGCTCCACAGCACATGTCTGCTTCGGGGCCACTGCACTGGCTGTCCCCTCTGTACACTCTTTCCCAGATCCCAGCCGGGTCACTCTCTCATCTCCTCCAAGGTTTTACACAAACGTCACCTTCTTAGTGAGACTTCCTGATCACCCCACTTAACACTGCAACCCTCTAACTCCCTCCATTGCCCCCCACACACATTCCCCATCTCCCTCATTTTTCTCCATAGCAATTATCACCATCTCAAATGTATGATTTAGTGATTTTTTTTGTTTTTTTCCCGTCTTTTTAGGGCCTGCACCCGCAGCGCAGCATATGGAGGTTCCCAGGCTAGGGGTCAAATCAGAGCTGTAGCTACCAGCCTACGCCACAGCCACAGCAACACAGGATTCCTAACCCACTGAGCAAGGTCAGGGATCGAACCCACATCCTCATAGATATTAGATTTGTTTCTGCTGAGCCATGACGGGAACTCCTGATTTAGTGATTTTCTCTGCTCTACTCCCAGCTCTAAGCTCCCAAAGCCAGGGCTATTTGCCCATTTTCTTCACTGCTGTTAACTCCAGTACTTAGAAAGTAGGCACCAATAAACATTATTGAATGAATAACCACATGAAGAACTTGTTTAAACTACGTTCCCTTCATTCCTCTATGGCCTCTTAGGGCATTTTTTTTTTGGGGGGGGGGGTCTTTTTAGGGCTGCACTTACAGCATAGGGAATTTCCCAGGCTAGGGATCAAATCAGAGCTATAGCTGCCAGCCACAGCCACAGCTACAGCAATGCCAGATCCATGATGTGTCTGTGACCTACACTGCAGCTCATGGCAACACCAGATCCTTAACCCACTGAGCAGACCAGGGATCGAACCCAAGTCCTCATGGATCTAGTTGGGTTTATTACCTCTGAATCACAAAGGGAACTCCTTAGGGCACTTCTGATGAAAGATAACATGGATGGATGTTAGTGAAGCAGAAAGACCAGATTAGAAGACCAGTTTCTCCTACCAAATCTTTTCATTGCCCCGTTTTCCTTTACGTGAATTAAAAAGGGTCCACATGGGAGTTCCCGTCGTGGCGCAGTGGTTAACGAATCCGACTAGGAACCATGAGGTTGCGGGTTCGGTCCCTGCCCTTGCTCAGTGGGTTAACGATCCGGCGTTGCCGTGAGCTGTGGTGTGGGTTGCGGACACGGCTCGGATCCCGCGTTGCTGTGGCTCTGGCGTAGGCCAGTGGCTACAGCTCCGATTGCACCCCTAGCCTGGGAACCTCCATATGCCACGGGAGCGGCCCAAGAAATAGCAACAACAACAACAACAGACAAAAAAAAAAAAAAAAGGGTCCACATGGAGTCGAGAGAATGTAGGGTGCCGGGAAATTGCTGTGAGCCCTTTTCAGAAGCCACCCACAACATCACGTGACTTTTTTTTTTTTTTTTCCTTTTTCAGCTGCCCTGTGGCATATGAAGTTCCCGGGTCAGGGATCAGATCCGAGCTGCAGGTGCAACCTACACCAGATCCTTAACCCAATGTGCTGGGTCAGGGATCAAAGCCATGTCCCAGCAGTCCAGAGACCCCCGCCAATCCCCCATTGCGCCACAGCAAGAACTCAACATCATGTGATTTAAGGGACAAAAGGGACCACTGCCACCAAAATCAAATCTCTTTGCTCTCTTGGACCCTTTATAATTGGGTGAAGTCAGTTCCTGGAGACATTAGGGACTCAATGCTGTCTACTTTTCTTTCTATGGTGTGAGGTGGACATCATGTCAGCTTATCAATCCTGGAGGAAAGAAAGGCCTTTCCTGCCTGGGATCCACATAAAGCCCAGACAGGCACTGTGATTGGCCCAGCGTGTTAAAACATCAGAACTGACCAGCCTGGATGCTGTGTCCACAGGTACGGCCAAGAATAGAGGCAGCGTCCCTAGATCCACGTGACACAGGGAAGCACCAGGTCCCCTTTGGGAGGTGGGCCACTGCAAAGAGGAGAGAGGAAAAGGAGAGAGGATGAGGAGGGATAAAACTGAGGGAAACCAGAATATATCCCTCCAAATATGCCTCTTTGACATAAACATTATTTTGACCTAAAGGCACTGAAGAGCAGGTACGAAAAGGACTCTCTGACCTTCATCCTTTGGTTCCTGAAAGCAGGAAACAAAGCCGCCCCCGTGGAAGACGTCCTCCCTAAACCCAAAGGAAAGTAACGCTACCATCTTTCATCAGCAAGGACAGGACGCTGTGACTGAGAGGATTCTGTACCAACAGGTTTTGTTAATAGAATTCTGTTTTTTCCTTTAGCTGCCTCATGTAGCTGAGTTACTGTTAACCACACCTGCCTCTCTTTGTTCCACCTGGCACAAAAGCCTTTGGGTCCTCCTCTCCTTCTGGGGGCTCCCGTGTCACATAAAGCTTACATCAAATACATGGGTATGCCTTTCTCCTGTTAATCTCTCTTAGGTCCATTAAAGTGAGGCACCGGCAAAAAAAATCCTAAGAAGGTAAAGGGAAACTTTTGCCTCTGCAACAAAATCAACAGGCAGCCAATAGGGAATGGAGGTGCCCCATCCAGCCTCATTGTCATAACAAGGAGGGTCCTCCACATTAAAGAGGAATGGTCCCCACAGTTTTGAAGGCAACCCAAGACTTTCACTGCTCCCTTCCCTCTCCTTCCCAAAGATGCTGCTTGAAATCCCAACTTCTAAGTGATCTGAGAACTCTGATGATACCATATAACATGTGTGTATCACTTTACTGTTACCCCTCAACAATATGCTGAGATTTAATGACCTCAGTGGATTCCTCAAACCAGGTGTGTAACATGGAAACAAGTTAATCAAAAAGATTCACTTCCCAAGATGGCAATCAGCAGAAGCAGAGCCACACTTCACTCTGAGGCTGTGCTCTTTGCACAGAATTACACTTTGCTCTCATCACGGCAACCTCAAAATTATGTGTACTTCATTAAGGACGAGAGCTGAAGCATTATACCTATATTAATATATATTCAGTGTTATGGGCATATGTCAAAGATAAAGCTTCTTGCTCTCTCAGAATCTGACAAGTCAAGGCTTAGATCCTCAAACCAAGAAAACATGAAAATATGCTATTTTCAAGTTGATAGGAAAAGCTTTCTTTATCCGCACTTGAATGAGCATCAATCCATTCCATTTAGAGACCTCCAATCCTCTCCTTGCTGTGTTCATTCTAGAAATTAGCACGCCATTCCTGAAGACCTCTTACACATCTCTTTACAAGTTGCTATGAATTCAAATCAGACGGCAATCTTAGGATCCAGCTGTTGCTTCTCCAGCTCTCAAAAATCTCCACAAGCCCCCCCAGCGCGCTAAATTACTACCTCAGTCCTCTTCGCTTAACCTCAAACTGGGTCACCCTCTAATCAAGAAAAATTAATGACTAGCAACATATTTTTCTCTTCCTCTTAATTAGAGTAATCCCACCCTGGCAGTAACTCTCAGACTGAAACTATGCTAATGACGAAGTCCTGAGTCAAAGAAAAGCGACAAGCAGTCAGAAGTAACTAGCCTGTGCTATTCCTGGGTAACTGCCAGTCAAGCCATCAGGCCAGGGGCTGATTTAACATGAAACTAATGAGACTTCAACTTCAAGGTTCCTCACGTCACTTGCCTCTTTCCAAGGCCCCAAGGAGTGAGTCCACAGGGTCGAACACGGTTTTGTAAATTCTTCTGAAGACATGTGAACCACAACTGTTTAAGATCCATCTCTCTTCCCATTCTTACTCTTCTTCCACCATCCCTGCCCTCAGATTGGGTAGCACTGGAATGGCTCCTGGCAGTTGAGCCATCTGGTTAAGGGGCGGTTTGAAATGCATTGACTTTGGGGGCTACATTATGTAGTTTGTGGTCCGTTCCATGTATAGGTACGTTAGTGCTGGCCGTCCTGGTACAGAAAGGGCTTTCATGAGTACTCCTACCACCCATGGGCCCTCTCAGCCAGACCACAGAAGGAAGGGGCCAGAGGCACATGGCACTAGGTTCCCCGTATTGGACAAAGTACTTCCACCCCTCAGCCTCAATGTCTCATCTTGAAAATGAGGATAGTAATGCCATCCATTTCGAAGACTGACAAGACCTGTTAAAATAGATTACTATTATTATTATTAACATGAACATTCCTGACTCTGAAGCCAAGCATGGTGTTAACTTGAGGGACATACGTTATCTCAACCCCAGGCTTGGAAAAACGTGGTAGGTCACACAGCTGACAGATTGAGACAACACACTATGACCAGTCTTTGAATCATTATGCTACAAGTAGGCGCAACAACCCAGACACTCAAGATTATCATTAATGGCTAACATTTACATGAAGCTGGGCCAAGCCAGGACCAGGTACTCACTGGAGATGAGATGACGACAATTAAGGTTGGGGGAGGAGGGGGGGGGGCGTTAGGACAGTCAGAAGGCTCTAGACTGTCATCCAAGGATCAGGAAAGGTATTATAAGCTGCAAAGGAAACAGTAGCAAAAACCACCAGCATGTGTCAAGCACCATGCTAGGCATATTACATATCTTTGATGAAATCCTTTTATAGGTATTAAATCAGCAAAAGAAGTTTGAAAATCAAATAATAATATTCAATGCTGGCAATATTTGGCCAAGCTGCTGCCCTCATTTATTCATGTCAGGTATGTAAATTGCCACACTCCTGGAAAGCAATTTGACAACATATATCGAGATCCATGAAGATATTCATAGCCTTTGACACATTAATCCCACGGCTGAGAATGTATCCTAAAGAAATCTTTGAAAGGGAGCAAAAGATCTATTTACACGAAGATACTCACTACAAGGTTATTTGTGCTACTGAAACTCTGGAAGCCTCTGAAATGACCAAAGAGAAAGCTGATCGGTAAATGACCGCACATCCCCTTGGTGGAAGAGCGTGGGCTCATTCAAATGAATCGCGGGGTCCATGTGAGACATGGACAAACGCATCATCTGTGGAAAAGGACTCAATGGCCAATTACATTATTTGTGCAACTATGGATCCGTACGGATAACGGCAGGAAACAACACCAAACAGCTGTCTTAGGGTGAGATGCTGTGGGAGATCGCATCTTGGGGTGTTCTGACTATAGCCACAAAAGAGAGTTGGGAAAAACAATACAAGCAAAGGCCAGCACAGGTGAGAACAGCAGCCAGAGGGAAAAAGGGCAGAGCTGATCAAGGACAATGGACAATTTCAGCAAACAGTTCAGCATTGGTCTACCAGCCACACCAGGACTCTGGCCTCTCCACCCTCCCAACCAGCATCCCTCTGGACAGAGTAGCACTGAACTGCTCTGAGTCTCAGTTTCCTGAATGGTACCACCTTACGGGGTACTGGGAGAACCATTCAGATAATGCCGTTTCATTTCATTTAACATTTTCCTGGTATCAATCCAAAGACATTTTGCAGAGTCAACAGTGCCATCCTTTCATTCCAGATGCTGGAGTAGAACAGGTTTGGTGGCTGGAACCTAAAAGTCTCTCCCTCTAAGTGTTCAAATGTAATGGTCCGGTTGCCTCACATACATCTGGAAATCACAGACCCAAGTTAAGTCACTTTTGTGGGTGGTCCCTCTTCTTGTTCTCTCCAGCGTACTTTTCCTGACATGCTGGCCACCTGCCCTGTTCAGGGCCAAGAGAATGACATATTCCTCAATCCTCCCTTTAGAGCTGCCATCAAAAGGAGAAAACGCCCTTCTTCTGCCCCGCTACCCCTGATTTGCCCCACAGTGGGTGCAGGAACCGTCTGAAGCCACCCAGGAACACCACCACTGAGCTGACCACCCCTAAACCCGGAGTCTCATCTTATTTCAGTCTGGCCCCCTCCAGGGCCCCCTAAGCTAGTGATGGAGTAAAGCCTCTGAGCAGAATGTCCCTCCGTGGTTGCTGCCTAACACAAGCCAGTCATCTTTAAGGACCAACTCAAACATCACCCTATAAGAGTGTCTCTCAACCTTGACACTCCTGACATTTGGGGCCAGATCACTCTTTCTTGGAGCTGGCTGTCCTGTGCATTGAAGGATGCTTAGCAACATCCCTGGCCTCTACCTACTAGATGCCAGTAGCTCCTTCTCACCCAATCCTAACAATCAAAAATGTCTCCAGACAGTGCCCCTAAGGGACAAATCACCCTGCCGCCTCCTCTATCCCACAGCAGAAGGATTTCCTCTTCCAGTTTTATATTCCCATTACATATATATATATATGCCTATATATAATATAAACCTACGTCTAATATATATTATATTCCTATAGTATACATATATATGGTATATATATAAATATCCCCCTTTTGTCCTGTCATTTCATTCCATGGTTAATTCTCTACCTGTCTTTTCCCCCAGGCAGATCCCAGTTTCCCCAAGGTAGAGGCTGTGTCCTGTGCAGCATTATGTCTCCAGCATATAACACAGAATATGGCACACAGCAGGTGCTCCTCAAGTCCCGTGGAGTTCAGTGATGGCTTAATGGATCCCAGGACCTTAGAGAGAGAAGCAGCCAAGATCCCAACCTAGGCTTGCAACACTTTATTCTCTCCTAAATTGGGGTGGGAAGAAATCGATGGTTGTGCATTTATCAGTGCGGGGAAAAAAACTAGCCTTTATTCTTTTTGCTGACAAAGATGTTCAAGAAAGTTTGGAGTTGTGTTGAGGATTACTTTCAATACGTTTCTAGCTGGAGCTCTTGCTAAACCATACCCGTGGGGATTAAACTGCATAATTTCAAGAGAAAAAGAAGAAGAAGAAGAAGAAGAAGAAGAAGGAATATTCCCAAAGCCTCAGGGCACTGATCTACAGTTGGTAAAACTTTCCCTAAATGTCCTCGGACACTTCCTGAGTTCCCAATGGATACACCAACAAGTAAAACCGTGCTTACCCTGAACGCGAGGGCTTAGGATGAGCCATCGGTTAGAAGCCACTGTTATCAGGGACACGAGGCACCACAGCTCAGAGTCCGATTCCAAAAAGATAGATGCTGAGTTGTCTCAAACGCTCCTAAGAAAAAAGCACGAGAAACATGGATTTACTTTCTGTTGGGTAAGCAATACCCTTCCCTCCAGCAAAATCTATGTAAATAACCTTGATAGAGAACACCTCTGAAAGAAATTGACCTTCTAAGAGATAAATGGAGCCTTTGAGGAATTTTCTTAAGATTTTAAATGAGCTTGGAGACTCGGGGAAGGTTCTCTGCCCCAGCCTTGCCGGACTCAGGAGCGCGCATGCGTGCGTGCGTGCACACGCACGCGGACCACACCCCTTTCTGGGTGGTTCATTGGGTTGCCCCGCCTTTGCAAAGAGACCCCCTGAAAGAGGGGTGGCTGAATTCCGAGGGTCCAGAGCCAGCGGTGGGGATAAAGACCCCCGCTTCCCCCCACCCCCTGTGCATTCCGCACATTTGGAGTCTACCCTCCATCAGGCTCTGAGACGGCTGAAGCCCCCGCTCCTGTGGCCTGGCAAAACAGCAGACCTCTGAGCCCCAAAGCTTCTTGGCTCCTTTCCCATGTGAAGCCAAGAGGGGAAAGGCTGAAAACAGCCTTTAAGTGGAGTGTGGGAATAAAAGGGAGTGGAATCTGGGTTGCCACTAAAAACTCCGGGGAGACCCTAAGTTCAACCTGCCTGTAATGATAGGAGCACGTGTGATGCTCGAGGACCCTCAGCCCCTAATTAAATACCTTCCCTCAGCCCCCTGAGTCTGGAGATCCCCCGTGAGAGCTAAGGCTCCAACAGTCAATACACCAGAGAGATGTAATTAATCACCCTCAAAACATCCGCTGTAAAGTACAAACCACGCCTCTCTGGGGTCACCTACCCCTCTCTCCCCCCCCCCACCTCTCTTTCTCAGCACCGTTTTATCCTTCAGGCTGGAGTTAAATGTCACTTCTTAGAGAGGACTTCCCTTCCTATTCTATTCTAACTAAGTCCCTCAGGCTAATGCGGTAGTGGCTCTAAGAGCCTGTCCTTCCTGACCCCCATGCCCCGCCCCCAGCTCTGTGCTGGGATCCAGTGAGTATGTTTCACCGCGACTCCACTCCAAGCCCCTTGAGGAAAGAGATGGTGCCATCTTTTTCATCTGACCTGAGTCTTGCTCAAGCCCCTGGGGCATAACCGGCTCTTCCTGAATATTGTTAAATTCATTCATTCATTCATTCACCTAGAGATTCTCCTCCTGTTGTCCACTTCTTCTGTTGGCCACGGGGTAGAAGGAGCAAGGACAGTGTGGTATGTTAATGCCAGTCACGCTAGGGTCCATCCTCCTGGCTTCATGCCCCAACAGGTAGATGAACGTGCCTAGAGACCAAACATGTGATTCTCATTTGTGATGTATCACCATGTGGCTAATGTAGGAATATGGCAATCTAAGCATGGTATGACTTTGTACCCAGAGTCATAATAAATCCCAGGTAACATGGTTTGCTAAAGGCAGTTGTTCCAATGAAATAATGAGGCCAGGATTTCAGGGGAAATTCTTTTTTGTTGTTGTGTTCTGTTTTTTCAGTTTTTTGGTTTTTGGGGGGTTGTTTGGGGGGGGGGCTTTTTTTTTTTTTTTTTTTTTTTTTTTGCTTTTCGGGGCTGCACCTGTGGCAAATGGAAGTTCCCAGGCTAGGGGTTGAATCTGAGCTGTAGCTGCAGGCCTACGTCACAGCCGCAGTAGCACGGGATCCAAGCCTGGTCTGTGACCTACACCACAGCTCACAGCAACGCTGGATCCCCAACCCACTGAGCAAGGCCAGGGATCGAACCCGAATCCTCATGGATACTAGTCGTATTTGTTTCCACTGTGCCAAAACGGGAACTCTTGAAATTTTTTAAATTCTATAGAATATGAATGGAAGCCCAGGAATTTGGGAAGGTCTGGTTTGTAGAATCTCCACCAGGACAGGCTGGTACCCAACATTGCCATCCAATTGCCTCTTTCATCTTGGAGCCCAACTGATATCAGCTTGTATCTTTTGCTGAGACCTCTGTCCTCTAAGTGCAAGGCTGTAAAGTGTAATTGGCACCAGACATATCTAAGCGTCCAAGCGTCAAGCCAGACCTCCATTAGACTAACCCAGAGGGAAGGGAAGAAAATGCAAAAGTCCAAAGGAAAATAGCACCAATAGGCTCTTGAAAAGGTTAGAAGACAAACTTGGATGAATTTGCCTATTGCCTCAGATGGGGCCTGTACCTCCTGCTGCCCTGGGGAGCTAAGAAACAAAAATAACTGGAATTCTCCATCCCATCCCATTTCACTGCATGGCTCCATTTTCCTGTGTCCTGCTTTTGTCCCCCACTTGGATTAATAAACAGGAAGACTGGTGTTCTGAAACACGTGTAAAGCTATAGTGTAACCTGGAAATTAAAGAACAGAGCTCAATAAATCACTCTGAGACAACCCCTAAATCCTGACTCTTGCACCTAACAAGTCCAAATCCTCAATCTGCAGTGGCCCTTCCCCCTCAGAGGACATGTTTAATCAGCCAAATATGAACAGGCTATTTAATTTAGCAGGCAGTTAGAACCCAGTAATAACCATGCCTCTAAAGTGAGAACTATTCCAGATAAATCATCAAGCACATGAAGTTTGGGCCTATTGAATATTAAAGCTGAGCAGGTTTCCTTAATTTCCTGAAGTCTACTTGTTTATACAAACTGAACATAAATTCTGTTTGGGTGATAATCTCTTTGAATCCCCAAATCCCACTTTTGGTTTTCAATCTCCAACCAACAAAGGAAACATACTAAATTATCCAACTTCCGTCCCAAAACATCTTGGTAACTTTGGTTTCACTGAAAGTTTCAGGTGGGATTTTCATTTGTCCTCCCCCAAAGCCCCAAGTTCCATGGATGGTTTCTGGATGATCACCTAAATATGATACAAACTCCCTAGAGCACTACTCAGTGGAGTCCTTATCTTTTAAAACGAGTAACATCAAGGAGGTCCCTTTGTGGCTCAGTGGTTAATGAACCTGACGAGGATCCACGTGGGTACAGGTTCAATCCCTGGCCTTGCCTGGTGGGTTGGAGATCCGATGTTGCTGTGAGCTGTGGTGTAGGTCGAAGACTTAGCTCGGATCCTGCGTTGCTGTGGCTGTGGCTGTGGTGTTGGCCAGTGGCTGTACCTCTGATTCAACCCTAGCCTGGGAACTTCCATATGATGCAGGTGCAGCCTTAAAAAGAAAGAAAAAAAAAAAAAGAGTAGCATCAGACTCTTTTAAAGAACTTAGAGATTGTTTTGCTTTGCTTTTCTTACTTTATTTTCCCTTATTGTGGCATTCCTCAGGTGGATCTAAGCAACTGCAAAAACTAAGAGGCATTTTAAACCTTAGACAGTGGCAACAGAGACCTCTAAATTTAACCCATTAACATCTGAGCCTTTCCAGTTTCAAATGTTAGAAATGTCACCAAAAAATTACTGACGGGAAAACATCTAAGCAACACATAGGGAAACCATTGAGGTAATGCCAAGGAGTTTTGTTGAAAATGTGTATTCTTTCCACCAGACGCAAAACACTTTTGGCAAAATAAAGTAACATTTTATTCTGACCTGAGACTTTGACCCTAAATTCCACAAGTGAGACCCAAAATTCCACCATTTTCCTAAACTAATTAGACCTAAGTAACTTTCAATCGAAGCAGCAACAGGCTGATTCCCTCCATCCCCCTCTAAAACCTTCAACCAAGTCTCAGATTTTAACTTTTTTTTTAACTTGAAATTTCTTTTTTTATTATGTAAGTTTCCGGTATACAGCATTACTCTTTAACATCTGTATAAACGAGGGACCCCTCAACAAGTCTAGTTACAGTCCATCATTATAGGGTTGACCCCCTCCAACCATTTCACTCGCCCCCAACTCTCTTCCCTCTGATCACCACTCATCTGTCCTCTGTATCTGTGTGTTTGTTTTTGTTTTATTTCTTTTATTCTTTGTTTAGAGTTTATTTTTGGTTTTTTTTGTGTGTGTTTTTGGTTTGGTGATTTGATTTGTTTTAGATTCCACATATGAGTATTTGTCTTTCTCCATGTTGCAATACCACATATGGTATTTGTCTTTCTCCATTTGACTTATGTCACTTAGCATAACACCCTCAAGGTCCATTCCTGTTGTTGCAAATGACAGGAGTTCATTCTTTTTTTATGGCTGAGTAGTATTTCATCGTGTCTACATACAACATCTTCATCCATTCATCCGTTGATGAACACTTAGGTCATTTCCATATATTAGCATCATAAATAATGTTGCAGTGAATATAAGGGTGCATATATCTTTTCGAATTAGTGTTTTCATTTTCTTAGATAAAGACCCAGAATCAGAATAACTGAGTCATATGGTAGTTCTATTCTTAATTTTATTTTGACAGTTAAATGATTTTTATTTATATATATATATAATGATTTTTATTTTTTTCCATTATAGCTGGTATACAGTGTTCTGTCAATTTTCTACTGTACAGCATGGTGACCCAGTTACACACACATGTATACATTCTTTTTTCTCACATTATCATGCTCCATCATAAGTGACTAGATATAGTTCCCACTGCTACACAGCAGGATTATTCTTAATTTTTTAAGGCTTCTCCATACCATGGTGGCACCAGTTTACATTCCCACAACAATGCATAAGGGTTGCTTTTTCATTCATACCTCTTTGTCATGTAATGCTCATCTTTCTCTTATATTGTCTTCATTTTTAAAGTCTATTTTGTCTGAAATGAGTATAGCTACTCCACCATTTGTACTCTTGCCTTGAGGCAGGACAAACTCTGCAGGGTGATTTTTGCGCCAGGTCACCCTACAGGTGAGGCGGAGTCTAGAACAGCACCTGAAATCTCACCCTGTCCTGCTTCCCCCACTCCCTTACTCGTCTCCCCTTAACAGTTCCTTCACATGAACACACACGAAGGAACCCAACCGGAGGCATGAAGCAAGCGCCAGTGATAATTCCTGGTTTGATTTTAACCTAATTATGCCTAAGGTACGTCAAACCAAAGCCACTGAAGTCTGACCCCGAGTATCCCTCCTACCTCCACTTTTACCCCATTTCTCAAAAAGAGCAAAACTTAGATTTATCTCACCGCAGCAAGAACATCCAGAAGCGTGCCTCCAGTCCCACTGTGGCACATTCAAAGAACTAGAACAGCTCTTCACAGGTATCGTCCTCTTCACTCTGGAGCCCCAAAGAACCTCAGTAGCCACAGAGGAGAGAGGCACCAGTTGCCTTGAGCAGGAGTAATATTCAAAATATTGAACAACAGCGAGGCATAGGTACCAACCAATCAGAATGAAGAGTGGCTGTAAACAAGCAATATCCCTTGGTTCTCTAAGGTCTGATCATAAAGATGATAACCCTCTACATGCACATCCATCGGCTAATGGAACTCCAAGACGATATCTTAAATGTCATTGTCACTTCCCCACTGCCAGGTTAAAATAGTCCCAGGTCTGTCATTTACCTTCCGGATACCCTCAGACAAGTTATTTAATCTTCTGAACTTTTGTTTCTTCTTCTGTAAGACAGAATAATTATAGTGCCCTTGATAAGGTTGGCTGTTAGGAGGTTTAAATGAGATAATGTATATAAACACGAGTAGGGGTAAGCTAAAGGGATGCAAAAGAAGCCTTGAAACGTGCAATGCCTCAAACACAAAATATTTCTTGTTTCACATGCTGGATCCAGGGGTGTGAATTTGGTTGGCTTTGACCTTACTCTGCATGGTGATTCAGGGACCCAGACTCCCTCCATCTGGAGGCTCTAGGGCCACATTATCACCTGCATCCAGCAGCAAAGGCAGGGAGGGAGGAGGATGCACACCCATTCTTTAAAGGGCTCAGCCTGGGGAGTTCCCATTGTGGTGTGGCAGAAATGAATCTGACTAGCATCCATGAGGACTCGGGGTTCAATCCCCGGCCTTGCTCAGTGGGTTAAGGCTCTGGCGGGGCCATGAGCTGTGGTGCAGCTCACAGACATGGCCCAGATCTGACATTGCTGTGGCTGTGGTGTAGGCCGGCAGCTGTAGCTCCAATTTGACCCCTAGCCTGGGAACTTCCATATGCCATGGGTTTGTCCCTAAAAATAAAAAATAATATAATAAAATAAAATAAAAAAAGGGCTCAGCCTGGAAGTAGCATTCATCACCCCCCCACACACACACACACACCAGTGCTGTGGAGGGACATTGTCATACTTTGCTGGGGAATGTACCACGGCCTGGTTACAGCCATATTACTGCAGGCGGGGAAGCAGGGACCGAATCCTGATAACTAGTTGGCATTCCCCATCCCAGCCCTCAATAAACAAAAGCTATTCTTCTTCTTCTTGTTCTTTTTGTTAGGTAGGCTGGTGGGTGTTCGCTGTTTGCTTGAATGATTCAGTAAAAAGGAAGACAAAAGAAGAAAGAAAACAGCCGCTGCCAGGTAGAAATGAGAATAGAGAGAGGAGCTTGTATAAGCGTGGTACACACAATGCAAGTTGGGGAGGGAGCAGCTTGTGCCCACAGCATCAGGGGATGCTACAACCAGATACTCTTCCTGGAACTTTCCACCAGAAGCCTGAAACATGCACACAGTCAGGTCTGCCGATAGTGACAACACCCAGGAGGTCTGACAGTCCCCTTATGAGCAGGCATCACACTCATAGAGTAGCAGAAAAGCCCTCTCTTGCCTTAAACTCCATGTCGTTTTAATATTCAATCTGAACAAATTTGCATTCTCAGTTTCGAGTGGGTTAAGGGCCAGAGGAAAAAGTCTGCCACTCTAACTGTACACGAGGAGTGTGCTAAATTCTCCTGGATGGTAATTAGCATCCTGCTTCTTTACGCTGCCCGTACGGTATTTTCAAATCAATTGCTCAGCATTAGTGATTCTGCTGGGATTGATTTAATAGTCTAATATGAAGTCTCAGCCCTTCTGTACAGGTTAATTACATGTGGTCTTATACATTCTAATTTAAAATACTGCCTTTGCAATTATCATCAGCACTAAAACGGAGCACTAGTAATGAAGCTGGGCTCGAATTTTTTTTCCGGAAGTAATGAATTGAAAAACCAAAATGACTTTTAATTTCTTTGGCACTTACCATTTCAGGCTCTCTTTGCTTCTGCGAGAAACATAAATCAGGGTCTCCTCTTTATTTCAGATTGTTGTGAAAACAGGCAAGAGTGCCATAAAGGAAGCAGAAGCTTTTGATTTTAAAACAGCCAAGACTTGACCAGGTTTTGACCAACAGAAAGGCCACCTCCCCTCCACCCACCCACCCAGTTAGTACACATTTATGTGTAAATGTATATGTTTGACAAACATATCTATGGAATTTACTATGTGGCAGGTATTGTTCTAGAGCTTTATAAGCATTAACAACCCTAAAGTTACTGTGTTCGTTACTTATTGGCTTAAACCAATGAACAGGTTTTATTCCACAGTTTCTGTGGGTCAGGATTTGGCAAGAAGCTTAGCTGGAGGGTTCTGGCTCAGGGTCTCTCCTGAGGATCAAACTTTTGGCCAGAGCTGTGGTCGCCAGGGACTAGAGGATGCGCTTCCAAGTTCACTCGTGATGGTCAGCAGGCCTCTTTTTCCCCTCGTGCACCTTTCAGCAGGCAGCCTGATATCCTTGTTTTGTGGCCTCTGGCTTCCCCTAGGTAAATGATCTGAGAGGAGAGGCAAAGAGAGACAGCAGAAACAGAGAAAATACAGGGGACAAAGTTGAAAGTGCACTATCTTTTTTTTCTAATTTTTTCTTTTTTTTTAATGGCCGCATCCACGATACCTGGTTTCCCAGGCCAGGGATCAAATCCAAGCCGTGGCTGCAACCTGATCCTCGGCAGTTGGAGTCTTAACCTGCTGCACCCAGCTGGGGATTGAACCTGCACCTCCACAGCAACTTGAGCTGCTGCAGCTGGATTCTTTACCCACTATGCCACAGCGAAAACTCCTGCAGTATCTTTTATAACCTAATATTGAAGCAATATACCATCCCTTCTGGCATTTTCTCTGGGTCACCTAAACAACTCTGATACACAATTGCATGAATTGCAGCAGGTGGGGATCACTGGCAGCGGGATGGCTACCCCAGGTGAGTATTATTAATCCTGATTTACAGATGAGGCAACCAAGGCAAAAATAAAGTCACCTGCCCAAGATCACAGTTAGTAAGTGGAAGAGCCAAGATTTGAATGGGGCTGTTCCTCTGGCTCTAGAATCCAAGCTCTTGGACAACTGCTCATATACAGAATGTGTGAGTCCTTTAACATCTGGTTCAAAATCAGCTTATAAACCAGCCAGTAGTGTTTGTTCTAAATTAATAGGTGATAGAGAAACTTTGCAGAGGATAAAAAAATCTAAACTCATAATCATGAAAAACTGCTCCTATGGAATTCCCGTCATGGCTCAGTGGAAATGAATCTAACTAGTATCCATGAGGATGCAGGTTTGATCCCTGGCCTCACTCAGTAGGTTAAGGATCCAGCATTGCCATGAGCTGCAGTGTAGGTTGCAGACGTGGCTCAGATCCCATGTTGCTGTGGCTGTGGTCTTAGGCCAGTGGCTACAGCTCCGATTCAATCCCTAGCCTGGAAACTTCCATAAGCCGCAAGTGCGGCCCTAAAAAGACAAAAAACAAAAACAAAAACCTGCTCCTTGGAGTTCCCACTGTGGCACAATAGGATCAGCGTCATCTCTGCAGCACCAGGACACAGGTTTGATCTTCGGCCTGGCACAGTAGGTTAAAGGATCCAGTATTGCCCCAGCTGCAGTGTAGGTCGCAACTGTGGCTCAGATCTGATTGCTGGCCTGGGAACCCATACGCCACGGGGCAGCCAAAAATGAAAAAAAAAAGAAAAAAAAATTCTCCTTGGTATCCTCTGGCATCTATTGTGAGAAGGAAAATATTCCCGTTTATTGGGAATTCCTTACTGTTCTGGAAAATCAACAGAACAGCCTTCGCTGTCATGAGATTCTTTCTAAATACTGTACCTCTCATCCCACCACTAACCCATTTCTTCCTGTTTGAAGCAGTGCAGAAACAGGACCCCTCTAACCACTCAGCTCTACTTAAGGACATTGTGCCAACCTCCGTTACTCATCAGACTCTCCCTTCTCATCCAAGGGCCACACTACCCAGTCCTTCCAGGGCACCCCATCACCAGTTCTGGCTTCTATACCCATCTGAACACCTCTGATATTGTGGAACAGGCTGGATTGCAGGCCTGGGTCCAACAAGGATTACCTTTCAGGCAGGGTCCCAGTGAACTTCAAACAGGATTTTGCTGGCCAGTGTTCCAGGCACTTCACATGCATTGTTTCATTCAATTCTCCTATATTCTATACATATAATAATGACAGTCATACTCAAAACTAGTGGTTGCCAGGCTCTATGTGCTAAGTGCTTTATATATCTTAATTTGATTTATCCTCATAGAAACCGGAGAGGTCAATTTGATTATTATTCCCACATTACAAATCAAGAATCTGAGGCTCAGGAGTTCCCATTGTAGCTCAGCATGTTAAAACCTGATATGGTTTCCTTGAGGATGTGGGTTCAATCACTGGCCTTGTTCAGTGGGTTAAGGCTCTGACATTGCAGCAAATTGTGGTGTAGGTCACAGGTGCAGCTCGGATCTGGCATTGCCATGCCTGTGGCATAGGCCTGAAGCTGCCCTCCGATCTGACCCCTTGCCTGGGAACTTCCATAGGCTGCAGGTGCAGCTGTAAAAAGAAAAAAAAAAAGGAATTCCTATCGTGGCTCAGCGGAAACGAATCTGACTAGCATCCATGAGGACACAGGTTCAATCCCTGATCTCGCTCAGTGGGTTAAGGATCCGTTGTTGCCATGAGCTGTGGTGTAGATCACAGATGTGGCTTGGATCCTGCTTTGCTGTGGCCGTGGCCAGCAGCTGTAACTCCAGTTTGACCCCTAGCCTGGGAATCTCCATATGCCATGGGTGTGGCCCTAAAAATAAAAAGAAGAATATGAAGCTTGGAAAGGTTGACTGGCCCAAATTCACACAAAGCTGGGATTCAAATTAAATATGTTTTACACCAAGGGCCATCTTCTTTCTCTCTGGGCAAGTAGGTATAAGGGACAGGGGCCAGGTCCCCCAATTTTTTTTGTCTTTTTAGGGCCATACCTACCTCATATGGAAGTTCCCAGGCTAGGGGTCAAATCGGAGCTACAGCTGCTGGCCTACGCCTCAGACACAGCAACGCCAGATCCGAGCTGAATCCAAGATCTACACTACAGCTCATGTCAATGCCGGATCCTTAACCCACTAAGCAAGGCCAGGGATCGAACTTGCATCCTCCAGGATACTAGTCAGATTCATTTCCGCTGAGCCAGGACAGGAATTTCCAGTCCCCCATTTTTATGCAGAGCAGCTGGGTGCTACCCCCCACCTACCCTGGGACCAGTCCTTTCATATCCAAATGGTCGTCAGAAAATTTTTCTAAACAAAGACGATTCCTTCTCTAGAGGAGATGGGGCCAGGTGTTAAGAATGCTTTTTAAAAAACTTTCCTCCACTATCAAATAAAACAATATATCAGGAGGTTAGCAAGCCTTCTTAAAGGACCAGATAATAAATATTTCTAGCTTTACTTCTGGGCCATATGGCCTCTATCACAATTCCTAAACTCTGCCTTCATGGCAAAAGCAGCCACAAAAATACATCAATTAATGAGCATGGCTGTATTCCAATAAATCTTTATTTATGGACACAAAAATTTGAATTTCATGAGATTTTATCAAGTCACAAGATATTCTTCTTTGGATTATTTTTCTTTCAAAATTTAAAATTGTAAAATCCATTCTTAGCTCAGAGTCCCTGCAAAAGCAGCAGATGGCCGGTGTTTGCTGACCTCCTCAATATGCCACGGAGGAAGTCAGAAATCCTCCCAAGGAGTTGAGAGACTCGCATTTCATCAAATCAACAAAAAAGCCACTTCTTAGGAAAGTCACTGTCTCGAGGGATTGCTTTGAACATAAAGGTGCGGGGGTGAAATCTAGTGGATGAAGTAATTCCTCACTTTTCACACTCACGCTAAAATCCAGAGACTTGGATTTCCGCCTTCTGTCTCCTGTTGGATCGGAACAGGGCTGAGCCCGACCCACCTGTGTGTCCCCATGTCATCAGTTAGGGCTTCTCCCTGAACCTGAACCATACCCAAGGGCCATATTGTCCAAGCCACAGGGAGATGCCCAAGGCCTGGTAAGGATTTTTTTCCATTTGGTGGGCTTTTCTCTGTGAAATGTTTAACAAGGACATAGAAATCAAATCACACTTAAAGCATTTAATTTTAAAAAATCTTATTTTAAAAGAATAAAATTACATGAACTGAGTCTATACTGGAAAATTCGGGACATGAAAGCACCATGAATATGCAGGTTTTCCAAAAATGTTAAGTTAACCTAGATAGAAGAGTATGGAGTATTTTAGCTTTAGAAAACTAAATATAGAGCTACCATATGATCTAGCAATCCCACTCCTGGGCATATATCTAGATAAAATTATAATTCAAAAGATACACATACCCCTATGTTTATCATAGCACTATTTACTATAGCCAAGACATGGAAGCAGCCTAAAGGTCCATCAACAGATTAATGAATTAAGAAGATGCGGTACATATATGTGATGGAATATTACTCAGCCATAAAAAAGACAAAATAATGCCACTTGCAGCAACATGGATACAACTAGAGATTCTCATACTAAGTGAAATAAGTGAGAAAGAGAAAGACAAATACCATATGATATCACTTTTAGGTGGAATCTAAAATATGGCACAAAAGATCCTATTTACAAAATTGAAACAGATCACAGACATGGAGAGAAGATTTGTGGTTGCTAAGGGGGACGGGGGGAAAGAAGTGGGATGGACAGAGAGTTTGGATTTAGAAGATGCAAACTATTACATTTAAAATGGATAAGCAATGGGATCCTACTGTACAGCACAGGGAACTATATCCAACTTCTTGAGACAGAACATGACGGAAGAGAGTATGAAAAAAAATGTACATTTACGTATGACTAGGTCACTTTGCTGTACAGTGGAAATTGACAAAACATTGTAAATCAACTATACTTTAATAATTTTTTAAAAAAAAAAGAAAGAAGAGAGGGAGGAGGGGAGGGGAAAGGGGAGTGAGGGAGGGGATAGAGATGAAAGAGGGAGGGAGGGAAGGACAGAAAGAAAAGGCAGAATATAAACTATTTCTTATTAAGCGCTTTCCTAATGTATTCAATCATTTATTTAACAGAGAGCTGCTATCTAATAAGGTAAAGGTTAATGATTCACTCCAGGTCATTTTTGAATAGTGTGCTATTTTCCAGAAAGACCGTCTCCACTTCCTATTCAACTACCTTTTATAATAATAAGGGAAATAATTCCTATTTGTGTATTATGTTTAGGAAAGCACCTTTCAGAATTTTAAGAAAATCAAGATGATGTTCGGTCTATTTAGTCCATGTGTTCAACGGCCCCTGGAACACAGGATAAGATAATCAGCCTTCCCACGACACACAGAACAAATGTCTGTGACAATGGGATCAACCCCACTAGACACAGGGTTTGGGGAGGGTAGGGACTGCCTTATTCATTTTGATCCTCTGGAGTCCTGGCACTTGAAGGCATTTGATACATGGTTGTCGAGCGAATGAAAAGTCAATGAGGGACATGTTTCGTCTTAAAAGAATTAAAACCTGTTTTCTAACCATGCCATAGCCCTTGAACAAGGCGAGTGTTCCTGGGAGATAAGAGACACCCGGGAGACTTGAGCAGGAAAACACAGATGTGAGTGTTGCCCATGATAGGAAGCAAAATCAGAGGGGTGTTCCTGCATGAAGCACAAATGGTCCCCAGAAGAGATGATGATGATGATAATCCAACCACATCTACCTCTGCCTAAAATGAGAAACGAAAACCTTAATTTGCCCCAGGCTTAAACAAAGCTGAGTTAGAATTAATGTTTTCCAGTAGAAGGAGAAAAGCAAGAGTCAAAACCCCACTGTCGGAAGTTCCCATTGTGGCTCAGTGGAAACGAAGCTGACTAGTATCCACCAGGACGCAGATTCGATCCCTGGCCTCGCTCAGTGGGTTAAGGATCAGGCGTTGCCTTGAGCTCTGGTGTAGGTCACAGTTGCAGCTCGGATCTGGCATGGCTGTAGCTGTGGTGTAGGCTGGCAGCTGCAGCTCCGATTCAACCCCTAGCCTGGGAACCTCCCTATGCCATGGGTGTGGCCATAAAAAGTAAAAAAAAAAAAAAAAAAAAAAAAAGCAAACCCAAAAAACAACAACCAAAAAAAACCATTGTCAAACTTGGAGTTACTGCCAGAGTTCCTGCTTTTATTTTGCAAAGTACATTAAAGTAGGCCACCAACATTAAAATTACTAGTACTCAGGGTTTCTGAGTGTTATGTCCAGGTTGTCCCTCCCACTAATAGTCAACTCATTTCAGCCAAAATGATCCCATGCTTTTCTGACCTCCTGACCTTGCCTGAATCTCAATCAGTTGATGCCAAATAAACACGGGTCAGAAATGCAAGAGCCCTTAGCTTCTCTGTGGTAGAATCAGAGTGACTTGCCAACCAGGGCACCCACAGGTCAGGGAAGATGAGTTTTGTATTAGGGAGGAAACACACACCTCCATGCAGCTGCGGATCTGA
This sequence comes from Phacochoerus africanus, assembly GCF_016906955.1. Lineage (NCBI taxonomy): Eukaryota > Metazoa > Chordata > Mammalia > Artiodactyla > Suidae > Phacochoerus > Phacochoerus africanus. The sequence continues at coordinate 187,331,289 of NC_062546.1, read as the reverse complement.
GCCCCAGGTGAATCTTCACCTCCCTCAAGTCTGACAAACCACCTTTGGGAAGATGGGTGCACACAAGGCCCACATGGGAAGATGCTGCACAGGAAGCCCAGGGCCCAGGGCTCTGGTCTCCCCTGAGGCCTGGCTTTGGGAGAAGAAGAACAAGTGGGGCTTTTACTTTTACATTTCAATTTCTATACACCTTTTTTTTTTCCCAAGTCTCACTTATAAAGGTATAAGGTATAATGCCACTTTCTAGCTGTATGATCTGAGACAAATTATTTCCTTTTCCTCATGCTCCCTATCCCACAGGGTAGCTAAGAGACATGGCTGAACCTGATTGACTCATTTCCAAATCCATTTCTTCTTCTTCCTGGGTACACAGCCAGACGGGAGTGCCCAGCATCCTTTGTGTTAGGTATGCCCATGTGACCGAGCTCTAGGCAAAGGGATGTGGGTGGAAGTGGTATACCACTTCCAGATGTAGCCCATAAAACTATCCACTGTGTTCCTCCAAGCTCTTCCCCTCTACCGTGTTGTTACAGACAAGCACAGGGACCTTGGAAGCCGTGGGTTGGAGATGACACAGTCACAAGATAGGAGATCCCTGGGCTTCTGATGAATCCTTGGAGGAGAGTCCCCTACCAATCATAAACACTACCTTAGACGGTGTGCCAGTTTACTAGTGCTGCTGTGACATGTCACAAACTGGGTGGTTTAGACGACAGAAATTTGGGCTCACAATTCTGAAGGCTAGAGGTCCAAAATCAGAGTATCAGCAGAGCTGATTTCTTCTGAGGCCTCTCTCCTTGGCTTATAGACAGCCACCTTCTCTCGGTGTCCTACCTGGCCTTGCCTCTCTGCTTATCTGTGTCCTAATCTAAAGGACACTGATTTCTGTGGGCACAGGGACCTTGGTCCTTGTCTTCCTTGAGGAAGAAAATCAACAAAGAGACTAAGATTGCAAAGAAGGTACAGAGTTTATTAGAAGCATGGTACACGCAAGAAAGCACACAGGCAAGCTCGCAGAGTGAGCTGCACACAACAGGGGCAGTTTCAATTGTTAATCCGGGATTGCTATTCCAGGGTTTGGATGAAAGTGGCTTCCCTTTACCCTCGCCTATAATCCTGCTTTGTGTAGTTCTTTAATTGGGCTTTCCCAAGACTCCATTTTGAAACTTGCCCACCTAAGTGGACCCCCCAGGGCAGGGGGTCAAAACCAAAAAGCTAATGACATTGTAATGATATTACAATGAGGCCCAGGTCACTAGAGAACGACTTGAGACCCCTCTGCTCATGTGTCGAGCTGGGATATCTCCTTGACCACAGGAATGAAGAGCCTGTGATGCCATGCCTGGTCTTTTCATCATCATCCCAATAGCAGTTTATCTCAAAGGGTCAGCCTGGAACCAGCTACAGCAGGTTAACAAGAAGCCTATCTCCTACCTCAAAAGGCATGCTCCCCAGTCTTCATGATCAGAGTTTCTTGCTCAGCTGTTACAAAGTTTTCTGTTTGAGATGCCATTCCTCCAGGGGCCACAGCCTCATTAAGTGCAAAACAAGGAGGTGGCTTTGCCTTCTGCCTAATGCATATACATGAGGAGCCTGTCCTTGGGCCCGGCCCTGTGTTTCCTACCTCGTCACCATATTGTATCAGTGCTCATTCTAATGACCTCATTTTACTGAATTACCTCTTTGAAGACCTGCTCTCCAAACATAGTCACATTCTGAAGCCCTAAGGGTTAGAATGTCAACATATGGATTTTGAGGGGACACAGTTCAGCCCCTAACAAGTGGCCAAGTCAACGTCCATGGGCCCAGGAGGTAGACTCCACTCACCATAGCAAATATGGGAAAAGAAACAAGAACTAAGAGCAAAATCATATAATCTGCCTCTGGAAATAATGATGATAGCGTGTAATAAGTGCCGAGATGAAACGACAACACAACACGGTAAAATCCAAAGGTATCTGACATTGGAGCCCCTCCAAAATCTGAACCCTGACGACCTGTCTTTCCTCATCTCAGCTTTACTGAAGAATGGCATTGAACCCCTATACAGAAGGGCAGTGACAAGAGCAATGTGACATAGTAAAAACAGATATGCCGAAATTCCTAAAACCTGTGACTGTCTGCATGATACCCTGATTTCTCATCCAGTGTGAGCCAAAAACCATCTGCGTGATCCTGGGGAAATCGTTTTCTCTCTTAGGATCTATCACCTGATTTCTAAGATGAGAAAACAGATTCTGAAGTCCCTAATATCCTTTGACCCAACTTCTTTTCTTTGCCATGTATTTTCCACAGAACTTTAGTCTCAAGAGATGCCATGCAAAAGAATGTTTCCATGAGCAAGTACACTTGGAAATGCTGCCTACAAAATCCCTTTCCTAGAATACCAAAAGTTATGAAAACTCCTGCGATTGAAAAAAGTTTCACTTCAACTGTTTCCCAGATGTATTTGTCCTAAGAGTTTTTCTTTCTGCCCTCTGTCACATGGCCCAGAATGGATGAACTGACTCCCTTAGGACACGCAGACTTGGAGAATTAGATTTTTTATTTTATTTTTAATTTTTTTAAACTTTTTTGCTTTTTGCTTTTTTAGGGCTGCATCCGAGGCATATGATTATATGCCAAGCTAGGGGTCAAAATGGAGCTGTAGCTGCCAGCCACAGCTGCAGCCCAGCAATGCAGGATCTGAACCATGTCTGCCACCTACACCACAGTTCATGGCAATGCCGGATCCTTAACCCACTGAGTGAGGCCATGGAGCAAACCTGCAAGTTCATGGATGCTGGTCAGATTTGTTTCCACTGAGCCACGATGGGAACACCAAGTATTAGATTTTTTTTAACGAATATATTAGGTCTCTCCTCCCTGCACCCAGAGAATATGGTGCTCTGTGAATTCCTGCATCTAAGCTCCAAAGTCCCACAGACTGTGATGTAATTACCTCCCACAGGTCCCCACGTCCAAAGGCTCAATCTTCGCCATTCTCTGAAAGCACCAAAATCAGGTCAGCAAAGGACCGGGCATCACATGCCCCCACTGGTGCGAGGGACTCCCAAAACATGTCTTCCCAATGGCACTCAAAGGGTGTGTACATCTCCTTTGGGGGATTCTCTGCAAACTCTGCAGTGTGGTTTCAAAATATTTTCAGTAATGGCATGTCTTGTCCTCTGGGGGAGAAGATCTGAGTTTTGGAAACAGTAACTGTCTCTTGGAGCCGAGGTTGGTGAACGACTTGAGCGATGAAGCTGAGAAATACTGCTCTGAATCAAAAATGGGGAGTACAATTCACCTCATCCTTCAGTCAAGCCCATTCTCATCTGGCTCCCATTTCTCTGGAACAAGAAGAGTCATTCCCAATGAGATTTCCCATGCATTCCAGAATCTCCCCACACCATATGCCGAGGGGTCTGTGGCTCCCTTGAACGGCAAACAATTCTGTCCACTTGTTTTGTTTTGTTCCTTCATTTGGCCCCTTGTCTGAGAAGAGATGCATAATCCTACGTTTCTTGCATTGAGAGTTCCCAGGGGGCCATTCATGTTTCTGCTGCCAGCTATTGTACTGAATTCAGAAGACTATCCCCAAATTGCACGTTCTCGTCTTTAATTGAACTGAGGCCATTCTAACGCCTTGCTTTCTTCTCCTCTCCCCTTATCCCCTGCACGTGATCACTCAGCCTCTCTCTGGCTTTGATCCCAGGGTAAGAATTGTTTCGTTCTTTAACACTATTCCTGTTATTCAGTAGTCAGTGTGCACTTTTTCTTTCCTTCAAATAACATTTAATGGCTTTAACATAACTTTTTCAAGCAGGCCAAGGAGTGTTCTTTGAAGATCCAAATGATCCTCAAAGCTGGTCTCAACGTCGCTGAGAATTGTGCTGACTTTTTACAACCAGAACATGAAACAAAAGAAAGTTTTATACCATCTTCTCTGAGAGCACTTTAACTATGACTTTATAAACAAATATTGTCAGAGCTAGAAGGTAATGTAGAGGTCATAGATGCTGAGAGGTTTCCAAACTTCTTTAGCTATGGAACTCATTGCAGATAGAAGTTCTAAAACTCCCAAAACCAAGCAAGAGCAATGAGGGGTTCTCAAGACCATTCAGATCTTCAGATTTAAATGCCTTTAAATGCTTCATTGTTTATAGATCTAAAAGAGCTGAAATTCCGCTGCCCTTGGATTTTGATCATAGCTTCAAAACACACTCATTTTACTGATGACAAAAGTGAGGCGCAGAAAGACTCAACTAGTACAAGACAGAGCAAGAACTAGAATCTTCGCCTCCTAGTGTCCACACCAGGCATAGCCCTAAGTCCTGCTGTGCTTCTGAAGCACTGGGGTCTGGTTAGAAACAGATATGGGGATGCAGCCTCTGGGGAATCTGATTCAGTAGGTTTAGAGTGAGAACTTGGAATCAGCATTTTTCAAACTTCCCTGTAAGTCTGATGGCCATCCGGGTTTAGGGACCACTGAGCCATACCATCTAGTCCTCCTTGCAGCCCAGGTGACAAAGGATGATTAATTATTCTTAGGAAAAACAAATTAACAAACCCAGAGAAGAACTTCTATCTGTTCATGATCTGAGCATCGCTACAAATGATAAAGCAAGAGTTCCCGTCGTGGCTCAGCAGAAATGAATCTGACTAGCATCTGTGAGGACTCAGGTTCAATCCCTGGCCTCGCTCAGTGGGTTAAGGATCCAGTGTTGCCTGAGCTGTGGTATATAGGTCACAGACATGGCTCGAATCTAGCATTGCTGTGGCTGTGACAGTTCCTACAACTCCAATTCAACCCTAGCCTGGGAACCTAAAAAGCGAAAAAAGCAAAAAAAAAAAAAAGAAAAAGAAAGAAAAAGAAAAGAAAAAAGAAAGAAATGATAAATCAGAGTGAACTGGGATTGGTTTAGTCAGGTCCAAAAATTAATTTGTGAGGTAAATGAATTATTTAGAAAGTACCACTCGGAAGGAATGTGACCAATGTTTTGTGTCCCTAGATAATTGCTTGGCATTTTATAGGCAAAATCCTTGAGCAGTATTTTAAGATTGATCATGCCTTGCATTTCACAAAGTGGCTTTCTAGGCATTATCTTTTCCAGTCCATTCAACAACCCAAACTATATGGGGAAGGCAGGTCTTATTTTTCCTATTTTACAGATAATACAACTGAGATTCACCGACGAGAAATGGCATGCTGAGGAAACGTAGCTAGCAGGGCTGTATCTAACACCAAACTCTTGAATTCTGAATCCCATGTGCCTCCTTAATGCATCAAAAAAATAATCCATATTACCAGACCTTCCTCTTTTCTGCTCACTCCAGCATAATCACAAATGGTTATGCAAAATGGAAAACTCAATAACTCTAATAGCTATGAAAAAAAACACTATTGATGCTCACAGCCAGGATCTCATGATGTTTATTCTAATGTCCTCATTTACTATTACACTATCATTGTAAAATGAAAACCATTCAACAGAATTTTATCCTTTGACTCTCCAAAATCAAATTTGACAGGCTAGGAAGTACAGCAGTGGGTTAAAACTCAAAAATGGGAAGGCTCTACATCACCCATCATACATCAACAACAGTAATAAAAAGTCAATATTTATTTGAATTTTAAGAGGAGATAGAACTTGGTGGGAATCAAAATCAAAGGGAAAACCACTGAAGAAATGTGAGCCTTTGGTACCTGGGTTACATTCAAGGAACCAAGGTAGCCATGGCCTGAGTAATCTGATGATTTTTCTTCTCATCATGATCAACTTTGCTTCAGTGGACTGCAGTGAGGATGCTGCCATCCCATTTGAATATTGTTCTGGTTAAAGTCTTTGTTGCATTCCAGGGACTTATCTTTTCAGTCACAGGGACGTTGCTGTTGTCACCGAATTCTTTTTAGACAGGAGAGGGAAGCAGCTTGCTTTGACTGAACTTTCAGATGCCCCAGGTTTCCTACATGTGTGGTCAGCGTGGCTTCCTCCAGGAAGTTGGGGAAATTCGTTGAGCACCAAAATCTTTACCAATCAGAAGGGAGTTTCCTAGCTTCTCCAGTAAATCCCTCTAGGCTTCCTCTTTTCTCCTGATCTTTATTCTGTATCTCTGTTTAACTAATCCCCTTAAAAAACAGTTCTAAGGGTCCTGCCCTACCCAATATTAAAATGCACTGTAAAGCTGCAATAAGTAAAACAATACAGCAGAGGTTCAGGGATACATGAATAGATCTCAGTATCCACTTTGTTAGCACATTGTTTCTCTCCCTCTCCCTCTCTCTCTCCCCATAAAGGGTCCCATAGGAGTTTTAGATCTCTTTGGCTCCCTTCTGAGAACCTAACACTTAGAACAGGACAGGCTCTGGGCCATACGTACTTCATGAGCACTTGTTGAATAATTGAAGGACAAGTGGGACCCAAATGCGTAATAAAGGAGGTAAAGGAGGATATAGGGAGAATATGAGAGGCATGGGGGCAGGGGGGTGGGGGGCAACCAGAGAGGAGGACTCAGAAAGAAAATGTCTAATAGAATCCTCCTAGGCAGAGCTTCCTTGCCTGCCCGTTTGCATCTTCACAAGCATCCTATCCTAATAAATTGGTTTCTTGCCATAAATAAATAAATAAATAAATAAATAAAAGCTGCTACACTGTTGGTGGGAATGTAAATTGGTACAACCACTATGGAAAACAACATGGAAGTTGGAAAACTAAACATAGAGCTACCATATGATCCAGGAATCCCACCACAGGCATATATCCTAACAAAACTACAATTGGAAAAGATACATGTACACATATACATGTTCATAGCAGCACTGTTCAAAATAACCAAAACATGGAAGCAACCTTAAGTCCACCAACAGATGAATGGATTAAGAAGATGTGGTACATATCTACAATGGAATATTACTCAGTCATAAAAAAGAATGGAATAACGGCATTTGCAGCAGCATGGATGCAACTAGAGTTTCTCATACTAAGTGAAGTAAGTCAGAAAGAGAAAGATAAATACCATATGATATCACTTATATATGGAATCTAAAATATGGCACAAATGAACACATCTACAAACTGGAAACAGACTCACAGGCATAGAGAACAGACTTGTGGTTGCCAAGGGGGAGGAGGGAGGGAGTGGGATGGACTGGGAGCTTGAGGTTAGTAGATGCAAACTATTACATTTGCAATGGATAGGCAATGAGGTCCTACCGTATCGCACAGGGAACTAACTATATCCAATTTCTTGGTATAGACCATGATGAAAAATAATACAAGAAAGGGAATGTATGTATATGTGTGTATGTCTTTGCTGTACAGCAGAAATTGGCACAACATTGTAAATCAACTATACTTTAATAAAGAAAATAATTTTTTAAAAAAGCCTAACAGGATTTGTTGTTGTTGTTGTTTAGCAGGAGGTTATACTTCCTAGATCTCACGAATGGTTTATAAAACCTCAGCTTAACAAACAGAAGCAAATATGCCACACTTACTGTGAGGAGGAGAGGGGCTGGGCTTGAAGGAGCATTTTCTTTTCCTTTGTATAACAAGGATATATTTGAGTGTTCTAAGTGGATATCTTTGACCCAGGGACTCTTAAGATTCTTTCTTGAAAACAATTAAACTTTTTTTTTTAGGGCCACACCTGCAGCATATAGAGGTTCCCAGGCTAGGGGCTGAATCAGAGCTGTAGCTGCTGGCCTGCGTCACAGCCTCAGCAATGCCAGATCTGAGCCTTGTCTGCGACCTGCACCACAGCTCATGGCAATGCCGGATCCTTAACCCACCAGGCAAGGCCAGGGATTGAACCTGCATCCTTATGGATACTAGTCAGATTCCTTTCCACTGAACCACAATGGGAACTCCGGCCATTTTTCTTTTCTTTTCTTTTCTTTTTTTTTTTTTAATGGCTGCACCCACTGGCAAGTTCTCACTCAGGCCAAGGAATGAATCTGAGCCGATCTACACTGCCACTGCAGTAATGCTGGATCCTTTAACCCATTGTGTGGGCCAGGGATTGAGCCCTCTGAAGCGACCTGAGCTGCTGCCCCAGTTGGATTCTTAACCCACTGCGCCACAGCAGGAACTCCTAATTAGCCAAATTTTTTAAAGATACAAAAATGACTAACCCGCCCCCAGCTATTTATAACAGTGAAAAATGGGAAACAACACCAAAGAGCATCAATACAGGACAAGTTAGCTAAATTAATGTGCACCCATACAACTAGGTTATATGTAACCATTTTCTAAAATAAGGGGTAGATTTTTACATTTGTTATGGAAGCATAGCCATGGAATATCGTTAAGAGAAAAAAAACAGCTCACGAGATAATAGTATGCGTAATCTGAGATGAATTTTGAATAATATAAAGATATATTACATAGGAAGAATCTAGAAGGATATTGACAAGGGCTAATTCTAGGAGGCAGCATTTTCCCCCCAAATCCATCTCCACAGCAATCACTTACTTACAGAGAAACTACGTACTTTTTTCCAGACCATGCAACTAAATAGCCTGAAATACATTTCTTGCAAAGGAAAATATGGTTACCTCTCCATCTAGCTATCTAACTCTCTACATATAGAATTTTATTTCTCCCCATGAACTCTAAAAGATGTGTCTCATCTATTACAGTGTTGGCCTTACAGGAGGATTTAAATACAGGGTCAGATTCAGTCAATTTTAAGACCAGAAATAATTGTCCCTTTCTGTTGAATGTTGCATGCCTAGAGCCATCCAAAGGTAATATTTTAAACATTTATATTAAACATTTGCAAAGTAATTGATGGAGAAAGTCCCATCTTGGAAGAATGTAACAGCTAAATCACTACCTCGGAAAGAGCCAATTTAAGTCAAGGAAACTTACAGCTCCACTGTATCCAACAGGGCACGTGGCCCCAGGAGAAAACAGAAAAGATGTTTTTGGCTTCCTCTCTCTGATCATCCAAACTAGCTCCTCTACCATAGCGACTACAACAGCACAGCCCCTTTCTTCTGCTGGAGAGTGGGCTATAGCCAGTGAAGCAATTTCTCCCACCCACCCTCATCACCACCCCGTAAAAGCATGGGGGAATGGAAGACCGGAAGGTGATGCATGAGTTTTCTCCTCTTGGTTTCCAGAACCAGCATTTCCAAGAAGAGAAAAGATGCCCAGAAAACACTTAGATCCTTTTTCTTATTAGATTCTGAGAGGGAGAAGCAGGGGGGAGGAGGAGAGAGGGGAAGGAGAGAGGTGGTAGGGAGAGAGACTGAGGGAGATGAAGAGAGGGAAGGAGGAAGAAGATATCCATTCTTTCTCCCAGATACAATAGCATCATGGCAGAACCTGTGTCAAGAGCAGAAACTGGCTTCACAAACACGGCAGATCTGAAAAACAGAATCGTCATCAGCTCATATGTTCCACTGATTTGATGTGGTTATAAAAGTAGAATAGCCTCCGGATAAAAACCTGCTTTCTGAGATCATGGGCCCTATGACAATAAAATTTCCCTGTAACAATTTAGACCCAGGTATATGGAAAACACTTCACTTGCATAGTTTCTCCCAAGTGTATTAAAATTTTTATTTCATCCACAATAAAGCCTGTTTTCTCCCAGAAAGAGATATGAGAGGTTTAATAAGGGAGTGGCTTTGCAGTGGTTTCTGACTTAGTTTATGGAGGCCAGTTTTTTCTGGCATGCCAGGGACCAGGGACTCCTGCATTCATGGAGAAGGTCAGCCTCCATGGGTTTCCATGAATTGTCCTAAAACTGACCCAGGGACATTCTTGGTACAAATTTCTGACTCCAGAGCTAACCCCTTCCACACGCTCCCTGTGCCAGGGGTTGGACAAAGACACAGTAAGGTATGAAACCTGAGAGTTCTGGAAATGCCCAGGCAACCAAGTATCATTAAGTCTCTTCTTTCTGGGTCCTTTTTCTTAATCTATGCACTCAGGTCCATTTCCATATCAACATTTACTCTCAGGAAATGACCTCATGTCAGTCATTCACACTTTAGTGAGAATTCAGATATCTCTTCTTCCAAACACATGTTAATTTATAGCCCTTCTAGTTGTAAGACTATTCTGGTTCTTAGAGGAATCTCAGGCACATTTAATCAGACTCTTTGGGGGAGTGGGAGTGAGAAGGAGGACTCTTCCAGCTTCTTGAAATGTCACCATTTTCTGGGTGGATCCTTAAAACTAGCATGGCCCCAAAAAGTAAAAAGGCCACAGAAGCAGTGTTGTCCTTCGGAGAACTGCTTCGTGGTCATTATACCAGAGAGAAATCTATTTTCAAGCCATCTCTTTAAACAGTTGCCTCTTGCACAGACCAACCCTATCTCAGTCCTTTTTCAATGCTTCCCATTTCCCCATGTCGACTGAATACCCAGCTGGGAAGGATCCCACCATCAAGGAAATGTGGCCTCCCTGGCTGGAGAATAGACGTGGTATGGTACAATCACCTGTAACTTTCAGTGATGGGTTGCATATTTACAATTATTTTAATTACACTTGAAAGGATAAAGATCAGGAACAGATGTCAGACATATAAATTAAAATTAATGATCATTTGCTAATGGAGTGAAGAACCATTCATCATTTTATTAGGACTAATTCTTAGGGCCATATGGAACCTTTTACAATGGAGCAAATCTTTATTCTCTTTAGAATATTAAGATTTTGATTAATAAGATGCAGGGAACAGGGTTGCCCAAGTAAAACTTCCTCTTATTAAGTGTTAGTAGTTACCAGCTAGAATGACAAACCTGGTATGTTCTGGTAAAGTAAGTGTACAGATGTTGGGTGTTCCCAGTGTGGCTCAGGGGTAACGAACCCGACTAGAATCCATGAAGATGCAGGTTTGATCCCTGGCCTCACCCAGTGGATTAAGGATCTGGTGTTGCCATGAGCTGTGGTGTAGGTGGAAGACATGGTTTGAATCCCAAGTTGCTCTGGCTGTGGTGTAGGCCAGCAGCTGTAGCTCTGATGTGACCCCTAGCCTGGGAACCTCCATATGCCGTAGGTGCGGCCCTAAAAAGCAAAAAAAAAAAGGTGTACAAATGTTGACCAAAGTATGTTGTCCTTCCTTCATTTATTTATTTAACAAATGTTCAATGAGTGTGAAATACCATAGTAGGTGAACAGTGAACACAGATAAAGATGGTCCTGCCTTCCAAAGTCAAACAGTGTAAATGAAACAATGTTAATCAAATAATTACACTCACAGAAGTGAGTCAGAAAGAGAAAGACAAATACCATATGATATCACTTATATCTGGAATCTAATATAGGGCACAAATGAACCTTTCCACAGAAAAGAAAATCTCGGACTTGGAGAATAGTCTTGTGGTTGCCAAGTGGAAGGGGGAGGGAGTGGGATGGATTGGGAGCTTGGGGTTAATAGATGCAAACTATTGCTTTCGGAATGGATTAGCAATTAGATCCTGCTGTGTAGTACTGTCTAGTCACTTATGATGGAGCATGATAATGGGAGAAAAAAGAATGTATACATGTATGTGTAACTGGGTCATCATGCGGTACAGTAGAAAAAACATTGTATTGGGGAAATAACAATAAAAATATACAAATATTTTATACAAAGATAAAATCTCAGCTGTAAAAGGTGATAAGCATGTGCAAAGGTCCTGTGGCAGAGAGTATTCTGGAGTGTGCCACGAAAGGACCAGATAGCTAGAGCGACCAGAGAAACAAGCCTAAGGAGGACACAGTGTGAGTCGAGGTTGAAGAGGCAGGCAGTGTCTATAAGCCATGATTGGAATTTTATCTTTTCTTCAGAAAAATGGGAAGCCAGCAAAGGGTTTTAAGGAGGAAAGTGGCAGGGTCAGCTTTGAATTTGGGGATCACTCTGGCTACAGTGTAGAGTCTAAATGGGAGGGTAGGAAGCAGAATGGACACCAGCTAGTTATGTTTGCAAGACGGTAGGAGCAAGAGAGAGGGGAGGGTGACATTGGCAGAGCGCTGCTTCTTGGCTGGGGTGGAGGTAGATTCAAGAGGCATTTTGAAGCTATCTAGGAGGGAGTGGGTTCAACGGGGACAATGGTGAATACAAACAAAGTGTCCTTGGATGGTTCTTGGGTTTCCGGCTCGCAGAGCCGAATGGATGGGAATGCCACTTGCTGAAATTTTGTTTTCGTTTTTTGCTTTTTAGGGCCGCACCTGCGGCATAGGAGAGTTCCCAGGCCAGGGGTCAAATCAGAGCTTCAGCTTCTGGCCTACACCACAGCCAGAGGAATGCAGGATCTGAGCAGGATCTGTGATCTACACCGCAGCTCGGGACAACACTGGATCCTTAACCCACTAAGCAAGGCCAGGGATTGAACCCACATCCCAATGGATACTAGTCAGGTTCATTACCACTGAGCCACAATGGGAACTCCCTAGAAAGCTCATCTGGACTGCAGCATGGAGAATGCAGTGGAGAGAGGAACTGGGAGATTCCTTAGGATTAGAGCTTCTGGCAAAGGACAGAGGCCTGCATGAGGGGGTTTGAGCACTGTGGACTGTGAGCAGATATGGGGCTGGGCCTGCAACGTCAAACCATTGCATGTGATTTGCCACCCCATTCTCCTCCCAAATAGGACACCAAATTAGCAAAGGAGGCTTGTGGGCATTCCCGTCGTGGCTCAGTGTTTCACGAATCCGACTAAGAACCCTGAGGTTGCGAGTTCGATCCCTGGCCTTGCTCAGTGGGTTAAGGATCCGGCATTGCTGTGAGTTGTGGTGTAAGTCGCAGACATGGCTCAGATCCTGAGTTGCTGTGGCTGTGGCGTAGGCCAGCGGCTACAGCTCCGATTCAACCCCCAGCTTGGGAAACTCCATATACCACAGGAGTGGCCTCAGAAAAGGCAAAAAGACAAAAAAAAAGAAAGAGAGAAAGAAAGAGAGAAAGAGAGAAAGAGAAAGAAAGAAAGAAAGAAAGAAAGAAAGAAAGAAAGAAAGAAAGAAAGAAAGAAAGAAAGAAAGAAAGAAAAGAAAAGGAGGCTTGTGGAAGGTAAGAGAAGGAGACGGGGTTTCCACTCCAGCAGAAGCTGAGGCTGAGAGGATGGTTCTTCCTCCCCGAGTTCTGAAAACCCCAGACCTTAGCACCCTCATGGCTCCATGAGGAAGAGCTAACTCAGCCAGTCTCTCCATCAGCTCCCTCATTTCAGGGCCCTGGAAGGGGATGACCATTTAACAAGAGCGCAGGTTTTGCGCAGACCCAAGGGCCATACCCTCCGTGGGTACAGAGGAGGACCTCAGGGGCTGAAAATGATGCTGTGACAGCAGATGCCAACACCTCACCCTAAAGTGCCACCATCAACAATGTCCCCACCACACACACACCCCCGCCCCACTTCACCTGAGCTCTCTCTTCACCCCCTTCTCTCTCTCAAACACACACACACACACACTCATTTAGGGCACTTAAAGAGGACACTGCCTCTGCATCCTCTCTCCTCAAAGCCCTGGTTCTCAACAGACACTCCCCCGTGACCCCAGGCTCTTCACCGCCCCCCTTCCCTTCCTGTGGTCCTGCACTCAACGAGAAAAATTTAAAATCTCCTCCCAAAAAGATGTGGGCCTCCACTTTAGCAGATTGGGGGTGGCGGTGACCACATGGGAGACTTGCTTGGGGTCGGGTGACGCCCAGCCAGGCTACAGAGCTGACAAAAAGCACCAGTTCCTCCCAGGTCCCTGGCTTCTAGGATGGATTCGTGCCCCCCACCCCCAGGACACGACTCTCGGATTCTTTGGGGGTCCATGACCTTCTCCTTGCTGTCACCCCCTCGGGAGTACCATTCAGAATGTCATCTGTGCGTTTCTCCCTTTTCAAATACAAGGCCAAAAAAAAAAAAAATGAGTTTCTCGAGATGGAGCTGTTGCACTAGAAGCATTCCTGGGAGTGAATACCCCCAGGGCCCCAGCAATCAATCCCCTGTCGACGGGCCCAGGCCCCGCCGTTCGCAGGCTCAAGTGTAATTTAGGGCTGTGCTTATTAGGGGCTCAGACCTTGTTGATGCACTGGAGTGGAAAAAAGTTCCCTCTCTGCATGTGGCCGTGTCCTCTGTGTCTATCGTATCTTTAACAATGTAAACATCAGAAACAGATGGGGAAATCCAGGCCGGTGCCAGGCCAAACAGCCCTCACTGCAGACAGTACGCCGTGGGGCCAAGACAAATATGCCCAGTGGATATCACTAATTTATAGCGAGCTGGAACCAAGCAAAACAAATAACAATTAAGGCCCAGAAATCTTAAAATGAATAACCTTTCTGTACACAAACTCAGGGCCACTATTAAAAGGCCATCAACTGCGACGAATATAGGAAACATAACAATGAAATCCTTCTTACGTGAATAATTGCTGAATAATTACCGGGAAAAGGGGGCATTACTCTAGTCTGCAAAGTCTGTGGTGTTTGCACGAGTTTTGCTTTTGCAGAGTGCACAGTCGCTTTCGGAATGCTGCCTTGCATCGCTGGAAGGCCCTCATGTCCCCACTTTCCAGATGGGACCAGTATGGCATAGACTGGCGAAGAGAATGAGCTGGTCACAGGGCTCTGCTGGGCAAAACAGGAGCTAAAACAAGGTCTCCTGACTTCAGTGCAGAGTCCCCTCCACCAGCTTGCACACCTCTCCCTACTCAGACCTGCAACCCCCATGTCCCTCCCTCCCCATTGTATCTCTTAACAAGGGAAATAGGTTCTAGAAACTGCTTAGAAGGGGCAAAGCTGGGGGCACAGCAAGGATGCAATCATCCCCGTGCCTTCCAAGACTTCAGCCCATTGTCTCTCTTCACCAGCCAAGGCAGGTGCCTTAACAGGGGGGTGGGGGTGGTGGGGGGAGAATACCCAAGAAGTCACAAGCCAAGGCTTCCTATTTCAGTCAGGTATAAGCCCCCCTTAGGGGTCATGGGTCAGGGAGTAAAAAGAAGAAGCCATTTGAAAACATAACCCATTCCCTCTCTCTGCTGGCAGCTCGCCCACCCAGGGGATCACTCAGTTTATCTGGGCACAGTCCAGCAGCAACACTACCCACCTTGGGTGGGTCCAGACCCAGGGGAATCTGGCTTCCAGAGAAAAAGGATCTCAGGAATGAATAAGCCACAGGACTCTTAAGAGTCATCAGAGCACAATAAAAGCCATTCTTGGAGTTCCCATCGTGGCTCAGTGGTTAACAAATCCAACTAGGAACCAGGAGGTTGCGGGTTCAATCCCTGGCCTCGCTCAGTGGGTTAAGGATCTGGTGTTGCCGTGAGCTGTGGTGTGGGTTACAGACGAAACTCAGATCTGGCGTTGCTGTGGCTGTGGTGTAGGCCGGTGGCTACAGCTCCGATTAGACCTCTAGACTGGGAACCTCCATATGCCGTGGGTGTGGCCCTAGAAAATACAAAAAGACCAAAAAAAAAAAAGACTGATGTTAAAGAATCGTTGTTCTTTTTTTAATCATTGTGATGACAGTATTGTGTTTATATTTTGAATAGCCCTTATCTTTTAGAGATGCATAATGAAATATTCAAGGTTGGAATGCTATAGCTGGGATTTCCTTTAAAACAATAAAGGAGAAGAAAGTAAATGAGGTTAGATTTTCCAGATTGGATGAGTCGATAATTGTTCAAGCTGGTTAGGGGGTACATATGTATTCATTATGTTATTCTGTCTACTTTTGGATATATTTAAATTTTTCCAGAGTTCCCCATTGTGGCGCAGCAGAAATGAATCTGACTAGGAACCATGAGGTTTCGGGTTTGATCCCTGGCCTTGCTCAGTGGGTTAAGGATCTGGCATTGACGTGAGCTGTGGTGTAGGTTGCAGACACAGCTCAGATCCTGGGTTGCTGTGGCTGTGGTGTTGGCCGGAGGCTACAGCTCTGATTGAACCCGTAGTCTGGGAACTTCCATATGCCATGGGTGCGGCCCTAAAAAGCAAATAAATAAATAAATAATATACTTTTCCATACATTTATGTTCCATAAAACAATAAAAATAAAGTATCAACTCTTAAAGGAAAGATAGCTCTATGCGAAGATATAAACATACTGTGAAGGAAAGAACACACTAAGTGAACTATCAAGTGGCAGTATGACATGACTTTATGATACATATTACATTATGATACCAGTTATTTAAGAACTAAAACCATGAAACCATATATGCACACAAATAGAAAGGTATCATGCAGTTCAGAAGGTTATATTGTTGATTAAACTGTTAATAGTAGTTCTCGCTAGGGAAGAAACTGCGACAGGAAAGGCGGCGGTGGTGATGGTTGAGAATTTTCCCTTTTATCTGTTGTTTGTGTTTTTACAAGAATATATCAGTGTACTACTATGTGATTAAAAACAATACTAATCATTAATCAAAAATTCTGAAAGGGGATTTGGGAATCCACGAGCTTCTTTCCAGCAGTGGAGGTGCCCCAGAATGCTGGCAAGCTGTGGGTGCGGGAGTAGCTGTTCATGCCTTGTTTTTGAGTCCCCAGTCTGGAGGGGCAGGAGGAGGGGTGGAGAGAGAGAAGAAACTGCCTTTTTTGGGACGGGGTGGGGGGGTGTCATGGCTACAGCTTATGGAATTTCCTGAGGCAGGAGAGATCAAACCTGTGCCACTGCTGAGCCAGATGGGAACTCTGAAACTGCCACATCCTTCACCTGCTGTGCCACGAGGGAACTCTGAATCTGCCCTCTTACTAAGAACCTCCTGAATGCCATGCACAACCACTTCCTTGTGTACATAATCCTCATTGTCACTGTGAACCAATCGTCGTAGTCCAAAGGTCAGGGATTTTCCTGTGTCCATTCAGGTAATAGTTGGTCAAGCTAGAACTCAAATCCTAATAGTTGGTCAAGTTAGAACTCAAATCCATGTTCCTTCCACGATAACAGGCTATAGATGGTGGGGTTCTTCCATGTTTGGGGCTACCCTCCCCAGGGCACCAAGCAGAACAGGAATGCCATCAAAGAGATAGGTGACAGGAGAAAGAAGAGAGCTACCACTGTACCAGGGAGGCAGAGAAGACAGAACAGGCAGAAGGATGGAGGGATGGAGATGATGGCTGTGGCTGTTGGCAGCCTGGCTGGGTGACTGAGTATCACTGTAGCCATGGCGACCATAAGCACGTTGCTGATGGTGACACTGAAGCTGATGGTGAAAGGCATGATGGTGAATCCACTGGGGTTGATGATGGGTGATGGGGAGCATGTGCCCCTTTCTCATCAGCACATCTGGGCCCCTCAAAGACTGGGGCCATGGAGGATGCAGTGGCAATGGTGCTGCTGGGCTCAGAGCTGAGGACAGTGAGGTGGCAGCGCTGAGTGGAAGCAACAATAGGAGCGGATTGTTCAGCCGAGGGTCTCCCCAACAGGGGGGGGGGGGAAGAAAAAAGCAGAGAGTGAAAGAATCAGTGCCAGGCAAGCAGCCCTCCTTCAGCTCTTCGTAGAAATTTTGTAGATAAAAACGTACTGGAGTTCCTGTGGTGGTGCAGTGCGTTAAGAATCTGACTGCAGCAGCATGGGTCACTGTGGAGGCACAGGTTGGATCCCTGGCCTGGCGCAGTGGATTAAAGGATCCCGTGTTGCTGCAGCTGTGGCTTGGCTTCCGTCCTTGGCCTGGGAACTTCCACATGCTGCTGGAGCAGCCATAAAAAAGAGAGAGAGAAAGAGAGAGAGAGAGGGAGGGAGGGAAAGAGAGAGAGAGAGAGAGAGAGAGAGAGAGAGAGAGAAGAAAGAAAAAGAAAAGAAAAGAAAAAAAAGGAAAAGAAAGAGAAGAGAAAAAAGGAAAGAAAAAAATGTTACCAAGCTAATTCCCAAAACCAGTCATTTTCTCAGACTTTCCTGAGTGCAGTTGGTTCCTATGCTTTGAACATCCCCTACCCTCATCCTTAGGTGGGCTCCCCATCCTTCAGGCTCAACTAAAATGCCACCCCCTCCCAGAAAACATCCCATCTGCATTAAGGAGGCTCCACCTCCCCACCCACCCCCACCTCTCTCCTTCCCTCCTAGCTTCTGCTTAGAGCAGGGGTCACATTTTGTAATTTTTCATTCCATTGCCCACTTGTAATTACCATCAAAGTGCATCCTAAGCTGCATTTTGGGGAGGAGGGGCACACAGATAGAGTTGGTTTCGTTTATCACTAACCCTAGCACGTAGCAACTCAGGCACAAGGTTGGTGCTAAATAATTGCTTGAAGCATGGATGGATGAAGAAAGGGAGCTGGGGGAGGGGGGAGAGAAGAAAGGAGGGAAAAGAGGGAGGGAGGGGAGGGAGGAAGTTATGAGGATTCACTTTAATTCTCTGCTACCCAAGGGCTAAAGGGACACCTGGAAGGCAAAGAAAACTTCCTCAAACATGTCCGTCTTCCAGTTGCATCTTTTTCAAAATAAGGTTTTCAGCTTGGAAACCGGGGCTGTAACCCTGCACGAAGGTGACTCTTCACCAGTTTTATCTGCACCCAATCTCTCCTCCATTATTCAGGAGAGCGAAGAACTGGCTGGAAATCACGTGTTGGATTTTGTTTAGAAATAATGCATGCATCTAAAATATTATTCAGTTGTCAGAGAGCTGCTAGACTACATCCTAAGCTGGCTCCGTAGAGTATTTATAACTGCCAAAACAAGTTATTTCAAAACTAAACATGGCATTTTTAGCCCAATGTTGATAACCTGTTTTGTTCAGTCATAGACACAGCTCAGAATCTGCGGTCTGTCTCCAGTCACCCCCGGTTGCCAGAGGTCCTCTTCAGTCGCAGGACGCCCAGGTCCCCAGGGTGATGGGACCTGCCCAACCCCTGCCCGGAGCTTGTGCACTAACCCACTGGCTGCCAAAGGAAGCCTGGTCAGATTGCTTTGGAAAGCCTGACTCACCCTCTGCTCCGTTTCCTCCCGCTGTTTTCTTCCTTCCTCTGTGGGTAGCCAAAATCAAAGGGTAAAAGGGAAGGAGTTCCCATCGTGGTGCAACTGAATCTGACTGGGAACCAAGAGGTTTCGGGTTTGATCCCTGGCCTCGCTCAGTGGGTTAAGGATCCGGTGTTCCCGTGAGCTGTGGTGTAGGTTGCCGATGAGGCTCGGATCTGGCATTGCTGTGGCTGTAGTGTAGGCCGGTAGCTGTAGCTCCGATTAGACCCCTAGGCTGGGAACCTCCATATGCCACAGGTGTGGCCCTAAAAAAGGGAAAAAGACAAAAAGAAAAAAGGGAGGGGTAAAAGAGAAGGGGCAGCAATGAGAATGGAAAAGGCAAAAGAAGAAGGGTGGGGGAGGGGGTGCCCAAAGGCAATATTAGCAGATGCTCAGGGCAGCCAAAGAGCCAAGATGGAAAAGGAAAAGGCAAAAAAGCAGAGGGGAAGGAAACTCAGACAGACGGACGGCTCCTCCATGACCAGAGATGCATGACCTGCCTTAGGGTATAGCGGATACTGTGGGGACCCCTGGATTGGCAGCCTGTACACCTGAGTTGGAGGTTTCTGGAAAGAAAAGCAAGAACATGGGGAGCCTGTCTTTGGTTTTCTACAATTTTTACCAACATTTTCCTCTCCTGCTGCTGCTGCAGCTACGATGAAGATTCTCAAGAAACTAACTTGATGAACAGAGTGTGGGAAAATGATGGTATCAGACAGATCTAGGCTTCAAACCTGGCTGTGCCTCCTACAAGCTGTGTGACCCTGGGCAAGTTATTTAACCTCTCTTATCTCAAGTTTCCCCAATGATGAAATGTGGAACCTGCTTTCTAGGAAGGTTGGGAGAAATAAACACACGAGTATTTATAAAGCACCTGCCACATAGAATAACACATAGAGAGGCTTTACTACACCTTGGCCTCTTATCCCCAGTCCCTCTCTCTTTTATGACTAATTTACTCCGATTATTTAAGTTCAGGGGCAGGGTGGTTTGTCTGAACAAGGATTTGAAGAGGAGGGAGGAGGAACTGAAGAACTGTTGTTTGGGAGAAATCTGCAGGAGTGAGGATGATAAGGACATTTAATATCCGAGGCTCAGCCTGACCTGGGTTCAAATCCCACTCTACCACTTACTCTGTGACCTGGCCAGTGTGTTAGTTTCCTGTGGCTGCTATGACAAGTCACCACAAATTGAGTGGCTTAACACAAGTTTATTTTCTTACAGTTCTGCAAGTAAGAAGTCCTAACTCAGTTTCACTGGCCAAAATCAAGATGTTCTCAGGGCGGTTCTTTCTTTTTTCTTTCTTTTTTTTTTTTTACCGTTACTGGGATTTTTATATATATATATATATATATATATATATATATATATATATATATATATATATATATATATTCCCACTGTACAGCAAGGGGGTCAGGTTATCCTTACATGTATACATTACAATTACATTTTTTCCCCCACCCTTTCTTCTGTTGCAACATGAGTATCTAGACAAAGTTCTCAATGCTATTCAGCAGGATCTCCTTGTAAATCTATTCTAAGTTGTGAGGGCGGTTCTTTCTGAAGGCTCTAGAGGGAACCCATTCCCTCATCTTTCCCAGATTCGAATGGTCGACTGAATTCCTTGGTTTGTGGCCCCTGCCATCACAAAGAACATCATTCCTACCTCGGCCTGGGTCATGACGCCGTCTTCTCTGGTTCTCATAAGGACCCTGGTGATTACAATGGGCTCCCCTGGACAATCCAAGATGCTGCCCCATCTCAGGACCCTTAACTCAATCACGTCTACAAAGTCCCTTTTGCCACATAAGGTACATTCGCAGGTTCTAGGGATTAGGACTTGGACATGGTCGGAGGCCAGGGTTCAGTTTACCACTGCAAGTGAATTAACTTCTCTGAGACCTGTAAAATGGAAATGACATCGACTCTGATGGTTAATTTTGGGGCTCAATTTGGCTAGGCCATGGTACCCAGATAGTCAAGTACCAGTCTATATGTCACTGTGAAGGTATATATATTTTTTTCAATGAGATTAATATTTAAATCAGTAGACTCTGAGTAAAGCGAATTACTCTTCAACATGTGGGTTTGTCTTCATCTAACCAGACAAAAGCCTAAGAGGAAAAAAAAAGCTGACATCATCTGAGAAGGAAAGAATTCTGCTTCCAGGCTGCCTTTGGACTCTAACCATAAACCTGGATCTCTAGCCTGCCAGCCTGGCCTGAAGATTCTCAGTCTGCTAGCCCCTACCATCACATGAGCCGATTCCTTTTTAAAAAATTTTTAGGACTTGTGGCTGCCTGATGGGAGGGGGAGGGAGTGGGAGGGATCGGGAGCTTGGGCTTATCAGACACAATTTAGAATAGATTTACAAGGAGATCCTGCTGAATAGCATTGAGAACTTTGTCTAGATACTCATGTTGCAACAGAACAAAGGGTGGGGGGAAAAAATGTAATTGTAACATATACATGTAAGGATAACTTGATCCCCTTGCTGTACAGTGGGAAAATTTTAAAAAATCAAAAAAAAAAAATTCCAGGATATAAGAGCAAAAAGTAAAAAAAAAATTTTTAATTGAAAAAAACATAAAATATTGATAGATCTAGAGTGTGTGCATATGTGTGTATGTATATACATCCTATTGGTTCTGTTTCTCTGGAGAACCCTGACTAATATACCTACCTTTAAAGCAGTGGAAATGAGATTGAAATAGGCTCAGTGTTCAGCACAATGAGGTTCAGTACATAAAAGATAATCAATATTATCGAAATCGCAATGAGATACCACCTCACACCTGCCAGAATGACTATTATCAAAAAGATAAGAAACAACAAGTGTTGGTGAGGATGTGTAGAAAGGGAACCCGTGTGCATTGTTGGTGAGGGCATAAATTGGTGCAGTCACTATGGAAAACAGTATGAAGTTTCCTCAAAACACTAAAAAGAGGGAGTTCCCATCGTGGCTCAGTGGTTAAGGAACCCGACTAGTATCCATGAGGATGTGGGTTCTATCCCTGCCCTTGCTTAGTGGATTAAGGAGCTAGCGTTGCTGTGAGCTATGGTGTAGGTCGCAGACAAGGCTCGGATCTGGTATTGCTGTGGCTGTGGCGTAGGCTGGTGGCTACAGCTTGGATTGGCACCTCCACATGCCACAGGTGTGGCCCTAAAATGACAAAAGACAAAAAGAAAAAAAAACACTGAAAAGAGAACTGCCATATAATCTAGCAATTCCACCCCTGGGTATTTCTCTGAAGAAAATGAACATGCTGATTTGAAAAGATAGGTGTACCCATTTGTTCATTGCAGCTCTATTTACAATTGCCAAGATACAGAAGCAACCTAAATGTTCATCAATAGATGAATAAAGAAGATGTGATATCAATATATGATGGAATACTACTTGGCCATAAAGAATGAAATCTTGCCACTTGCAGCAACATAGATAGACTTAGAGGCTTTATGCTAAGGAAAATAAACTAGACAGAGAAAGATAAATACTGCATGTTATCACCTATATGTGGAATCTAAAAGCAAACTAGAACAAAGCAAACAAACAAAAAAAAACAAAACAAAACAGAAACAGATTCCTAGATACGGAAAACAAACTTGTGGTTGCCAGAAGGGAGGAGATTGAGGGAATGGACAAAATAGGTAAAGGCAATTAAGAAGCACAAACCTCTGGAGTTCCCATTATGGCGCAGTGGTTAACAAATCCGACTAGGAACCGTGAGGTTTCGGGTTCGATCCCTGGCCTTGCTCAGTGGGTTAAGGATCTGGCATTGCCATGAGCCGTGACGTAGGTCTGAGCTGTGGTGTAGGTCGCAGACGTGGCTCAGATCCCGCATTGCTATGGCTGTGGCATAGGCTGGTGGCTACAGCTCCAATTAGACCCTTAGGCTGGGAACCTCCATATGCCTCAGGAGCGGCCCTAGAAAAAAAGGCAAAAAGGCAAAACAAACCAAAAAAGAAGTACAAGTTTCCAGCTACAAAATTAATGTCACAAGGATGTAATGTACACATAGAGAATATAGTCAATAATATTGAAACAACTTTATGTGGTGACAGATGGTAACTAGACTTATTGTGGTGATTATTTCATAATGTACAAAAATATCAAATCATTATAATGTACACCTGAAACCAAAGAAAACAAGTTAATAAACCTTAACCGTGGTGGTTGTGTTTTTGAACACACGAAAAAAATATGCCTCCAAATATGAGTTATTATTAAGCCACAAGAGACCAGGGGGAGAGCAGGACCAAGACCAGCTCTAATGGCTCTTTAGAAACTGCCCCGCAACCTGGTGTAGAAATTCCTCAGGGTACTTCCTATGGTTCTCTGTTTTCCTTAAATGAGGGTTGAGCCTTCATAGAGTCATTGCCTGCAAATAAAAGATGAGTTGGAATTTGTTTCTGGCATATAAAGGAGTAATTTTGTATCATTTTTCATTAGAATCCACATATAAATGATCCCCTATGATACCTATCTTTCTCTGTCTGACTTACTTCACTGTATGATAATCTCTAGGTCCATCCGTGTTGTTGCAAATGGCATTATTTCATTGTTTTTACGGCTGCGTAATATTCCATTGTGTATATAAACCATATCTTCTTTATCCATTCCTCTGTCAATGGACATTTAGGTTGATGAACGTCTTGGCGATTGTGAATAGTGCTGCCGTGAACATTGGGGTGCGTGTATTTTTCAAATTCTGGATTTCTCTGGATAGATGCCCAGGAGTGAGATTGCTGGATCATATGGTAGTTCTATATTTAGTTTTTTAAGGAAACCCCATACTGATTTCAAAACAAATCATATGGTTACCATGGGGGAAATCACTGGGGAGAGGGAGGAGTTAGGAGGATGGCAATAATATACACACTACTGTATAAAATAGATACAAGAACCTACTGTACAGCACAGGGAAATCTACTCAATAGTTTGTAATAACCTAATGGGAAAAAAGAATGGATATATATGTATATTTACATGGATATGTGTGTGTATATGTATATATATGTATGTATAACTGATTCACTTTGCTGTTTACCTGAAACTAATACAACATTGTAAGTTAACTATACTCTAATAAATTTTTTTTTAAAAGATGAGTCAAGAGCTCCAGACAAGCCACCACCTCTGGGTGTGACCTCGGCCTTCGTCGTTGCAGATAGAGCCATGGGAATGGAGGCAAGAAGGCAACAAATAAAGTCAGAGATGATGGCCCGGGAAGAAATATCATGAAGTCACACATCTTGGTCACCAGTTCCAGCAGGCAGGACTAACGTATGAAGCATGAGAGGCTCGGAGATGAGGGAGAGAATCCATGTGAGCAATCTGTTCCCTGCTGACCCAGGGAGTGAAACACAAGGAGAGAAGGAGGGGACCAGGAAAAAGAAAGAAAAATAGGAGTTCCCGTCGTGGCGCAGTGGTTAAGGAATCCGACTAGGAACCATGAGGTTGCGGGTTCAGTCCCTGCCCTTGCTCAGTGGGTTAACGATCTGGCGTTGCCGTGAGCTGTGGTGTAGGTTGCAGACGCGGCTCGGATCCCGCGTTGCTGTGGCTCTGGCATAGGCTGGCAGCTACAGCTCCGATTAGACCCCTAGCCTGGGAAACTCCATATGCCGCAGGAGCGGCCCAAGAAATAGCAAAAAGACAAAAAAAAAAAAGAAAGAAAGAAAGAAAGAAAAATACAGCATCTATGTCCCCAACCTGAACAACTGGCTGCCAATCTTTGCATTTTCAAGACACACTCAGAGCATCCCACTACGAAACTGTTCAGAATTGTCCTACGAGCACTGGCCTTTAAAGAGAAAACCTGCAAAGGTCAACAGGAAAACACCTTAGGACATACTCCATTAAGCTGTCATATTTTAGCAGCTGCTCAAGGGTATTTACAGGGGCTGTTTAGGTGGTTCAGCAGCTCAGCTTTAGAAGATATTGCGTGTCTCCCCTTGCGTGGGAGTCGTACAAGCTCAAGTTTACTGAGCTGCGACGGACAAAGGTGTCTTAAGTTCAAACGCTGTGGCAATTTGCATGGTAATTTGCACTGCAACCCTTTGTCCCCCTGTCATTCCAAAGAAGCCCTCCCCAAAGTTGAGGGAAAGCAGCTCAAATGTTTACAACCTGCTTGACACACTGTGACTTCACCCCTCTTCTTGCCAGACAGAAGGGGAGGGGACAGAAGGTGTGGCTTTTATTGTGGTGGCTGGCATTCTTTGACATTGTTTGGTAGAGAGGCTGGAAGAAAGACAGGATAAAGTCATCATTTGGCTGCATTTAAGGAAACCTAATATTAGAAACCATTTGTGATTTGTTGGAAGTTAACCTTTTAAGTAGTAATAAAAATAATTCCTTTTTTTTTTTCTTTTAGGGCTGCACCTGCGACATATGGAGGTTCCCAGGCTAGGGGTCTAATCAGAGCTATTGCCGCCAGCCTACACCACAGCCACAGCAATGCCAGATCCGAGCCTCATCTTCAACCTACACCACAGCTCACGGCAATGCCGGATCCTTAACCCACTGAGCAAGGCCAGGGATTGAATCTGCAACCTCATGGTTCCTAGTCGGATTCATTTCCACCGCACCATGATGGAAACTCCAAAAATAACTTCTTCCATTGTTATAATGCTCTTCACTTTTCAAAGCGGATTTCCACTTTTTGTCTCTGGTGGGGCCAAGAAAGTTCTATATTAGAAGTGTTATGTACTGAATGTTTGTCTCCCCACCTCCCCCAGACTTGGTATTTTGAAGCCCTAACTTCCAATGTGATGGCATTTAGAGGTGGAGCCTGTGGGAGGCGGTTAAGTTTAGATGAGGTTATGAGAAGGGGGTCCTTATGATGGGATTATTGCTCCTATAAGAGAAATCCAGAGCTCCCCCTTTCTCCCTTCCTCTCCTCTCTCTCTCCCCATCCCTCTCTCTTTCCCTCTCCTTCTTAATCACTCTCCACCTGCTGAGGACACAGTAAGACAACAGCTAACTGCAAATTGAGAAGAGCGCCTTCACCTCCAGCTGGACCTTGCTGGCACCCTGATCTTGGACTTCCAGACAGCAAAATCGCAATAATTAAATGTTTATTGTTTAAGCCACCCAAGTCTGTGATACCCCCAAAGCCCACTAGTGCCAAACTCAAATTTTAACTCAAAACTTAGATGATTTATTTAGACCAAACAAACAGATTTTTAGCCATTTGGAGTCTGTCTTACATTTGCTAGCCATAGATGAGATAAAAACCATAGCCTCTGTTGCCCCTCAGGCTCTCTGACCCAGGCCAGGCTGCTGAGCAACGTCATCTAGGCACCTAAGCCCTCTCCCGATCCCCCTCTTCCCTAGGACTCCCTTTGTCCCCATCCTTTCTGAGCAATGACCCCAAGACACAGTCTCCAAGACAGTCTTCCCCCGTAGGCAAACCTGTCAAAGCATCACCCAAAGAGAGCCTGAGTATGCTACTGCCACCTTGTGGTCATACCTTTTTCCTTGCCTAGCCCCCAACCTCTCCAACTTTCAGCAACCAGTATCTAAAGGAGTGAAGTCAGTACCGGTTTGACAGAAACCCACAGTGATATGAGTCTAGGAAGTAGTGAATTCTCAGAGTCCATCAGGCATCAGCTATAGGGCTCAGAAGAGCCCTCCACAGCCAGACCCTTATCTGTGACTGGACCATAGGAAGCTCCAACCTCCTTCAAGAGGGGTAGTGGTGGTGATGATGATGGCGATGACAGTGGTGGTGGTGGTGATGATGGTGATGGAGGTGGTGATAGTGGTGGTGGTGACAGTGGTGGTGGTGGTGATGATGGTGATGGAGGTGGTGGCGGCCATATGATAGTGATGACAGTGGTGGTGATGGTGGTGATGATGATGGTGGTGGTGATAGTGGTGGTGGTGACAGTGGTGGTGGTGGTGATGATGGTGATGGAGGTGGTGGCGGCCATATGATAGTGATGACAGTGGTGGTGATGATGATGATAATAGTGATAGTGACCTTGATGATGGTAATGATGGTGATGATGATGACAATGATCTTGGTGATGGTGCTGAGGGTCATGGTGAGGGTGACCATGCAACCAGGTGATAGTGATGATGACCATGATCGAGAAGATGAGGATAAAATTAGCTAATATTTATTAAGCATTTATTATATCCCAGGCATTGTGTTAAGCACTTAACATGCATTATCTGATTTTTATTCTCAGAATAACCCTAGCAGATAGTTTTCCCCCCACTTCACATATAAGAAAACTGAGTCTCAGACAAGTTAGGGAAACTGTTCAAGGAACTGTCAGAATCAGAACTCAATCCCAGGCAGGACTCCCGGGCCTGTGCTCTTGTTCCATACTATCAGAGAGGAAGAGTGGCTCTGCGACGGAAAAGGCAAAATTTGTTCCATGCCCCATTTTTAAACTTTCCAACACCACACAGTCCCCAAGGGAAGAAAAAGAAACATGGAACATGCCACACATAAAGGTGCTTCTAATATCAAAGCGGCTGAAAGCTCAGAAGCTATGTCTCTGTGACACCTGAACATCCAGGTGCAAAAGGAAACTTCAGCCACCTGTGCATTTGTGCAGGTTCTTGGAAGGCAGGGCTGCTGCTTCTATACTGTGGGCAACACCCCCGGAGGAGAGCTGTATAAAGAGCATGGCATCATTTCATATCAAAGAGGAGCATTAGGAATTAATCCACCCGGGAGTAACAAGCTCAAAACATGCATTTTGAAAAGGCACACAGAGCCAGTGACAGCATCAACCAACCTGTCAGAAGTACAAGCAGATAGAAAATTCTAGCTTTCCATTAATGGCAGGGTACTTTGTTTTACTTTCAAATGCTTCAAGAAGCAACCTGCTCAAGGTGGGTGGCAAGCTACATCTCATACCCTGCGGGAGACTGACACAAAAGACTCTCACGGCTTCATGGAGCAGTTTCCAGTGAAAGCCAAGGAAGAATGCAAAGGCCAACAAAACCTGGCTCTGAACCGCTGCTGCTCAGAGGTTTGTGTGTCTCTCCATCATCTAGAAAGAGAAAAGGAAAGGACTTGGGTCTGAATTCCCCAGTACAATAACAGCAAGTTAACACAAACCTTCAGTGTGATGTAAGACGTGGTTCTATTTGTTCCTGTCATCATCCGATCATGTTCCCATGTCCGTCTTGTCTCCTCAACTAGCTCAGCAGCTCCCTGAAGCCAGGGGTTCTACTCATCGCTCTGACTTCGCCACAGCAGCCAGCTGTGGTAATAGAGCACGGCCACCACTTGTCGTGACTGTGAACGTCAACTACATGCCCACATTAGAGGCCCCTCACCTCACTCGAGGCCAAGGAGGATCGTCATTGAATCAATCCATTTGTCCCGTGTTGTGAGCAAATATCTACAAGCTGGACCATAATTTCTAGCGCTAATCAATCAAGAATTCAGCCTCAAATCAATCATAAGTATGGCAACAATCATTTAAGTAGAATCCACAGTCATTTCAAAGAGAGCAAAATTATTCTCCACTTAGGGAACTTTAGAGCTTGAAAGGACCTGGCAGGTGCTTTACTCAGACCCCTTCCCTCTACACAAGCAGAAGCTGAGGCTCTGGGAAGGTGAACCACCCACAGCCACCAGGAGTGAGTGCAGAGCTGGGACTTGACCTCCAGCCTGTGAGGGTCTCTCCACAAATACCCCAAAGCATCCCTATGGCAATCTCATAAAACTGGCATGAATATATCATCTTCATTCAATTTTATGGAATGTCCCAAAGTATTCATTTCAAAAGTCCAACACTACTACATCATAATTAGCATTCCCCTTAGTGGTTTTCCTAATATGCATCCCACTAAACATTAGCAGATGCTCTGTCAGAGACTTAGCCACCCTCATTGGCCCTGCTATGTGGGATTATGGAGGAGCTGGGACCCCACAAACTACATCTCCCAGACCCCCTCTGCCAACGGGCTTCAAGTTAGATTTTGCAAATGTGAGGCAATGGCAGGTGATTTGAAGATGGGAAGGTGTATTAGTTTTCATCTTTTTTTTTTTTTTTTTGGTTTTTGTCTTTTGTCTTTTTAGGGCTGCGCCTGTGGTGTATAGAGATTCCCAGGCTAGGGGTCAAATCAGAGCTACAACTGCCAACCTATGCCACAGTCGAGCAATGTGGGATCCAAGCCGTGTCTGCAACCTACACCACAGCTCACAGCAACACCGGATTCTTAACCCACTGAGTGAGGCCAGAGATCAAATCTGATTCTCATTGATACTAGTCTAGTTCATTTGTCTGCTGAACCACGATGGGAACTCCAAAAGTGTATTAGTTTTCTATTTCTGCCGTTAAAATTTATCACAAATTTAGTGGTTTAAAACAATCACATTTCTATAGGTCAGAAGTCCAGTGGGCTTCTCTGCTTAGGGTCTCATAAAGCCAAGATCAAGGTGTTGGCTAGCCTGAATTCTACTCTGGAGGTGCTGTGGAAGAATCTACTTCCAGGTTAATTCAGGTTATTGGCAGAATTCAGTTTCATGAGGTTATAGGACTGAGATCATTGAAGGTTCCTTGCTGGCTGGAGGCTGACAGTCATTCTCGTCTTCTAGAGGCTGACTGCCTTCCTTGGCTCATGGCCCCTTCTATCTCCAAAGCCAGCAATGGCAC
The DNA here is from genome assembly GCF_016906955.1 of Phacochoerus africanus. Classification (NCBI taxonomy): domain Eukaryota; kingdom Metazoa; phylum Chordata; class Mammalia; order Artiodactyla; family Suidae; genus Phacochoerus; species Phacochoerus africanus. The sequence goes on along the minus strand of NC_062546.1, from coordinate 187,301,801 downwards.
ACTGAATGCTCTCATGTTTCGAATTTCTCTGACCTCCCATTCTGGCTTCCTCTTCTACTTTTAAGGGCCCATGAGATGATGCTGGCTTCATGCCGGGTAATCTAGGATAAACTTGAGGTCATAAAGTCAGCTGATTAGCAACCCTAATCACATCTGCAAAATCCTTTTCACCACATGATGTGACATATCCACAGACCTGACACCAGGTGGCAGAGATCATGGGGACCAGAATTCTGCCTATCCCAGAGGATGACACTTCTCCAGGAGACAGCTGTGGGCTCCATGGTCCTTTCTCAGATCCAGCACTTATAGCTCAAGCCACTTCTGTCATCCCAGCCGCAGGGGCTTTGTACCTCCCTAGTAGTCTCACCACCTGCTCTGTCCAGCCATGATCTGTGTTGCCCTTGCTGGGCTCAGCACCATGTGGGTTACCCCCAGTGTTGCAGAAACAAGTGCATCCCATGTTCCGGAAGTACCACACCCACCCTTTGGGGTTGCAACCACTTCCTGCACTTTCTTTTTCTTTTCTTTTTTTTTGGATTTTTAATGCTTTTTATTTTTTTCCATTATGGCTGGTCTACAGTGTTCTGTTAATTTTCTACTGTACAGCAAGGTGACCCAATCACACATACACATATATATTCTTTTTTCTCACATTATCATGCTCCATCATAAGTTACTAGATATAGTTCCCAGTGCTATATAGCAGGATCTCATTGCTTATCTATTCCAAAGGCAAAAGTTTGAATCTATTAACCTCAGATGCCCAGCCCATCCCACTCCATCCCCCTCCCCATCCCCCTTGGCAACCACAAATCTGTTCTCCAAGTCCATGAGTTTCTTTTCTGTGGAAAGATTCATTTGTGCAGTATATTAGATTCCCGATATAAGTGATCTCACATGGTATTTGTCTTTCTCTCTCTGACTTACTTCACTTAGTATGAGAGTCTCTAGTTCTATCCATGTTGCTGCAAATGGCATTCTTTTATTCTTTTTTATGGCTGAGTAGTATTCCATTGTATATATATACCACATCTTCTTAATCCATTCATCTGTCAATGGACATTTAGGTTGTCTCCATGTCTTGGCTATTGTGAATAGTACTGCAATGAACATATGGGTGCATGTGTCTTTTTCAAGGAAAGTTTTGTCTGGATATATGCCCAAGAGTGGGATTGCTGGGTCATATGGTAGTTCTATATATAGTTTTCTAAGGTACTTCCATACTGTTTTCCATAGTGGTTTCACCAATTTATATTCCCACCAACAATGCAGGAGGGTTCCCTTTTCTCCACACTCTCTCCAGAATTTGTCATTTGTGGACTTACTAATGATGGCCATTCTGACTGGTATGAGGTGAAACTGGTATAACGTCCTGCAGTTTCGAATCCCTGAGTTACAACTTTTTTTTGGCTCTCCCAACACTTTTTAAATGAGATCTCAGTAGCAAGTGCTCTCTGAATTACATAGCTTGCCTCATTTTCCTGAGCAGACTCTGACCTGTGGAAGTACCATATGACAAAAGTTTCCCCAAAGCCTTGGGAAACCGTGGGCCAAAGTTAAGGAGTTTTCCTCCCTGCAGGCCTTCTCAGAGCTTTGACTATATAAATGGGAATTGGGTACACCCTAAAAGGGCATCCAACATGCAGCATCACTGTTTTTCCAAGTATTTTTTGTCAAAGAGCCCTTTCTTTCTTTCTCTCTCTCTCTCTCTCTCTTTCTTTCTTTCTTTCTTTCCTGTGCTTTTTAGGGCTGCCCCCACGGCATATGGAGGTTCCCGGGCTAGGGGTCAAATCAGAACTACAGCTGCCAGCCTACACCACAGCCAAGGCAACACAGGATCTGAGCCGCATCTACGACCCACACCACAGCTCGCGGCAATGCCAAATCTTTAACCCACTGATTGAGGCCAGGGATCGAACCTGCTTCCTCATGGATGCTAGTCACATTCGTTAACTGCTGAGCCATGATGGGAACTCCAAGGAGCCCTTGCTTTCTAAAGCATCTGGTGGACCTAGAGCTCATGGAACTTTAAGAAACACAGTCATAGCTGAAGTCCTCTCAAGTTCCCCGTGTAAGCTCTAATCAGCACTAAATATGTGACCGATAATGATTTTATCTCTATTTTCAGAATTTAGGATAGCATTTGGAAATTGATTTTGATGGCTAGGGAAGTTATAGCTGATGGCTTATGTTTGTTTTCTCCATCCGTTTCCTACAGCCACCTTTCCTCTGGGTATTGCAGGTCATTCCAGAATGTAAGTGAAAGTGTCATTTTTGAACGTAGCCATTAGCAAAGGGGCTTAAGGAGGGAAAGGCTGGGTTTCCTTCCAGCTCTGGCCTTTAGGAGTCTTAACGCTGAATGTATGTAAAGCAGGCTTCTTATAACTCACTCTGCTTCTCCTCCTCCTGCCCACCCCCTCCATCACGGCTCCCTCCCTCACCCAGAGGACAACAGAGGGACAATACCAAGGACAATCCCAAAGGAGGAACCCAGCACTGTCACAGGAGGCCCCACCACAGAACAAGCATTAAGTAATCTGGATGAATTCTTATACAGTCATTAAAAATGATAATTACAATGACTTTGCAGCAACATGGAAAAAATGCTTATGATATAATTAATGCTAAGTGGAAAATGCAGAACACAAAATGATCGCTACACTGTGATTACGACTATCTCAATTACATGTTCATGGGGACAAAAACTGGAAGGGATCGTGGAAAAAAAATAAAAATAGTTTAATTTGTTGAGGATAACAGCAGCATCATGGGTGAATTTTTTCTCTCTTTATATTTGGCTAATGGTTCTGCAACACTGAGTAGATCTTGAAAAACTGAAAGAAAAAACAGACTAAAGAATGTGTGGACGTGGGAGAGGAAGGGCCGTCATTCTCACTTGCCTGAGGGTGAGAAAGTAGAATGCCTATAGGGTAGGAATTGTCAACCTGTTTTTTTATATCAAAATGCAACTTGTTTTCCTGCTGCGTAAAAAAACAGAGCTTCATGCTTCTAGGCAATCAACCAGGCTCTGCTTGGGAAAGCCAAGCTTTGTGTTACCAATGATTCGAGACCATCATTTAAAGGGTTATTTTATCACTCCTCTAATGGGGCCTTGAAGGTCACTGGGGCTAGAAAACAACACAGAAAGAATAGAGCTTTCTGCTGGGTGAGGGTGGGAATCAAGAAAACCCAGGAGAAAGAGAAAGAGGAAGCACCCGGGATGGGGCCCGTTCTCTCACTGTCACATCCCAGAAGGTGGTCTAAGAGGGTCTGTAGCAGCAGGATGCCGAGGGAAGGTCTGCACCAGCTGGGGGATGACATCTTTGGGAGGCTGTTAGTCATGCCCTGTGTGCCACCTTACTTGGCCAAGGAACCTTTGAAATGGGGAGATTATCCTGGATTATCTAGTGGGCCCTATGTCATCACAGGTGCCCTTGTAAGAGTGAGGCGCAAGGGTCAGAGTCAGAGGAGACATGACAACAGAAGAGGCCAGAGTGATGTGGCCACAGCCAAGGAATGTGAGCAGCCTCTGGAAGCTGGAAAAGGCAAAGAAAGAAGTTGTCCTATAGAACCTCCTTCTCCTGTTCCAGAAGGAAGGCAGTCCGGCAATGTACCCATTATAGCCCAGCAAATTGACTTGGAACTTCTGACCTGCAGAACTGTAAAATAATCAATTTGTGCTATTTTTTTTTCTTTTTTTCTAAAGCTGCACCTGTGGCATGTGGAAGTTCCCGGGCTGGGGGTCCAATCAGAGCTGCACCCATGGTCTACACCACAACCATGACAACACCAGTTCCGAGCTACACCTGCAACCGATGCTGCAGCTTACAGCAGTACCAGATCCTTAACCCACTGAGCGAGGCCTGGGATCAAACCCACATCCTCATGGACACTATGTCGGGTCCTTAACCCGCTGAACCACAGTAAGAACTCTCAATTCGTGCTCTGTTAAGTCACCATGTTTGTGGTTATTTGTTACAGCAACAATAGAGAGAAATGCAAAAGCCCCAGAGAGGCAGCAAGTAGAGAGCTTTAAACCAGCTTCTGCTGTTCCTGGGGGTGGGGGATGGGGGACACTCAATCGTGTTAGTGATTTACATAGAGAATTTACATAGAGGAAGCATGGGCTTCTGGGTGACAGGAGAAAGATCCAAGAAGCTTTCAGCTTGTAGGCATTCCTTCCTGCTGACAGGACTTAAAAGGTCCCAAGTGCTTATTACAGACGAGACCTTGCATGATAGGCCTGAGGTTATCCTATCTCATTTAGGTCTTAGAACAACTCTGTGATGCAGGAACTGCTGGTATCCCCATTTCACAGATGTGGAAACTGAGGCTCTGGTAGGTGAGCTTATGCACCCAAGCAGGGGAGCTGGGCTTTGAACCCGGGCCTCCTGATCCCGAGTCTGAGCTCTGAAGCCCTGTATTGCACAGTGTCATAGAAAGAAAAGAGCACCGACTCCACTCTACCCCCTCGCACAGGCAGAGTGGGGGCAGAGGACCCGCATCCTGTCCAGAGAGCTGCCCTCCTGAATTAACTACCTAGAGAGGTTTAGAGGGCAGCGAGTGGGCACAGAAAGGGCCAGCTTTCTAGAATTACAAAGCCTGGACTTCAGACAACCCAAACAAGACATTCTCTGGGCTTTGAAGACGAACCCTAATGATCTAATTGTCCAAGAATATAAGGGATTGATTGACTAAATCAAAGTTTATCAATACAATAAAATACTAGGCAGCTTTTTAACACGATGATGTTGATCTATATTTATTGACATGAAAAGATGTTCCTAATACATCATTAAGTCTAAAAAGCAAGTCACTAAACCATATACACAGCAAGAACACTCAGACACACACAGAGAGAAAGTCTGAAATACATATACAAAAAGCATTAACAGTGATTCTCTCTGAGGCATAAGATTACAGATGATTTTTTTTTCTTCCGGCTTGTTTGCCTTTTTCATAAATTTTCCACCATAAAAAGAAATTGCTGGGATAATGTTTAAAGAGGGAGAAACGAAATTTAATCCTTGCAAGCAAAGGGGTGCAGTGTTAGGAAGTGCTGTGTGCAATGATAAGAGTGTTACAAAATTTCTGTATCTAGTAGATGGAGTACTGATAAACTGACATAAACTGAATCCTCACGACCACCCAGTAAGGTAAGGACTGCAGCCCCCATCATGTCAGACTTTTTTTTTTCTTTTTAGGGCCACACCCACAGCATATGGAACTTCCCAGGCTAGGGGTTGAATCAGAACTGCAGCTGTCAGCCTACACCACAGCCACAGCAGCAGGATCCGAGTAGCATCTGTGACCAATGTTGAGGCTCAGGGCAACACCAGATCTTTAACCCACTGAGCAAGCAAGGTTACAGATACTATGTTAGGTTCTTAACCTGCTGAGCCACAAGGGAAACTCCTCAGATTTTTTTCAATGGAGGCTCAGAGAGACTGAGTAATTTGCCCCCAGAGGTACCCAAACTGGAGGCATTAGGCTGGGATTTAACCCACATCTGCCTGGATCCAGAGCTGACCCTCTTCACGACGTGACTCTGTAATATGTTACCTGCAGTGTCGCGAGGGCTCCTGGGAAGCAGAGATGCACAAGGAACCGAAGTGGACCAGAGGATGCTGAGGGTCAAAAAAATGAAGAGGAGAGGAAGGGCAAGAGCCTGTTATCCCCACGTCTCTGGGGTAAGGGTACCAGTTCCCTCCAACAGGATCTCGCACACTCAGCCTAACTGATGTGAGGCTGCAAGAAGGTTGTAGGAGAAAGAGAGAGTGGTCCGAGAATTAACACAAGGAAGATTGACAGCGTTCTTGGTCTTTACTTCGCGAGACATCGGAGCGCTCTCTCAGTCGTGACAACAAAAGTGTCTCCAGACATCACCAGACATCCCTTGGAGAGCCCAGCCTCCCTCGGGGAGAATGGCCGCCCTGGAAAATTCCTACCACCAGGATGACACGAGGGTGGTCCTGGAACAAGGTTTGTTATTTACTACATGTATTCGTGTACATAGTAAATAACACAGGGCAAACCATACGGTTTGTTCCCCTCCTCTGTTCTCCCCAACTAATCCTATAGTCCTTAGATCTTCCAAGATAAAACAGCTCCTTCCGGCATCGTTAAAGACAAATGTCCTAACTGCTGAGTCTCAGGTGACATTGGGGGGTGTTACTCTGATCTCCAGAAAGGACAGAAACTCAAGTTGCCTCCCTTCAAGAATGTCCTCACAACCTCTGGTGGGGTTCAGACCCCACATTCCCTGAATTAAAAGTTAAGGGAAGCTGGGTTTTTTCTTGTAAATACCAAGCTGTGCAGTCATTACAAGCTTGCTTGGAGAGCATCAGGGCTGACACTTGCTGTCCGGGCAGAGTTTACTGGGGACCACCCACAAAGTTGACTCCAGGACCCAAAATGACACTGCTAAGGAATCTAATCCCCAAAGGTAGATTTCATTCCAACAAATTGCACACAAGTGGTCTCCTGCTGGTTTAACTGTTGCCTGGAAAGATGAGCCCTGCTGCATCAGTGGCAAGAGTGTTAGCACAAAGCAGCCAAACCATAAACAGAATGCAACTGCCATGTCTGGGACCACAAAACTTGAACGTCTCAGAGAGAAAGGAACTCCTTTTATATTAAATTAAAATGTGACTAGGAGATGGGGTTGGGTACACCACCTGTGTCCTAACTCATTTTCCCTTTGAATCAAAGACAAAAAATAGGAGTTTCCCATTGTGGCTCAGTGGTAATGAACCTGACTAGTATCCATGAGGATGCAGGTTCGATCCCTGGCTTCGCTCAGTGGGTTAAGGATCTGCCGATGCCGCAAGCTGCTGTGTAGGTCGCAGATGTGGCTCAGATCTGGCATTGCTGTGGCTGGGCCATAGGCCGGCAGCTGCAGCTCTGATTCAACCCCTAGCCTGGGAACTTCCATATGCCACAGGTGGGGCCATAACAAGAAAGAAAATGTAATGACCCAAAACAGGTATTTTCCCCTTTGCATCGAAGACTCTTGTAAACTGTTTCCTGCAGGGCCCGGTGTTCAAAAATGAACCAAAATTGGAGAGAACCGGTATCTGGATTTTATCCTCACTCAGTAAGTGTGTTTCTACGGCTTCAAAGGGCATTCAGTTTACCCCTACCAATCCCCCTTAAAAAAAAATCAAATGTTTAAGTAAGAACTGATGAGAACTGAGTTTTTTTTAAGTCTCAGAGGGCAAAGTCTGACCATAATTTCAATGTAAACCAACACTTTTCCAAGGTTGTCTGAAAGGCTGATACTGTCTTAGGATGCATTAATAGAGTTTACTGCTCGAGTTAAAGGAGGTGACAGTCTTAGGATCAGGTGATCTGACCGCATGTGGAGAACAGGTGTTCTCAGGTTGACAATGAGATGGACATCTGTGATGTTTGGCCCTTGGCATCCATTCTGCTCTTTAAGGAGTGGCACACCCACAGCATGGCACCATCTTTGGGTAGTAAAATCTAACCCAGGTGCTTGGTGAAGGAGGGGCTGCTGACTCGCATCCTCACCAACTCTTCACCCTGAAGGCAGGAACCGTGTCTTATCTCTCTTCTGTCTCCCCAGCAGGGCTGAAATCTGTGCTAAGCTCCTCAAGAGGACGCGACAAATGCCTGGTGGACTCTCGGAGAAATCCTGGTGGAGGCTCTGTCTCTACATTAAGAAGCCAAGTGTTGGGGGGAAACAAAGGCAAGACATTTGGATCAGTGATTTTCAAACTGTGGGTCTTAATAGTTTATTAAGTCAGATTAGTGAGTTCGTTAACAGTAATACTTTAAATGAAAATAAAAAGGGAGTTCCCGTTGTGGCTCAGTGGTTAATGAACCCAACTAGTATCCATGAGGATGCAGATTTGACCCCTGGCAAATCCCTCAGTGGGGTAAGGATCCTGCGTTGCCCTGAGCTGTGGCGTAGGTCGCAGACACGGCTTGGATCTGGCGTTGCTGTGGCTGTGGTGTAGGCCGGCAGCTGTACCCCCAATTGGACCCCTAGCCTGGGAACCTCCATATGCCCGTGGGTGCGGGCTGAAAATGACAAAAGACAAAAAAAAAAAAAAAAGAAAGAAAGAAATGTTGAGGGTGCATCCCACCTGCCTCGTATACCTCCACTGGCAACTCCTGAAACCCAACTCTGTACTGTGCCCCTCAGCTGATGGAGGCTAAAGAAAATCACACAGCCAATGCCCACCAGTCTTTTTTTGGCCACGCCCACCACATGCAGAAGTTTTCCCACCAGGGATGGAACCTCCACCACAGCAGTAACCAAAGCCACAGTGGTGACAATGCCAGGTCCTGAATCCACAGAGCCATCAGGGAACTCCCCACCAGTCTTCGTGTAATTCATGTTCCTGACCTTGACTGGGTCCTCATGCTGCCTGGTCATCACACTTCATTCCCCACCCAGCTGCACCAGCATCCTCCTAGAGATGGCCATGCTCTCTCCTCAGCCCCCAGTACCTCATCTCTCATCTCTGTTCTCGGCTAGGGGTCGAATTGGAGCTGTAGCCGCTGGCCTACACCACAGCTCACGGCAACGCTGGATCCTTAACCCACTGAGTGAAGCCAGGGATCGAACCCTCAACCTTATGGTTCCTAGTGGGATTCGTTTCCACAGCGCCACGACGGGAACTCCTCCCCGCCTTTCTATGCAGGGACCGCCCTTGCCCCTACAGAAGAGCAGCCTCTCCAGCTACACCGTGGATCCCACTCAAGGACACGGCCCACAACCCTCTCTCCCTATGTCGTCAAAAGTTTCCTCTTCTACTGGATGATGCCCACTGGCATGTTATTTCTCCCATTTTGAATTCAAAATTAAAAAACCTTTCCTCACTCTGCTTTCCCTCCAATTAACAAAACTCCTTATGAGTCATCGGTATTCTGGCCATCCCACTGTGGCACAAGGGATTGGTGGCATCTTGGGAGTGCTGGGACATGGGTTCGATCCCAGGCCTGGCACAGTGGGTTAAGGATCCAGTGTTGCCACTTAGGTCGAGACTGAGGCTGGGATCTGATCCCTGGCCTGGGAGCTCCATATGCCATGGGGCAGCCAAAAATGTAAAAAAAGAAAAAAAAAAGAAAAAGAATTGCCGGTATTCCTTTGCCAAATCCTCTCTTCTATCTCTTGCACACTCCTTCCAATCCAATGATGACTACATCACTCCACCAAAATTGCTCTTGTCCAAGTCACTGGTGACATCCTTGTGGCTGAATCTGATCACCAATGCTCCGTGCTCGTCCCTGCGCTTCCCTGGATGTGGCTGCCCCTTCCTCCTCCTTAGAGCACTTTGCTCACTTGGTTTCCAGGCCACCACTCTTGCAGCCTTCCTCCTACCCTGTAGCCATCCCTTCTCATTTTCCTTCACCTGCTCCTCTCGATCTCCCCAACCTGCTCATCCTGGAGGTCCTAGGGCTCAGCGTTGGGGTCTCTTCTCTTCTCTACATGTGCAGAGACCCCAGCTGTACCCCGCCCCACCCCATCCTCAGGATCTCATTCAGTCCCAGTGGCTCTCAATCTCCCAGGTTTTTACCTCCACCTAGAAGTGCTCTCTGAACTCCAGACTCACGGATCCAAATGCCCAGTCACCCTTTCCATTTGCATATCTAATAGAGACAACCTACACTGATAGCCTACCTTTAGCCACCCCCAAAATCTGTCCTGCAAAGTCCTTCCCATCCCAGTGGCAGGGCAACTCAGCCCTTCCAGTTGTTCCGATCAAAAACCTCCCAGGCATCCTTTACTCCCTTTCTTTCACACTCTGACTCTACCTCCAAGATATACCTAGAATCCAACAGCTTCTCACCCCCTGCACCAAGACCCTCATCCTTCAAACCACCATCACTTTTTATTTCGATTACCTTGCCCCCTTACTATCTATCCCCAACTTCAGAGTGAGTCTATTAAAACATACATCAGATCGTGTGATTCCTCTGTTTACCCCCGCCAGTAGCTCCCAGCTCACTCACTACTATATGAGGTCACCACCCTTAACCAGATTCTTCCAAGGTCTCATTAACTGTATCTCGCCTCACCCCACCCACATGACAGCTCCAGAGATGACACTTGTTGGAGGCTCCGTGAATAGATGTCATTGACATGGACAATCTGTTTATTAGGACCTGTTACAACCAGCGAGTCATTTCATTCATAAACAATCAACTAACCCTCATCCTGGAATCCTTTTGACTAATTCAGGTCAGGTGTGATCCCGTGACCTCCAGGTGAGCAGAGGTGTATCCGATTTGCCACCCCCAGAGCCATCTGACCTCTGGCTTTTGAGTCCCCACGTTCCAGGATATTCCCTTCCCTGCCAGATCTCCAGCCACCCAACTCCATGCAGGTGCACAGATCTGAATCTGCAGCCACAGCAGCGCCTGCTGGTATGGGCGCAGCTGTTTCTTTTCATGAGCCTCTTTTGTGCAGTGACATATCTGAAAAAAAAAAAAGAGAGAGAGAGAGGAGGAGCATATTGGGTTTCAGGAGATGAACCAGCTGGCTTAAGACAGAGGAAGACGAAAAAGATGACATGGTCAATGGGACACTTTTCATGAGAATGTAGTTCCAAAAATCCAGATCCATGCAGGGTGTTGCCTGGGCTAATCTTGCCCCTAAGATAAGGATTAAGGAGATGCTGCCCATACAGATGTAAGCTTTGCAAATAGCCCCCTAAGTCTGGCATGTAGAGACAGCTTTGGGCGCTCAGACTCAGAATACTGTCGCGATAACCCTGGTTTCAAATTCACTTTGCGGTCTTTCTTGAATTTCTTTCCCCAGGTGCAGAGGAAAATGACCACAACAGCCTCTTACTCAACAACATCAGTGCTGACTGCTTGAGGACTTGGTTAGCTAAATTGGCAGTGGTGCCGACACGTGGCTTTTTGACCTTGTAATTGCAAATAGGGAGCTGTTTGTTTTCTCAGAAATGTCTAAAACATGGGGACAGGTATAAAGTTTCCACACAGCCAACTTCTTTGCTTCTTTCTGATCTAAACAAACTGCTTCCCACAGCTGGACCAAGAATTTCCTTCCACTCCCCTCTTTTTGAGCAGTCCCAAGCTTGGAGATTTCCAAGATGGAATTTGGCCATGTCTCATATGTGGCAAAATCTTAAACCGACACTTCTTGATGCCAGAAAAATAGCAGCTTGGCCCAGAAAGAAATCAAAGCTGCATTTCTATTAAGCAAGATTTATTAACATTGTAGAAAAGAGATCATTTTGTTAATGATCAAATATACGGGCTTCAACCAATTAAAGCTTTGAATCAAATAACCACAGATAGAATCCCTCACTGGAGCTAAAAATTGCAGCAAATGACATTTGAAATCTTTTTTCCCCTAACTATAGGAACTGAAGGTCAAAACAAGTCGTCAGTATAGCATTTGATCTTCTGAGCTCAAAGTGCGCTTGCTCCAAACTGCAGAGCCTTGAACTCAAATGGGACAATATCTGTTCTGCCCAAATTAGCTAAACAGAATTTGCCATGAAACTCCATAACCTAATGTCTGTAGCAATAAAAAACTGAGTCCTGGCCAAGCTATAGGGAAGGAAGTCAGGGGCTAGAATAAAGTAAGCTCCAAACAACCAACCTGGGTTCTTACCCTAATATCATCCATCATCCCTCAGTCTGGTTGGCCCTGTTGGTTAACAAATACTAATCAAGAGACCAAGGCCTCTGTGGGGCCTCGAGTTCTGCTCAAGTTTCACTCCAAGACCGATCTTTCCCTTTGTCGCACATCTTAAAAGCGCAAGTCCTTTCTCTTCAAGGAGCAAGCAGCCCATCAAAAGGGAGGGGGAAGGCGTTCCTGCTACGGCGCAACAGGATCAAGGGTTTCTCTGCTGAGCCAGGATGCAGGTTCAATACCCGGCCCAGCATAGCAGGTTAATGGATCCAGCATTGCCACAGCTGGGGTGTGGGTTGCAGCTGTGGCTTAGATCCGATCCCTGGCCAGGGAACTCCATATGCCCAGGGACAGTCCAAAAGAAAAAAAAAAAGGGAGGGGGCAGGATTGCTGCACCTTTGCTAAAACAACTTAAATCAAAGTTTTCACTATTGATTGGGAGCCCAGCATCATCAAAGAGGGGAAGGAGAGAAGGCTACTATGGATTCTAGAATAAAATATGGAGTGACTATCCCATTCAAAAGAGGCCCCAATTTTCATATTTTAATGTAATGAATATGCATTTTGTACCTAGCAATTATTCATGTTTAATGTCATAATAATAATCCCTTGCATTTTTATAGGGCTTTACAATTATAATATACTTTCACACATGTTAATATTTCTTACCTTAGTATGTGACAAGGCAGATATTATCATCCCCCCTTGCAGATTAAACAAGAAGAAACTGACGCTCAAAGAGCTCAAGTAATCTTCCCAATGTCCTGCTATGAAGCAATTAGAGAAACACCAGGTCCAATGTCAGGTGGTTACCCCTCCACACTAGCTCCTAGAGGAGTGGATTTTGACACTTGCCCCTGGAGAAATACCAAAAGGTTCAGAGCTGCCACTCTGATCAATCTCATATGTGCAGATGAAACACAAGAAGAAATACTGGTTTTCCTTCCCTGTCTCCACGCCCACCCCAGCCAAGCACAACCGTGTCCATATGACTACAACCAAAAGAACAAAACAGTCCACCACACTGATTCTTCTCACCAGCCACTTAAGGATCAGGGGCCCAAAAACTAAATAATTCTTGATGCTCCTCCTCCCTCACCTCACTCTCATACCTACTCCCTAGGGCTGGAAGGCCCTGGAGGGCAGGAACTGGGTCATATTTGCCTTGGGATGGTAGATAATTGGTAGATAGAGCTCATGTCACTTAGCAGCTATTTACTAACTAGTCACTCCTTGTTCATCTGGAAAAGTAAGCAAGTATCCTGGGGTAGAGCAAGGAGCATAGCATGGATCACCTTGCTTCTTCACGAATCACCATCCACCAGACTCCCAGAATGTAGACTCACCTCTGAGAGAACAGAAGAGACAGGATCCAAGGTCACAAGGACAAAGACAGGGGTCTATACACAAACATAGCATCTAAGCTTTGAACTGACCTACTATTTCCTGTCTGAAGGATTTTATACATGGACTAGCCCTTGCTACTGAACATCACGATGCATAAAGAGAATAAGGTTTAGACCCCACCCCGGGTGGAGGGGCGGGCATTGAAGGAAGCTGCTCATCCCTAAGGCAGATCCATGACTGGGACCAGCAGTACAGCACCTATTCTGACACTGAAAGAGGACAGGCACAGGTACAAGCTGCAAACCGGGGAAGGATGAGACAAGGAGTGTTAGGAGCGTCCATCAATGAAAGGAGGAATAGAAAATATGTGGCCCCGGGGAGTCTCTTCTTTGACCTGTCCACAGCAGATGTCACCAATGGACACAGCCCCCATTCCACCCAGCCAGGGATTCTGACCTTGCTTGACACCCCACTTCAAGGGGTCCCCATCATTCAGTTGGAATCAGCAAGCAAAATGTCACCTGTTTGCCATCCCTGCATTTACGACCATTTCCTCTTGCTGGAAATCACATTTCACGTATTAGAACTAAATCATGCTGCGTTCTCACACTTCCCTGATTCCAAGATTCCTGACATCAGCTCTGCAACCCAGTTCTGATCTCCTGGATTCTTGACCTCAACCCCCATTGCTGTCTGCTCCTTCTCAGTCCCCCAAACCCACCCTTAGACGCTGACCAGGGGTTCCAACCGGGGCCTGGTGACCCGCCCCCACTCCTGATTCCTGCGCCGCCTGGCAGCCTGCTTGTCATTCCTCTCCCAACTCAAATTCACCCAGCCACCAGCTGGGGCTCAGCACCAAGTCCCTTGACCAGGTCAAGATTCCATTCCACACGTACCAAACAGCAGCACAAGGTCCCTGAAGAGCTGAGATAAGCATGGCCCAGTGGGAAAATTCCAGACTAATAAAGGAGAAAGGGAGAGGCTAATTGATGGTCTACAAAACTTCCCTGGGCTATGGAGTTTATCTGGAGGCTGGGCCCCGTCTTTATCCCTTCGGAGAAAGTGAAAGATTCCAGTCCTGGCTTTTTCTGCTTTATGGTAAAGTTTCTGCCTTCGAGGTAAGGAGCAGATGTTTCCTAAGCTCCGAGGGATTTATCGGCCTTGTTCACACCTTCAACAGACAGTTCATTGCAGGTTTAATTTATACAGTTCTGTTTCACTGGTGGGACAATAACTCTGGCTCCATCCTAAGTCACAAAATGGCGGCAAACAAGAAAGCCAGGCTGCCCTTTGCCAGGCCTGCTCTGTGTCTCTGCCTGCTCCCTCCCCTCCAAGCGACTTCCTTGTACTGCAGTTCACATATTCTCCGAATCTAGACAATAAAGTCAATCTCAGATTTGCAACTTCCTGCCAAGAGAGGCTCTGGCACAGCAGGGAGCGTGTCAACTGGGAAGCTGGGGGGCTGGGTTCAAAGCGCACCTCTGCTGGCAAATTGCTTCCCCTCTCTGAGCCTCAGTTTATTCATCTGTGACCTGAGGAGGCTGAGCTTAATGATTTATTTATAAGACCCCTTCCAGCTCTGACATTCTGTTAAACTAGGGTTTTTCAGTAAAGGGAGGCTTTTGACTTCTGCTCAGGTGATACCCTCCAACTCCCCACAAGGCCCCTCCGCTGCTCCCCCACCCTTTAGGCTTAACCAGCAGAGGGGGAATCACTCCCAGCTGCTGGCAGCCTAATCCAGCTGCCATGTGGGGAGTTTTGTTACGCCTATTTCACAGTGGGTCATGTCAAGTCAACATGTATTTCCTAAGTGCCTCTGACAAGCCCAGAAAGAGGGTGGAGCTCCCTGGGACCTCAGTGACTTCATCTGTGAAATGAAAGGCTTATGATGCTTGCTGGGCCTCCAAGGTGCCTCCCAGCTCTGAAGTCCTGAGATTCAGGAATCCACGGGGGACGGGGGGGCCCCATCCCCGGGTGGCCCACTGCCAGCCCCACCCCTGACGTGGCCCGGGTCCAACTCCGTTCAAGCCTGTGCACCTGGGGCCACACGTGGGCAGAGTAACCCCAAATCCAGCTATAACCTCGTGGGAGACTCTGTGTGTGTGTGTGTTTGTGTGTGTGTGTGTGTGTGAGAGAGAGAGAGAGGCAAACACAGTCACACCTCTAACACTTCACCACGGCTCAGTCTCAGCCCTGCCCCCTCCCCAGTCCCTCCAGCCTCTGGGCTACACACCCTAGCGAGGGGGGGAGAGGCAGATTCTGGTCTAGATGGTGTGATTTGAAGAAAGTTTCCCACCCCCCACCCACCACACAATCTCTCTCACACAGACCTGCCTGAAATCCTCATCACAGGCACTCAGTTTCTTTGCATTCAAGCATCTTGCTTCCAGAAGTTTCCTGTTAAATGCAAGTGTGCACAAAAGGGTAGGGTGTCCTCAGCCTGGGGACTTCTTTTCCCAGGGCCACCCTCTCACCGCTAACAGGCGCCAGCTCCCGGGGCCGCCCCACAGCCCCCCAAAGCATCCGACAAACACAAGAAGAACTTCCCCCACCAGGAGAGAACCACGAAATTCAAGTTGAGGAAGGAAAAACTAAATAGGAATGAGGAGTGAACAGGCATTCTGCCTAACTTCCACCCGGATTTATTTTATGTCTTCCACACAGAGCGAGGGAAAGAGGATTGGAGAAGAAACGAGTTGGAGAACAGAGGGGTAAGGGATCCTGTAATAGTGATTTCCAAACCCACTGTGCTATTAGGGTTTTTAAGGAATAAAACTTCTCAGAAGGGTCGTGAAGCCCCATCGCTGTTTGTTTGGCTTGGCTCCGTGTACCTCTCCTTAGATTACTGCACATGTTTATTATTGAAATTGGAATGAAAAAAAAAAAATTTGAGTGGATACGTTTTGAGGGATAAGTGTAGATACACAGATGGAAACCGCAGAGAGAACGCATTCGGATTCACTCTCCACCCTCCCTTCAGACGCCAGAAGGAAACATGGCGTCACCCTGATTTCAGCCTGTGGTAAACGCTTCTGAAGAGAGAGTTGTTAAATCTGAAAGACGGCATGAAAAGAAACTGTGAAGACTGTTTCTTTTTTCTATAAATATTCTTAAAACCCAATCAGTTCCCATTTGCTGTAGATGGAATTGCACTTTCCCCCCTCCCCCAACAAAAAAATTCTCTGTTGAAGCCCTAATCCCAAGGTGATTATATTTGGGGACAGGAGGTAATGAAAGTTAAATGAGGTGATAAGGGTGGAGTCCTGATCTTATGGTGTTCTTTTGTGTTTTGTTTTTTGTTTGCTTTTTAGGGCCACCTCCATGGCAAATG
The DNA here is from genome assembly GCF_016906955.1 of Phacochoerus africanus. Classification (NCBI taxonomy): domain Eukaryota; kingdom Metazoa; phylum Chordata; class Mammalia; order Artiodactyla; family Suidae; genus Phacochoerus; species Phacochoerus africanus. Next base: position 187,285,482 of record NC_062546.1, on the reverse strand, counting down.
AGGTTCCCAGGCTAGGGGGCAAATTGGAGCTGCAGCCACCGGCCTAGACCACAGCCACAGCCACAGCCACGTCAGATCCAAGCCACGTCTGTGACCTATCTTATGGTGTCCTTCAAAGAGGGAGCAACACCAGAGATTTCTCCTTCTGTGCACGCACAAAAAGGAGGGTGCGTGAGGACACAGCGAGATGGCGGCCATTTCCAAGCCAGGAAGAGAGGTCTCACTAGAAACCAAATTTTCCAGAAGCTTGATCTTAGACTTCTAGCCTCCCAGAACTGTGAGACCATATGTGTCAGTTGCTTAAAGCCACCCAGTCTGTGGTCCCTTGTTTTGGCAGCCCCGGCTGACTAATATGTTTCTGCCTGAGGGCTGGGGATAAACAGTCAGCTAACAAATGAGGATTAACTCCTTTTCTAGATACTGGGTTTATGGCAAGAAATAGGACTATGTCCCCAGCAGGGGTGGGGCAACCTCCTCATAATACCACTATCAGTGGGTTCTAGAATCCACAGCTTATTTCCTGAACATGCAGCCTCCAGACCTACGTGGCTGCCTCCCTCAGAGCCGGTAGAAGCTGTGCTTGTTATCTGGCTGAGGAAGGCAGGGAGTGAACTTTCTCCCCCCTCCCCAGTGTTGCCTCGGCAGCTACAAGGCCATCGAGTCCAGATTTGACCTGTCAGGAGTAAAGAGAGCAATGCTGTGCAGAAATCAGAATCAGCCCTCATCCCTCATGAACAAACCCAAGGAGCCCAGGCAGCTAGGATGCGCCCGCAGACCTGAAACGGCTTCTGGAGCCAAAAAGGACCAGTGACAAGTCTGACGCCTCGGGGTAGGGACAAGGTCAACACAGTTACCCTCAGGAAGCCACAGGATGCAGAAAGAGGAAAATCAGGGATTTTCAAGGGAAATGTGGGCTAGTGTGGGGTTAAAGAAAGATATCAGACTGTGCCTGAAAGCTGGGACAACTTGCCTGTCTTCTGAACAAACACTGGTTAAAATTAAGAACAGAAATCTGTACTTGATAAAAAAAAAAAAATGTTTCAAAGCTTTGAAAGTGGAGGAGAAGGAAGTCAGGCGAGTTTTCTATTTTTGCCCAGTAAATATTTACATCAAAAAATTCCAAAGTGCGTCACTGTCAAAATAAGGCGACGTATGTATCCACTGGTACTAAGAAGGGCATATAAACTGGGGAGCCCTGGGGAGCTGGCAGAAGAGGGGGCTTGATCTGTAGAGTTTGCTGATTTCTATGTTGTAAATATTCCTGCCAAGGCTGATCTTAAGCTACCAAAATTTTCAAAATGAGCTTGCAAGATATCTGCCTGTTTATCCATGGCCCCTGGCAGGCCAGCATGACCTGGCTCTAATATACTTCCTCTAGAAGGCATACAGCCAGGTAGCAGGTGACAGGGCACAACAAGCTGGGAGGGCCAGAGGCCCAGTGAGCAGAAAGGGGAGGGCCCCAGAGGATGACGTCAAGAACAGGGGCTGATTTTTCTCTGTGGGATGTGTCACCTCACATGCATTAATGGAGGTTCACTGTCACGGTCACTTGGCTACCCTCCTCAGAGGGGACAAGTGCACTTCCATTCTTTGGGAAGCGCTACCCCATCTCCTGGAAAATGCAAAACCGCTACCCGGAGCCCAAGGGAAGAGGAGCAGCCACAAGAGGATCCCCTAACCCCACCCCACTTTGAAACTTCTAAAATGCCAACAAGAGTTCCTGTGGTGGCTCCACGGGTTACGAACCCAACTAGTATCCATGAGGATGCAGGTTCGATCCCTGTCCTTGCTCAATGGGTTAATGATCCAGTGTTGCTGTGAACTGCGGTGTAGTTCACAGATGTGGCTTGGAACCTACATTGCTGTGTCTGTAGTGTAGGCTGGCTGCTGCCTCTCCAATTTGACCCTTAGCCTGGGAACTTCCATATGCCACAGTTACACCCCTGAAAATCAAAAAACAAAATGAAATAAAATGCCAACAAGAACTCAAAAAACTAAAAATAGAACTATCATAAGATCCAGCAATCCCACTTCTGGGCATCCATCCATAGGGAATCATAATTCAAAAAGATACATACACCCCAGTGTTCATTACAGCACCATTTACAATAGCCAAGACAGGAAAGCAACCTAAAGGTCCATCAACAGAGGAGTGGATAAAGAAGATGTGGTACATATATACAATGGAATATTACTCAGCCATAAAAAAAGAATGAAACAATGCCATTTGCAGCAACACGGATGGACCTAGAAACTATCATACTAAATGAAATTAGAGTGAAAGACAAACATCATTTGATATCACCCATATGTGGAATTTTTTTTAAAGCATACAAATGAACTTTTTTGCAGAACAGAAACAGACTCACAGACTTTGAAAATCTTATGGTTACCAAAGTGGGCAGGTGAGGGGGAGAGAGGGGGAGGGATGGACAGGGGGTTCAGGATTGGCATAGGCTCACTGAGGTATATGGAATGATTGGTCAACCGGGACCTGCTGTATCGTACAGAGACCTCTACCCAGGGTTCTGTGATAATCCATGTGGGAAAAGAATCTGAGAAAGAATGGATATGTGTGTATGTATGACTGTGTCACTTTGTTGTGCAGCAGAAATGATCACAGCCTTGTAAATTAACGATACTTCAATAAAACTTCCAACTAAAAGGAAAAAAAAAAGGGAAGGAAGAGAGGGAGTTCAACTTAGAAAAGATCTTGACCAATCATTGAGAAACCAATCAAACCCAACTTTCCCAAGGACCCTAAGAAAAATGCCTATTTCTCCTGGAAAGGGAAGAAGAGGAAAAGAATTCCTGAAATCCATTTTCGGACATGTTCTGAGTGTGTCCTCATGTTCCTCCCCCCAACTCCGTCACCCTGACCCCCAGCACAACACAACAGGACAGGAGCAATTCTAATTCCATCACTCACCTACCCCTGACCTTCTGTAGATGGTTCTGATGGGCCGACCCACCCTCTAGACACTCATGAAGAATCCACTTAGAACTTCTCTCTAGAGTCTAATCTTTAAATGAACTACAAACATATACTTTTATTTCTAAAACAAAACCAAAAGCAGAAGCCAGGTCTGGGGTTTATTCCACTCTGGCTTGCCTTCCAGGACCTGGCACTAGGGCTCCATGCTTGGTCAGTGTTCAATACATCCTCCTCCTATTTAATTCTTCCTCTGGAACTCCCTAGGGGCTTCTCTCTGAGGATTTATGCCAGTTACCTCCAGGGGGTTATGACAATCTACTCTTTGGCCCATGAGTCAGAGAACTGGGCAGAATGTGAGCTGGCACCAGTCAGCTTCAAATAATACCCAACGACTGTAGATTATAACTAAAGAATAGAATACAATTTAAATTGTATACAATTACATACAATTTAAAGTTTCTTGTCATATATATGCAAGTTATCCATTTTAAAGTACACGTAGATAATATACTTAAACAGTGTATATGTAAGAAGATACGGCCAGTATGAATGATGCATAGATTTCCAGCAGCCCTCTGGTTGTGCTTCTAGCTGAAAACTCCAGCATTTCCTTGCACCAAAGAAATCACAGCTAAAGCCATTGAGTGGGAACGACCAAAGGAGAAAGGGTGACCTCTGCTGGTGAAATGAAGTCTTTATAACCTGGTTCTTTTCCCCACCTCTGCACAGAAAAAAGTGAGCAGAGCTGGGAGGTGGTAAGCATGGGACAGGGCCTCCCCTAAACAAATGACCATTTTTCCACCTTTGTCCCTCTTACAGTCTCTTCAGCAAAAGACCATTGGTTTAAGAACACTTTAATGATGTGTAGAAGTGAGATTCCATTGGGTTTTTACTGCTTAACAATTATTCTCTAGAAAAAAAATGAATGCTTTTATTCAATCATTTGTTTTCTTTCTTTTTCTTTTCTTTTTTAAATACCTCATTAATGAAAGGAAGAATTCGCAGTCGATTTTGAAATGTAGGTAGGATCAGTGAAAAAAGTGCAGTCCCCAAATGTCCCATTAAGGTTTACATTTATTTGTCAGATAAATGCACATTTTAGGAAGTAAAAATTAAACATTTTCAAATAGCACCTACATTTTCCAATGCAGTGTTTTAGGAAAAACGTGAAATAAGTGACTTTGCTTTAAAACTCAAAAATGCTCAAAACCAAATCATTTCCATAGCACCCTCGGTTATACTGCTCAGTTTCGCCCCTCCGCGGATCTTTCATCACCTATGAAGAGCAAAAAGCCTGCGTTGTTGCTACTGGCTTTCTAAAAGTCTTCGACTCTGAGTCAGACTTTCCCTGATCATAGACACCACTTTGGTCTTTCGCTTTGCCAAGTTTAAAGGAAAATACTTCAAGTTTTCCAGAGAAAGGCTGGGCAGGAGCTTTTAAAACTCCTCATTTTTTAAATTGTCTCATGCTGCTGCACCTGTAAGTATTATGGAGGTGTAATCAGGCTGGTTGGGGGAGGAAAAGAAAAGGGGACACACCCGAGAGCAGACTCAGAGCCCCATTCAGAATTACATAAGCTGGATTAAATTGGGGGGAATCATCTATCTTTGGGGAACCATGATAATACGAGACATCAGTATCCAGCATAAGAGAACACATGCATTATCCTTAGCAATAAAACTGAATGTTCGCATTAACTAAGGTGTTTATTTAAATGCGTGTTTACATGCCTTACATAAGCCCAAAACTGGGTCTTTGTCAGGCGCTTCTCTTAAGCCAGTGCGCTTCACTCAGGCTGATGAGACGCCAGACTCTTTCAGTCAACACCTCTTTGGCAATCTGGCAGAGAGGACTGAGAAGGGGAAGGAGTAAACTTAATATTAATTGGTTGGGCTGCTGTCCTGGACCCAGACTGGAGTGAGAGAGAAGAAGAATGGTAGAAGCAGTTGGGATAGGCTTTCATTCTCAGCACGTGATGTGACCCCTGTTCCCCCTTGTTTTTTTTATAGCATATAATGCAGGTATTCATTCTTTTCGAAGAATACGAAAGAGATCTAAATTCCTGAAGGCAACATTTTTTGTCTCGTTTTATGAAAAAGAAAAAGAAAAAAATGTAGATACCGAATTAAACGAGTGAATACTAAACGTTAGCGTTTATTTAAATGCTAGTATGCATTTGAGATTTGTTTTCTTTTGGTTTTTAGGGCCACACCCGCAGCATATGGAAGTTTCCAGGCTAGGGGTCCAATCAGAGCTGCAGCTGCCAGCCTACACCACAGCCACAGCAATGTGGGATCCAAGACGCACCTGCAACTTACAACACAGCTCACCATAACACCGGATCCTTAACCCACTGAGCAAGACTAGGGATCAAACCTGCAACCTCATGGTTCCTAGTCCGGAGTCTTTTCTGCTGTGCCACAGCGGGGAACTCATAAGATTTTTAAAATAGGAGTTCCCTTGGTGGCGCAGCAGAAATGACTCCGAGTAGCATCCACGAGGTTGCAGGTTCCATCCCTGGCCTCACTCAGTGGGTCGGGGATCCAGTGTTGCCATGAGCTTCAGTGTAGGTCCCAGACACAGCTCAGATCTTGTATGGCTATGGCTGTGGCATAGGCTGACAGCTCCAGTTCCAATTCGACCCCTAGCCTGGGAATGTCCATATGCCATGAGTATGGCCCTAAGAGAAAAACAAAAACAAACACCCAAAAAAGCAAGATTTTTAAAATAAACATAAGACTAAAAACTCAAGTAGCTGGATCTAATATTAATGACAAGAACTATTAATAATGAAAGAAATATACTCCCAAAACTATTCATGTATTTTTTTCTTAACAAAAGAACTCTTTACCCGTGTATTTATTATCGTGAGCACTCAACAGGCAACTCACAATTAAGTAGATCTCTACAAGCACTCAAGTCATTTCTCTCCTTGGACTGATACTTATTAAGCACCTGCTGTATATTTCACACTCTGCCAGGCATTTGGGTGACACCGGCTAAAAAGTCAGATCTCTTCCTAGCCTCTCTGGAGTTTCACACTATCATACAGGAGCCAGACATCAATCAACTATTCACACCAGTAAATATAAAATTACAGCAGTGATAAGCGCTACAACCTAGAGGTAGAGGGTGCTAGTAGAGAACTGTTTCTCTTAAAATAAGAAAATCGTTTTAAATATCCGTCTGCATAGCAGCCGAATCCGACATCGTTGAATTCTGGCCTAGGGCAGAGAGAGCTCAAATCAAAGAACCAAAATCAACATTTTAGAGGCACAACATGACCAAGCAAACTCTAAGGTATTTGGCCCAAAAGGTGCCTGGTTCCATTTAAACATATTTGTTCAGCATCTATGCTGCCTAAAGCAGTGCTCCTCAAACTTTAACATGCACGGATTCAGAGTCTGTGTTTGAACAATCAGGAGGTTCAGGGTGGGGCCTAAGAGTCTGCATTTCTAACAAGCCCCCAAGTGATGTTGATACTTGTGGTCCATTGATCAGACATATTCTGAGTAGCTCCAGTTCAGGCCAAGATGCTGAACTAGCCTGACTGCTGCATCCTCACCCCCACTGCTCCGTCCCCACCAACCCCACAAAAAGAGAAAAGAGGAGAACAATGTGAGAATCTTCTGAGTTTACTGGGGCTATTTTGGACAGGTGTTTGTGGAATGGCAGGTTTTGTCCTGCAGCCAAGTCCAGCAAGGTTGTGGGACGATGAAATAGAAGAATTGGTGGAATTCTGCTCCTGGTTCTTCCAACCCTCCCTTCAACAGCTTAGGGCAAATGGTGCCTGAGCATCTCCTGCTAAGATAGAACTCTGGCACTTATGGCCTCAGAAGCAGCAGAAAAACCAAGGGAAAGCAAATGACCCTCAGAAGTTATTTCCATATCCCTTCTCCAGCAACCAGCCAGGGGTGGAGAATTAAATCTAGTTTGGTGACGGGTCTCAAACTTGGCTGCACATTGAAATCACCTGAGGAGCTTTAAAAGCACTGCTACTTGGAGTTCACCCTGCGGTTCAGCGGGTTAAGAATCCGACTACAGCAGCTTGGGTCACTGCAGAGGTGAGGGTTCGATCCCCAGACCGGTGCAGTGGGTTACAGCTGTGGCTTGGATTCAGTCCCTGGCCCAGGAACTTCCGTGTGCTTCAGTTGAGGCCATAAAGAGAAAATAAAAATAGCAAATAAAAAAATAAAAGCACTGGTACTTGGAGTCTACCTCCATGGATTCCAATGAAATTGATCCAGAGCATGGCCTGGGCAGCAGGACTTTGAAAAACCTCAAGGTACAGCCAAGACCCAGCACCACAGAATTCTGAGTCTCTTGTGAATATACTTCTCTAGGGGTCAAAAGATGAAGACCTGCCCAAAAGTGTGGTTTTGGGGGTAAGGAGCAATTGGATGTAGTTTTCTGAAGTCAGAGCTCTAGTCCCTGAAGCTCATCTATCTATCCCTAGTCCCCTGAATTCACTGGGGTTGACTGGGTCTGCCTTTCCCCATATGCACTGCATGACTGAGTAGCCAGTGTCCTAGAAAAAAAACAAACACACAAAATAAGAAGATATTTGAAGGATCCAGTCCTGTCAAGTGAGAATAATCTCCTAGATTACAGATTCCAACAGAAGCAGATATATTAAAACATATGAGTCAAGCATATTTAATCAGCCTGATATAGCCTATATTCTGTGTCCTGTAAAAAATACGAGAAAGAATAATAATAAGCAAGAACACATAAAAAGAATTAAACAGAAATATTAGTAAGAAAACTATAATAACAGAAATAAAGAGAGAACAGAACAGACACTGCCTAAAAATAATTGGTGGATTGGGAGACCAGAAAGGAGAAGAAAAGAAAAAAGAAATAGACAATACAAAAGAAAAGCTAAAAGATGAGGAAGATAACCAGAGGTACTAACATCTAGATAATATTAAATCCACTGGAAAGGAAAAAACATTTGAGGACATAATGGAGATCACTTTTTCTTCCACATTAAAAATTTTATATATACATATATAAGTACATATATGTGCGTGTGTGTGTATTCCAGAAAATGTAAAACACATACACGCATAATAAAATTTAAGAATCTTTATAAAGTTATAAAAGTGTATCATTGAAAGAGTAGATCACATACAAAAGAACAAGAATCAAATTGACATCGGCAATATTAAATGCAAAAAAAAAAGATGGAGTAATGCTTTCACAGAACTGAAGGAAATAGAAAGCAGAATCTAATACTTCCTATTCAACCAAACCTAACATTTATATTCAAATATTATAGCCAAATTAAAAATACTCCCAAGCAAACGAAATATGCTGCAGAAAAATGTGCGTTATAAACAGTTTTGATTGAAGTACTATGGGAGAGAAAAATCTAGGAGATCCTACAAGATATTTGCAGAACAAGGATGTACAAATAACTGGATAAAATTTCTTATTGCTTAAAAAGGAGAAAGCAAGCTAAGGTCAAAGAAAAGGGAAATTACTTCTATAACAGTCTAGAATTAAAGCCTAGGTTATATCAACATGATAGGAGAAGGTGGAGGAAAGGGAAAGGAATCCTGACTTTTCGTCTTAGGCAGAATCAGGGAGATACAGATACATCGTTAGAAATAAAAGTAAGGAAGAGAAATAGAAAGTATTATAAAAATGACACAAGCTGAGAAATTAGGATGATAAAAGTAGGTCCACGTGTGTCACTTATTTTAACAAATGTAGATGGACTGAGCTCACCAGTCAAAGATAAGGGCTGACAGATTGGATTTATTTATTTTTTTAAATTCTGATAAGTGCTATTTGCAAGAGACATACTTCAAACATCAAGATATGCAAAGTGAAAGCAAAAGAATGGAAAAAGACACATTAGGCAAATATGAACCAAAAGGAAGCTGACTTAGCTGTATTAATTCCAGAAAAGATAGTCTTTCAGGAAAGAGTGTATTAGGAATAGAGAGAGTTTCCTAGATCACAGCCATTCCTCTCCCAGGTATACATCCAGGAGAAAACTGTGCAACCAGTGATGCACACAGACTCTAAAGTGGCTCCCAATATCCCTGCCTCCTGGTACTTCTTCCTCTGGGCAACGTCCTCCCCTTGAGTGGGGGCAGGACCCACATGTGCTCTGAACCAAGAGAATACGGCAAAGATGATGGGATGTCACTTCTGTGATTATGTTACTTAGGATTGTAGCATTCGTCAGTTTGGCAGACATTCTCCCTTGCTGGCTTTGATGAAGCAACGCTGCTGGGGGGAGCTAGGGTGACCTCTGGGTGACAACGAGCAAGACACTGAGGGCCCTCAGTCCGACAACCTGCAAGGATCTGAATCCTGCCAGCAACCCTGTGAGCTTAAAAGTGAAGCCTTCCTGACTCAAGCCCTGAGATTAGTCCTCAGCCCTGGACAACTCTTTGACTGCAGATGAGTGAGAACTGGAAGCAGAAGACCCAGCTAAGCCACACCTGGGCTTTCAACTCACAGAAACTATGAGATAACTGTGTGTTATTTTAAGCCACTCGCTTGCTGGTGATACCGTCACACAGCAATAGATAACTACTACAACAAGAGACATAAACAAGAATGTCAGCAGTAAAGCAAAACAATTTTTAAAAATCTGGATACAGCCAAATCCCCATCTGTAGGAGAAAGGATGAATAAACTGTGTCATATTAACCTGCTAGAATATTACCCTCACAGCCAGATGTCACAATATGGATAAAGCATAACAATATGAAACTAAGTGGGAAAAAAAATCCCCCAAAGATTACCTCAGCATGATACCCTTTTATATAATTATGAACAATTAAATTGATTTACTTCAAGCTAATTGTTTAAATCAAAAGCATATTTATACAATTAAACATATAACTGATAATATTAGAGTTCGTGTAAAGTTATGCATAAACTTACCACACGATCCAACAATACCACTGCTAGGTATTTATTCAAAAGAAATGAAAACATATAACCCACAAAAACCTAAATGTGAATGTTTATAGCAACTTTATCCATAATTGCCAAGGAGTGGAAACAACCCTAATGTCCACTAAAATGGCAGTACACGTACACACTCAGCAGCACATCGTGCACACAACAACGTGGGTGAATCGTGAATGCATTACACTTGGCGAAAGAAGCCAGCGTCAAGAGACGACATACTCTCTGTGATTCCACATAAATGATTTTCTGGAAGAGGCAGAACTATGGAGATAAGGAACGGATCCCTGGTTGCCAAGGACTGGTGGCAGAGAGAAGGAATTGACCACAAAGAAGCACAGAGAATTTTTGGAGTCAGGGAGTTGTTGTACATGTTGATTTGGGTGGTGGTTATAAAACGGTATTCATTTGTCAGAACTCATAAAATGATACACCAAAAGGGGTGACTGAACCAGGTCCTTCATTCTATGTCCTCCAGCCCTTCCTTCCTACCTCCTATAAGAAGAGCAAAATGAGAAATTGTGTTTTTGGAACTATGACTATTAAAATTATTATAGAGAATGACTTTGAAAGGGGACTAGAGGAAGAGGAGAGCCTCGGCAATCAAAGTGACATACCTATAAGGAGGCAGGAGAATAAAGGAGTAAACACGGCTTTCTTTGCCTGTGGATAGGGGATGCTTCTGCCTTTTTTTTTTTTTTTTTTTTTTTTTTTACAACAGTAAACCTTTGCTCAAGGCAGGGAGTTACTGTGTCTTTGTTCAACTACCAACAATACGGGGGCTGCCTCCCCAAAATGGCAGCCCTATTTGGTCCATATCTGCTTGGCCTTGGAATGCTCCAATAAATGGCCCATTAGCAGCCCACAAAGAGATTAAGAAACAATTCCATTTAAGCGAATGCTCATTTAACAAAATGATCCTTGAATCCAAATGTTCTGCTTGTGCTATCTTTTATGAACCAAAGGAGCAGGAGTTTTGAGGTCACAGTCAGCCTGACCATATTTTGTTCTTATCTCTCTATTTTCTACCCTGTAATGAAATTTAAATAGCTCGCTATCACTAAGTAAATAACTGGCGCGGTAACAGCCTTCTGGAAGCTTTTAATTGTGTCAAACCAGCTCTTCAGTTCTAAACATTCCTTACGACCAAATGATATTTAGAGCTTTGGGTATCTTCTTAGCAGATGGAGATAGGAACACAAAATGGAATAAGAAAGCTGAAACTCCCCATTAATCAGGGTAGTGCGCCTTTATTCAAAGATCATAAAATGCCTGAAGCAAAGTCTTTTATTTGGTGGGGGGGAAAGGGGAGGGTCTGACTGAGAAGCAGAAAGTCTGGACTTTGGTCCCTTTTGGGCTCCTGGCCAGCTGCATGATGTGGGACAGGCACTCAGTAATCTCCTTGGACCTCATTTTCCTCCTGTGTACACCTGAATCTGCAGTCAGGGTGTCCCCTGCCCCACTGTCCCTGGTCTAGTGCTCTGATGGGTAATAGGCTAACCCTAAAGTTCCAGAATGGGAACTCTCCATTCACCGCTACAGCTATATGTCTGGAGGTCCCCTTTGGTCTCACGGGGTTTTAGGATGTTGTAGAGAAGCGCTCCCACAGGGTGGCCAAATTATGTGGCATGCAAGACAGACTCCGGGCTACTGCTGCCAGCCCACTGTAACCCAAGATAAAGGGTTACCCTAGACAAATATTTCCGTGAGCAGGGGACAAATGGAAACACCAGGTGAAACAAATCAAACGGATTTCCTCACTGCAGGACTTTGCAGCACCTTTGTTTGGGCATGGGCTTTGAGACTTTCCTAAAGGGGGATATGGAAGGGTTTGGCCAAAGCATCCCTTTTTCAAACACCACCACTCAGGACCGGAATGCCAGGTCCAAATTTAGGATACTGTCTGTCGATTTTGTACCCCTTATCTTCTTCTGCGAAATACTCAACCCTGGATGCAAAATAGTGGTGGTGGGGGGAAATCATTCTTAGAGACTGACCTTTAATTGATCTGAGGGGCGGGGCCTGAGTAGAGACAAGTGTTAATTTCGGCTCCCCTAGAGATTCTAACTGCTGCTCACTCTGGGAACCCGGGGAAGGTGTCACCTTTCTCATGCCTATAGTGGAGCATTAAAGAGGGAGCCCATCCTCACCGCTAGGTCAGCACTGGAGATCAAAGCCAAAGAAGGGTTCATCTCTCCCCCTAGAATCTAAACCTGCTGGGAGAATCTCCTTGGGAAATTATGAATGAGTAATGCACCCTCTCTTAGCAGTCACTTACTCATTTGGGATTCTAGCCCTAATCATCTCTTTTAAAACCCTGTGGATTTTTCCTTTTAAAATGGAAATAACTTTACTGATTTTTCTGGATATGCTGCATATTGGCCAGAGGAGGGGGGCACATAACAGTGTAAAGCAAAAAATAAACAATTGTTCTTTTTCTTTTTTTATGGCTGCACCTGTAGCACATGGAAGTTTCTGAGCTAGGAGTCGAATTGGAGCTGCAGCAGGTGGCCTACACCACAGCTACAAAACACCAGATACAAGCTGCATCTGTGACCTACACTGCGGCTCAGGAGAATGCCAGATCTTTAACTCACTAAGCAAGGCCAGGGATCAAACCCACCTTCTCATGGACACTGTCAGGTTTTAACCTGCTGAGCCATAATGGGAACTCCAAAAAATAAAGAATTGTTCTTACACATCCCCCTAGACTGAGCATTCTAGACCTTTATAAGTTTTTAACATTGTTTTGTAATCTGATATTTTACTTATCAATATTCAATATGTCTTTCCATCCCAATATATGGATTGAATATGTATTTATTCACTCTCTCTCTCTCCCTTTTTTTTTTTTTTGGCTTTTTTGTCTCTTTAGGACTGAACCCTCGACATATGGAGGTTCCCAGGCTAGGGATCCAATTAGAACTGTAGCCGCTGGCCACAGCCACAGCAATGGCAGATCCGAGCTGCATCTGCCACCTACACCACAGCTCATGGCAACACTGGATCCTTAACCCACTGAGTGAGGCCAGGGATCAAGCCCGAATCCTCATGGATGCTGGTTAGGTTCACTAACCCCTGAGCTACCATGGGAACTCCTAGTTCACTCTCTCTTGAGTATCTTTTTACCCCAATAGAAATAAAACTGCACCATCATTTTTAATGGTCCTATCATATTCTGGGTATACGATAAATTATTTACTCAATCCCTGTTTTATCTACTCCAGTCTTTGCCATAAATGAAGGGATAGATGTCTTTGCATGAGCATCTCACTGGTTCCTGAGAATAAATTCTTCGTAGGGGAATCGCTCCATCCAAATCCCCAGCGAGACCCCACTCCGCTAGACCTCCAGGTCCATTTACTCATCCGGGAAAGCTACCCTCCCTCTCATTTCCCCATCCCTACCCCCTCCAGTCTTCTCCACTCTCTGGCCTTGTTCAGAAAGTATTTTCTGGCTGCTTTTGGGCCAAGTTGGCAACATCTGGATTTGTTCTGTTTGTCTTTTTAGGCCACACCTGCAGTATAGGGAAGTTCCCAGACTAGGGACTGAATTGGAGCTGTAGCTGCTGGCCTATGCCGCAGCCACAACAATGCGTGATCCGAGCCACATCTGTGACCTACACCACAGCTCAAGGCAGCGTGGGATCCTTAACCCACTGAACAAGGCCAGGGATCTAACCCTCATGGATACTCCTAAACTAGGAATTTAGGTTAACACAGACCAAGAGCCTTCAAAGCTCTAAGTAAGTACAAAGTACTTAACTCCTGAAGACTTAAGGACTGCAGGACCCATCCTACATCAATTGAATGCAAATCAAACACTTTAATTAAGCTAAGTCCTCACTAGATTGGCGGGATTACATACCCACGAAACTTTTAGTTAACAGCTAAATGCCCTAATCAACTGGCTTCAATCTAGTCTACTAGTCAGCTTCGTTTCTGCTGAGCCAAGGTGGGAAAGCCAAGCTTTCTTTCTTAAGGCCAATATTTCACTTTAAAAAGCCTTCTCGGTTCTGTGCAAACCTCCCCTCTCCTTGGACCAGCCTGGCTCAGCTCAGGCTGGCCGTCTCATCCCCCAGCAGAGGTCACCAAATCCTCTTATAAGGAACCAGCAAGGAGGCAATAAGCAGAGGTGGACCACTCTAGAAAGCCTCCCCCTACACCCCCATGGCCCCGCCTGTACCTGCCTCAGAGCAGCACTTGTCACCCTGTGTTATCCTTGTTTGCGCATCAGTATCCTTTCTGAACACTGAACACCAAGTCGCCATCCCCTTCCTTCCTGTGCCTCCTCACTTCGGCACCTCACCTGCCTGGGACGGCACCGTCACAGCTAACTCAATGTCTGCTGTTAAAGGGCCACATTTGGGAGTTCCTGTCGTGGCTCAGTGGTTAACGAATTTAACTAGAAACCATGAGGTTTTGCGGGTTCAATCCCTGGCCTCACTCAGTGGGTTAAGGATCCGGCATTGCTGTGAGCTGTGGTGTAGGTCACAGACACGGCTTGGATCCCACGTTGCTGTGGCTCTGGAGCTGGCCAGCATTTGTAGCTCTGATTTGACCCCTAGCCTAGGAGCCTCCATATGCTGTGGGTGCGGCCCTAAAAAAGACAAAAAACGAAACAAACAAAAAAAAAGGCCACATTTTTCCAGGATAAACCCAGAGCTATTACTATTAGTAGTAACTCTGACCCACCTCTTACCTTTTGCCAGAAAAGACACAGCCTCAAGCCCATGCCTGGGCTTGACTCACACGACCTCGCCACTAAAACATGGAAAACCACCTGGAATCCAAAGGATTCCAAGAAAAAGCTCAGCTTTTCTTTTTCTTGTTTCTCCACCCCAGCACCCTAACCCAGCCTGGCCCTCTCCATGCCAGCCCGGCTCCTGGCAGTAAGTGGCCCCTTGTGATCTGTTCCCGCCAGCTCTACTTAGTGACTTGCCATGATTCACAAGTTCATTTATTCAACGAGTATTTGCAGGTGGCAATGCTGGTAAGGTAGATGGACAGAATCCCAGGTTTCAAGGAGGTTACATTTCAGGGACACTCAAAACCGGTAAGCTAACCAATAAAATAATTATGAATTTTGATAGATACTTTGAAGGAAACAAAAGGAGGCTAGAGTGAAGCATTAGATCTGTAGTATGGAGCATCGTCAAGGAGGGTGACGGGGAAAGGCTTGCCAGAGGAGGTGAGATTTAACCTGGGGGAGTCCGCTCCCCCCAACCCCATCCCCACCCCATGCCCCACCCCCCCACGCCGGCAGTGGTCCTGGAGGGGAGCATCCCTCCTGGACAAGGAACAGCACCCTTGGGCCACCCTCAGGTGGGAAAGGGCAAAGGGCACAGCATGTTTAAGGCCTGAGCCTGGTGAATGAGGAGGAGAGAGACTGGAGGTGAGCTAAGGGGAAAGGCAGGTGTGTAGCGGGGATAATTAGGTGCCTGAGTTCTAAACTACCTGTCAACATTCAGAGTCCTGTTGGTTATCAGAGTGAAGTTATCTGGATTCAAAATTATTAAACAACTCAGGGTTTTGTGGGTTTTTTTACATCTCCCGTAAACAACAAAATTATTTTCTTGGACTCTTCAAAGTATCTCAAACTATGATCATGTCAAGAGAACCCACCAGGAGAGAATAAAATTGGGACAATACATTGAAAGAGTCCATGAAAATTCTCTGAAACTCGACTTTTAATGTGCTTTCCATTTCTTTTAATTAAAGAAATAAAGCATATCTACCTGTGTCATCTCAGTATTTTTTTTTCTTTCTAGTTTTCACTTTTTAATTAAAAGACCTTCCCAGATTCCTCAGCCTTGGGAGAAAGATGCACAAGGGAGTAACGCAGGAAAGAGCCGTTTTATACTGTTCCGGAAATAGGACTGTGGATCCTCCTCTCCCTCCCTAAATGGTGTTTAAACCTTCCACCTTCAGTTCCTGCACCTATTTCTGCTCCAGTTGGGGGGGGGGGGAGTTGACAGGGGGCGTGGCGTGGCGTGGCGTGGTGGGGGCGGGGCGGGGCTTATTTCTGCTCCAATGCGGGGAGGGGCACCCACTTCGGTCCTTGGCGTCTCTCCATCAGGATATTTTTGCCTCCATGCTCACGTTTATTTGTCTGGCCCCAAAGTTAGAACCGACCCACGCAAGTGTTGGTGTGAATAGGGCTTGAGGCCAAAGGAGTGCATGAATGGGGAGCTGGTTTTTGCCAGAGACAAGGGAGGGTCACACTGGCTAATCCAAGCACGTCTTATTGGGAAGTATGACAACAGCTTCCCACACAAAGTCTTGCTTATTGGGGGCTGTATGTGAATAAAACCCACATTGAATCGTTCTGAGTGCTGCTTATAATACCCTGCCTCTCAGCAAGCACACCTTCAACTACTGGGCTTCAGAAAGCTGCCTTTGCGGGTTTCTGAAAGTAACCGTGAAGGAGCGAGCGTCTTGGCAGTGGAGAAGGCAACGTTCTACCACGAATTGCTAAGATTAACATCACCCCGCCAGACCTTTTATTCTTACCTTGAAAAATAATTCCACAAACAAGTCTTTTTCAAACAATTCACTTTGCAAACACCTAACAGAGTCTTAGAGGATTTGCATCATTGCCAGGAACCCATGTGAAAACAAAGAAAAGCAAGACATCATAAATGACCTTCAAAAATGTTTACTGATTAAGGGTTTATTGAAAAGTTCTTATCAACGAATGTGGGGGTGAGGGTGGATGAGGGGGATTTTAGTGCGAAGGCTGTCAAGCAGCACCACAAGGTTTTTGGAGGAGAGGTGCAAAATGCCAGGAGTTAAAGGAGGAAAACATCCCACTCTACTGTGAGGATCAGGCATATAGCTTCACAGAGGAATTGTCCCTAAATTCTGTTCAGCCTCTTACGCCTCAGGACTGAGGAAGGTTCTGAGAGAGTCTGGGCTTAGCCAGAGTGAACTTTTCTTACCACTTAAATTAGAAGGAAACCTGTTGTGGCTCAGCGGAAACGAATCTGACTAGCATCCATGGACAATGCAGGTTCGATCCCTGGCCTCGCTCAGTGGGTTGAGGATCCAGCGTTGCCTAGAGCTGTGATGTAGGTTGAAGACACGACTTCGATCTGGTGTTGCTGAGGCTGTGGTGTAGGCAGGTAGCTGTGGCTCTGATTCAACCCCTGGGAACTTCCATATGCCACGAGTGTGGCCCTAAAAAATAAAAAAATAAATAAGACAAAAAAAAAAGTACAAGGAGGAGTTCGCATCATGGCAGGAAACTAAACTGACTAGGAACCACGAGGTTGTGGATTCGATCCCTGGCCTTGCTCAGTGGGTTGAGGATCTGGCATTGCCGTGAGCTGTGGGGTAGTTTGCAGACATGGCTTGGATTCTGTGTTGCTGTGGCTGTGGTGCAGGCCAGCAGCCATAGCTCCAATTGGACCCCTAGACTAGGAACCTCCATATGCCAAGGGTACAGCACTAAAAAGACAAAAAAGAAAAAAGAAAAAAAAGATATCTCAAGTTAATGACTTTAGTGCTTATCTATGTATGGAAAGATGAAAGAATCTGGGGTCACTGAAATTCTTCTTTAGATATGCATCTTAACTATCCAGGAGCTCATGTATCTAAAACACAGAATGCTTCATCCCGAATTCTTTCAGGGCACACTCTAGGTCAGCAATGACAGCAGCTAATGACTTGATCCTTGTAAAACTGTAATGGTGGCGACATTTTTTGGCTTATAGTAAGAAAGCGCATAAAAATAGAACCACACTACGGCTAATGGGAAAAGATGTTCTTTCCAATAAAACAAAGCCCCTTTTAGGCCAGGAGCATCGCACATGTTGCATACACCTGGATAACTTTCCCAGTCCATACCCCTAGCAGACATCATAAATCAGTCATGACACTCATTCTCACCAAGCCCAAATGTTGCCCCAGAATCCCTCTCAACATAAGATTCCAGGAACTCAAAAAAAAAAAAAAAAAAGTGGCGGGGGGGGGGGGGGGCGGTTCCCATGATGGCCAGTGGAAATGAATCCAACCAGGAACCATGCGATTGTGGGTTCGATCCCTGCCTGGCTCAGTGGGTTAACGATTTGGCCTTGCCGTGAGCTGTGATGTAGTTCGCAGACATAGCTCGGATCCCGAGTTGCTGTGGCTGTGGTGTAGGTGGCAGCTGTAGCTCCCATTAGACCCCTAGCCTGGGAACCTCCATATGCTGCATGTGTGGCCCTAAAAAGCAAAAAAAAAAAAAAAAGACTCCAGGAACTCGCTACCAATCAGAAGCGATGAAATAGATTTCATCTAAGGGCCATCTCTGTCCTCAGCTTTGCAGCATTTCGCTGTAGCGGGGACTGGTCTTCCTACGAAAAGAACAATGGGACAGGTAGCCATTAGAGTATTGAGGTGTTTCCTCGTGGCCTTTGGCATTGACTGGCATCGTCACTGCTGTGGCTCAGGTTCGATCCCTGGCCTGGGAACTTCTACATGCCGTGGGAAGAGGAAAAAAAAAAGCGATTAAAATCTTTAGTCCTGCAAATAACCTTACAGAGACTAGGTAGGCAAATCACTAGGATGGCTACATCTTAAACGAAATGAATGTGTTTAGCTGCAATTTTCCAGGGCTTGCTGAATAAATAATAATAGTAACTTTTTGTTGACTCAAGTTTGAGTTTTAAAGCAGGTACAAATGCAGTTGACCTTGAACAACATGGGGGTTTGAGGTGCCGACTCTCTGCGCAGTCGAAAATTTGAATATAGCTTATAGTTGGTTCTCCATATAAGTGGTTCCTCCATATCTGAGGTTTCTCATCCAAGGTCACAACAGTGGGTTGTGTAGTACTATCATATTTACTATAGAAAAAAATCCACATCTAAGTGGACCAGTGTGGCTCAAATTAGCCTTGTGCAAAGGTCAGCCGTATATCAAGATTCCACCTTTCAATGTAGTTAACTTGGAAGGTGTCAAGTCGCTTTACAAAAAGATTCGTCAACGTTTCCTTTAAATGCCAAGTTTCTTTCCACCAAATATATTCAAGACTCTTAACTACCTGAAAGAAAAGGAAAGGAAGAAGATGGCTAGATAACAAAAATCACATCTGCAAGACACCACACAGCATTTGAAAATGAATCCCCAAGCATCATGGAGCGGCTCTCAGAAAATGTGGTTCTGTTTCTACAAATCTTATCTATACATGCTTCTTCAGAAACAACTTGATACTTGGAAACAATCTTACACTGGCTTTGACACACAGAGCCTTGTGGCTGCATACCTGTCAAGTGGGAACTACAGGCCAGGGATGGAATAACCTCATGGAGAGACAGGAAAGGAACTGGTCCGTTATCACTGAACGTGTGCATTAGGACATGTCCAAAAAGCACACGTCAACTGCAGTGAAGTACTTCTGAGGATTTCATCCAGTCTCAGAAGGGTCAATCTCATTCAGTGGTTACTAAGGTCAGTTGGGGCAGGCCCAGTTTAGTTTAGAGCAGTGGTTGTCAAACTCCCCTCCTTGGAGATGCCCTAGGGCTGCCCATCTGGGAGCGGGAGGTGGAGAAGAGAGGCAGTTGGGACTTTAGTGCTCCCCCAACAATTACACACATGCTTCAATGGGAGCAGCTCCCTTTCATCTTTTCTACAGCTTGATGTAACACATGAGATTTCACTTGCAAAGAAGGGGCTTCATTACCAAAAAATTATTTTTTTTCTTGGAGTTCTCGCTGTGGCTGAGCAAAAACGAATCTGCCCAGTATCCATGAGGATGCAGGTTCGATCCCTGGCCTCATTCAGTGGGTTACTGTGAGCTATGATGTAGGTCACAGATGTGGCTTGGATCTGGCATTGCTGTGGCATAGGCTGGCAGCTGCAGCTCCGATTCGATCCCTAGCCTAGGAATGTCATATGCCTAGGGTGCAGCCCTAAAAAAGACCCCCCAAATTTTTTTTTTCTTAGTTAATATATTACATATTCTAACAAGTAGTCAGACATCAACTCAGTCCCCGGAAGCAAAACTAACAAACAGAATAATAGGGAGATAAGTATTTCTGCACCAAAGCATGATATGCAAGATTAAATTTTTTTAACCTTTTATTTGGAAATAACTTTAACTGATATAAATTTTTTTAGCTATGCCCATGGCATGCAAAAGTTCCCAGGCAAGGGATCAAACCCAAGCCACAGCAGTGACAATTCCATATCCTTAAACCACTGAGCCACCAGGGAACTCCTGGAAATAACTTTGAATTTAGAGAAAAATTACAAGGATAAAAATAGTAACATAATGCCTGATTGTCTTTTACTTGCATTCACCTATTGCTGATTGGTTTACCCATGTGTTTTATTATTTATTTGATTTATTTCCTCTGTCTCTGTCTCTGCCTCTCTCATTTTTTAAGAGAAATTACATACATCATGGCCACTTACCCCTAAATACATTCATTGTATTTCCTATCAATAGAGACTTTCTCTTATATAACTATAGTGTGGTTATCAACTTCAGTAAATTTAACATTGGGACAATACCTTTATCTAATCTGCTGTCCATATCCCATTTTTGTCACTTGATCTAATAATGTCCTTACATCGTTTTCCCTCCAGTAAAGAATCCAGCCTAGGGTCAGGGATTGCATTCAGCTCTTGTGTTTCTTTATCCTCCTTGTTTGTTTGTTTGTTTTGTTTTGTTTTGTTTGCCTTTTCTAGGGCTGCACCCACGGCATATGGAGGTTCCCAGGTTAGGGGTCTAATCAGAGCTGTAGCTGCCAAGCCTATGCCAGAGCCAGCCACAGCAACACGGGATCCGAGCTGTGTCTGCAACGTACACCACAGCTCACGGCAATGCCGGATCCTTAACCCACTGAGCAAGACCAGGGATCGAACCCGCAACCTCATGGTTCCAAGTCCGATTCGTTAACCACTGAGCCATGATGGGAACTCCTCTTTATCCTTCTTTAATCTGGAACACTTCCAGAGTCTCTCTTGGTCATCTATAAAGACTTTTTTTAAGTTAGAGCTCTCCTCTCCCCCACTTTCAATAAAGTATTTCTCATGGAGTTTGTCCTGATTTTTTATTTCCGCCTGATTCAGGTTATACAATCTTGGCCCAAATACTCCATAGGTGCTATTGTGTGTTTCACAGGGTATCACATCTGGAAACATGTGATGTCCATCTGCTCTCACGGCTGAGGCGGATTTCAATCAGTCACATCAAATTTCTCCACTGTGCAATAGCTATTGTTTTCCTTTGGAACTAGTAATCAGTCTGTGGGAGATACTTTAAGACTATACAAATATCCTGCTCCTCATCTAAATTTCCCCATATATATAGCATGTATTGTCCATTCTTGTTTGATCTAATCTTTTCCAGATTGGTTGCAAAATGCTAAGTGTCCAATCCCAGTACCTTCTCCCACTTTACCGGTTGGCACTCAGCATTTCATCATAAGCAACAGTCCTCCCTCCTCCCCACATATTTATTATTAGTGTATCCACTTGTTATTGGTATAGACTCATGAATTCTGATTTTTAATGGTTTATGATTCATTATTTTACTTAATTATTTTGGTATTCAAAGTGTGGCAGATTTAACCAGTAGGAATCCTTTCAGGCTGGAC
Source organism: Phacochoerus africanus (assembly GCF_016906955.1). NCBI lineage: Eukaryota > Metazoa > Chordata > Mammalia > Artiodactyla > Suidae > Phacochoerus > Phacochoerus africanus. The sequence continues at coordinate 187,264,031 of NC_062546.1, read as the reverse complement.
CCTAAAGATGGCATGCTTCCACCTTTTTTTTTTTTTTTTTAGCACTTTCTTAATTTCTAGCATAACAGAATATTCCAGGCTCATCTCTTACCTATCCTGCCCCAGCCCTGGAATTAACTGTTTCTCCCAGCCCTGGTTCCTTTCAGTGTGGAATGGTATTAGAGACTAAGAATTGGGCACTAAGTGTGCTCAGTGTAGCTGAAGTGATATTACTTCTTGGCCTTTTTGGTGGACAAAGCCAGTATATCTTATATAAACACATACTATATATGGTTTAAAAATATGGTACCCATTGAAACCTCCCATTTCAATCCATCCCAAAAGGATTCTTTTTGCCTTTCCCCATTTTGTATTATGTGCCTTCTTCCCTAGCAAGAATTCCAGCTCCCAAGAACAATATATTTACAGTTGACTCTTGAACAACACAGGGAGTTAGGGGTGCTTCCCCTACCCCACAGGTGAAAATCCTCATATAACTTTATAGTAAGGCCTCTATATCTCAGATTCAACCAACCTCAGAACCTCAGATTGTGTAGTTGTGTAGTATTTATTTTTAAAAAATCTCTGTATAAGTGGACCCACACTGTTAAAACCTGTGTAGTTTGGGTCACCTATACTCCTTTGTCTAATCCTATAATACATACAAATTTTTTCAGAACTGCATTTCCCTACCCATACAAAAAACAAGTCTACAAAAAAGAGTTCAGGATTTGTGTGTAATTCCCTCCCTTGTTCAT